>NC_071388.1:174817421-175137221 GCF_022682495.2 Desmodus rotundus | reverse complement strand
GGTATATTCTCCACCTTGCAATATGTGCATTTGGCTGCCCTGTTGAGGTTCCAACAGGGTGTGCACTTTAATTATTTGTAACTGTTTTAATGAGACAATTTTCCAAGTATCTCTCATATTTATACACCATAATTATAAAAGATCAAAACACCTAAATGATCTAAAATGTCCAGTCTTATCTTAAAATATCAATTTTGTGAATGATGACCATTTAAAATAGCTATAAAAATTGTCAAACATAAATATAGCACCTGAAGGTAAATCAAACCTCTTATTAGGAAATACAAAATTGTACCAAAATTTAATATATGAGATTTTTACCTACATAAAAATAAGAAAAACAATTAATTCAATTTTACTCTTAACAAAATTTATTTCAATCTCTAGTCAAGCATAAAATTTACTTTTAGTTAAACATGCTGATTATAAACATCACATTATATCTTGTCCACTATCTTATTTTGCTCAATCCATTGATCTATCATAACCATGCATTTTTCTACAGAACGCAATTTTAATTTAGAATATAACAAAAAGATTTATAGCACTTTAGTTTGTTGTGTGTTTGTTATAAGTAGCATGACTTTAGGAGGGTCCTTCTTAAGTAAAAATGGAATGAATTATAAAGACAACCTGTTCAGTGACATTCAATAATTTAAACAATTTACTTTTATTTTTATTTACTTTTTAAAGATTTTATTTATTTTTATTTTTAGAGAGAGAGGAAGAGAGGGAGGAAGAGAGGGAGAGGAACGTCAATGTGTGGTTGCCTTTCATGCACCCCTTACTGGGGACCTGGTCTGCAACCCAGGCATGTGCCTGGACTGGGAATCGAACCAGCAACCCTTTGGTTTGGAGGCTGGCACTCAATACACTGAGCCACACCATCCAGGGCAGAAACATGCAATAGTTTAATAAAACTTTGCAAATGTACATCTACTTGCTAAGTCTCATGACAGCATGGAATGGAAACTGCAAGGGACATCAAGGAAAATGGTTTGGAGATTTTAATGATTTAAATAAAATGAAAAGAAGATGTTTAAAAGTGTAGTATTTTTCTGAAGTAATAATTCAGGTAGTATATACTGTCTAAATGCAAAGCATGCTGTCTAAATATGGACTGCAAGCACCTGGATCGGGATGAAAAAACAGACTGCACTCACCTGTGTATACTCCTAGGCAGGTAACTAGCATAATAATGCATGACTGGTTGGTTTAATGGTTTCAGAAAGAAACATTTCATGTACATTTTTCTCTTTAAAAGGACAGTTTCTAATTAATTACTCTTTGCTTTTACATCTTTAAGTATTTTGTATTTTCTCCAAAATTAGGTTTTTAAGAAGGAATTACAGCAAAATTTTTTTAAAATAAATTCTTAATGATTTTTGTTAACAAAAAATTTAGGCTATAACAAAAATAAAAAGCATTTATTTGAGCAGAGGAGAGATTGCAGTCTAGACGGCACTGGCTCAGGCAGCAACTTGAATTATATGCTGAAGGGAACACAGAACTGGCAGCATTTATAGAAGACAAAATCATCAGATCTGTTCTCACTGGGTCCTGCGTGTAAATGACAGGCATTGGCTTAAGGCTGAGATTGCCTGGGCTCATCCTCCATGGAGGATGCTGGTTGTCAGAATGGATTAACTTCTTTCAAGTTGAAGAATGCAGAAGATCATGTTACCGTGATGAGGAAGTTCACGTGTGTTCATGTAGGCATCCTTGATCCGGGACACTCATTGTTTGGCCTTGGGCTGAGTTTAGCTACAGGTCAGCAACTTAGCAACAGTTCAAAGAACGAGGACATGAGTCATGCACAGGCTCCACTTCTCCCATGGCCTCTAAGCTCCATTGAAGTGACTCTCTTGACAAGGCATATTCATATTATTTTCTTCATTATCATATTTTAAAATGTACTTTAAAAGTATCAAAATGGAGATAGCATCAGCCACTAGTGAAAACTAACACCATTCAATTAATGTTATATTTTATTGTCCATGATTTCAGGGAAAGCTTTCTCCTAATTAAATGTACAGTATGCTCTTCAAAACTCTTCAGAGTCTCTCCAAAGGACAGGATAATTACCAACTGTTAATATTAAATATACACTTGGGGCAGAAAAAAGTAGGACTTCAATTTACAGTAATAATTTTGGGATGAAGTTATTCTAGCTGTAAATTGTCACAGCTGCTCCAAGTGTGATGACACCCATGAAAATAAAAGAAATACAGTTATAACTACCTAGTAGATCTTGAGACACTTTGCCAAGAAATATAAATATTTAGTATACTTTCACAAGCCATAAAGTGAGACTTATTCCTTATGTCTGCATAGGTGTTTAGAGTTATACAATCTTCGTTGATATGACATAAATATATTTTTGAGATTTGAACAATACTAGTATTTAAAATTGAATGATCTCTTTACTGAATATTATTCATAAAACATTTCTTATTTTGAATTACTGATGGCCAAACCAAATATCCTGCAAATTGTTCAAACATAAACATTTTTATTTCAGACTAGTTTATATTTTTCAGACAGGTTGAATGGTCTTACCATTACCACCACTACCACCCTTCTGTCTCCAGAATTTTTGTTTCAGTTAGCTGAAGGGTTCCTAGTTATCCATGCATCTGTTCCTGCAAAGACAGACTTACAGGCAATCAGAGAAGCGTGTTTAAGTTACTCGGCGCAAAGCTAACATGCTTCTTGCCTCTGAGTCTCCTGCCAAATCCAGCCCCCTATTGGTTCTTTGCATGGGTGAGAAGCTTTCAGATGATTTCACCCTTTGTTAGGGTAGAAGGATTGTTCTCTCTCCATGCCTGTCTCAATCTGGTCATCCACATGTGTGTTGGCTTTATCTACCAAGCGAAAGATCAATCTCATTTCACACCTTGGGTCAAAGAGTTGGCCTGCACTAGAATCACCTTCCACGGGTTTGGCAGTTTAGCGTGCAAAGTATTCGTACTGCATCATCACGCTGCATCCGGACTAGATCCTGTCACGTTGGTAACCGAATCTTTTCTCTAGACTGAGAATAAGATTTAAACTTGAATTTTTTTTAAAGTGCTCATATTTTATTACTATATTTGGGTTATATTTGATTATTTTAACTTGCAAAATTATCAGTTTTATTAGAAGCTTTTTTCCCTTCCTTTCTTTATGACTCAGAACTATTTCCCTCTTAATATTGTTCAGTGGCTACATGCTATTTATACACTGTCATAGATTAATAATATCATAACAAAACAGAGAATGCAGAGAGTAAAATAAGTTTATGCTTGAAACCTGCCTTTTAAGTCATTGTGTAGTATGAGGAAATAAATAAATAAAACTTCTTAGCAGGACTTGTAATTTACTTTTGCCACACTACAGCAGTGATTCATACTGACAAAATACTGTACATGGGTTTTGACCACTACTGAGGGAAAACAAGATACCAACACAATATATAGAAAATATTTTATTATATATGATGGACTTTGACCAAATGAAAGTGTCATTACCATGTTATCTATTTATAACTCTGTCTAGGTTCTTATTTCTTAACTCCTAATCACATGCCCATATTCTTTTGTATTTCACACTCCTATTGTGTACCTTAACATCCCTATAAAGGATGTTATAAAGGTGGATCCACCCATTTATTCATAACTTTTTCCTTTAACTTGACCAAATGCAAATATTTTAATTATTATCCCCCACAAGTGCAGAAGAAAACTACAAACCCACTTAGGAGATAAGTTTCATTGGCGATAGGAACAGACTTAATCCCTTAAATCTCCTAGGTTACTCTAGACTTTCTGTTAAATTGTTTATTCCTTCATATAGTTATTTAATTGTATTAGCTGTATATCTTTTCTGCATAGTTTTTCCAATTCTTCACTTTTCTGTACAGTATCTGTGGAAACATCATGTGCTTCCCAAAGGAGCTTTCTATTTTCCCCGTGCTTTTTCATGCTTTAGGCAAAGCATAGTGCCAATGCGTTTCTTGGCCACCAATAACCAAACTGGGAAAAGAAAGACTGGGCAAAGTAACCAGATGGCCATAAAGGGCAGGCAAGGTGCTATAACTAGAAATCATTTTCAAAGAAAACAATTTAACTATAAAAGCTCACAATTTAAGCATTTTCAACATTTAAAACATTTAAATTGTTTAAATTAAAACATTTCATTGTTTAAATGTTGTACAAGACTGTACTGTGTATGACCTAAGGTATCAATGATATCCTTCTTCAATGGCAAAGAAGTCACTCCACCTCTTATCCCAAGTTTTTACCAAAAGAAAGAAAGAAAAAGTGCAGTAAAACACCTTCTACTTCCAGCTTGGCAGAGAGGAAATGTCTCCCTTTGGATCATTCCCTTTACTTATAACAGTAATTAAATTCCTAGAGAAAGGAAAAGTACCTCAAATGCATCATACCATCCTATACTTTGCATTTGTTTTTAATGGCATTTTATAGAAAGACAATCAATTGATGTATTGATATAACCGATGAATTGATGCAATTGCTATTTTGTAGCTTTATTCTCAATCACTTATTTACTAATAAGTTCTTTGTTCAACTAACCTCTAAACTGGACTGGCAACAAAGTAATCTTCCTAAGTTAAATAGCCTCTCTGTCTGTTGTCCATAATGGAACTCAGTAAGAAACATAGGAATAAAAACACATGCCTAGCACAGTTATCAAACACTGTTTAAAGGCCCTGCTACTAAAGCCCCAGTGTGGCACAGTGAAATTGTGCTCTGCTGACACCAAAAGACAGGTTGGAACCTCTGCTAGATACGAGCTGTGTGAGAGTATCTGCCTCCGCCACCTACATCGCAGGTTTTTGAGCAGAATAATTGAAATCCCAATTTGAGAAGGTGCTCAGTGCATTATAGATCCCCATTAAACATTAGTGTCATCCCACATTTTTTCAAATAATTTTCATATCCATTACCTTCTTTGATACTCGCAACCACATTGTGAAGTAGCATGGTCTAATATTATTATCTCCACTCTGTGGAGGAAATGAAATCAAATGAAATGAGATCTCTTACTCAGCTGATTCCTGCTGTAGTGTTTGTTCCACTACTTGACCCCTCATTAAATTCACTAATCTACTTAGTGAGGCTCCTAGAGAAATTTCTAGCAAACTACCTGAGCTCAAGGCACAAAGGACAACCTAAACATTATGGAGATCCAAATAATAAAAAAGGGCTGACTATGTTTCATTGATGTAAAATGTAATTTTTGAGAAATACAATTGCATTATTTGCTTTGAAAACTGGGGGGTGGGGGCAGGGACAGTAGGTAGAGGGGATTACAGGAACTACTATAAAGGACACATGAACAAATCCAAGGGGGAGGGTGGAGAGGGGGGAGGGAAGTGGGTTCACCTGGGGTGGGGTGAAGGGATGGGGGAAAAGGCATACAACTGTAATTAAATAACAATAAATAAATTAAAAAAAAAAAAAAAAAAAAAAAAAAAACTTTTCAGTAGGTTGTAGTAGATGACGGAAGGAAACGCAGCTGTTTACGCAAAAGGCCTGGGGTAACAAAGCAGTCAGACCAGGAGTGTTGGCGCCGCGCAGAGAGTCAGAAAGGTCATGCTCGCGTGAGTGCAAACCGTGTCCAGAGACCCAAATGGGTGGTCTGTTCCAAGAAAGTCCATTGGAAAAATGGCAAGGCCGTGAGGGCTGGTTCTTATTTATCACATGAATACCCACAGTCGCTCGACATGGTTCCTTGCACAAAGTGAATGAATGAATGAATGACTATTCTATACCCAGTGAGTTGTTCAATACACAATCAGGAGTCATACAATCTGTTTTTGCCTATAAACAAATGAACAAATAAATTAATGGCATTTTTTGAATCTCCATGTGACTTCTAAATAGGTAAACTCATAAAACTTTATGAAACAATAAATTGTTTGCTGATAACTATTTATTTGCATACCTGGTTTAATGATCGTGAACTTTTGTTTAACATTAATTTTGAGTGTTGACTCTATAGCCGAGCAGCTATTTAGCAGTGTGCTCAGCGTGCTCTGATCTTCAAGGAGCAGAACCTTAGTGATGTGCTGGTTAAACCAATAAATGAGGACAAATAAATATCCCGCTGTCATCTTTTAATAGGTCATAGAAAAGATTAGGTTAGACATATAGGATATGAAAATCACAAGAAGTCAAAAAGAAGACAAAGAAAATCAGAAGTTATTATCTACAGATACTTCAGGAAACTAAACGCTTACATGCATTTAATTCACAATCAGCTTTTGAAGCAAAAAAGGAACAAAAAAAGCACATTTCCTAAAATACATACATGATAAAATTGATTTATTTGCAATTATTTGAAATAAATGTTTAAATCGATTTCCATATTACAGTAATACAGATATTAATCAAATCAAGATTCAGTGATGGTAAAACAAAATTTTTATGGCTGATATAAAATAGCACTTCTTTGATAAAACTATACAACACAAGGCTGAAAAACACCAAATAATTTGTCTGAATGTCAGATTTAGAGCTTTTATGCACAGGTTGTAGGTCTGACAAAGCTCACTGTTATGGGGAATCCTACCGTATGACCTGGCACATCGAAGACATTTACAGTATAATCATTTCCTTTCTCTTCTTTGAACTGACCACATTCTACCCTTTTAAAGATGCAGTCATCTCCCTCCCACCCTCTAACATCAATTCGACGAGAAATGCTTCCTGCTTTAATTGCAGTAAACTCTGTAATTTCACCTTCTATATCCTGATTAATTAGAAAAGAAGTAGCAAATTGTGAGGGTGATAAATTACTCTTCAAAAATTACATGACTATTCCCCAAAGAATGTTGAATAGGATAATATCCCCTAAAACATTCTCTAAAAATAGGTTCTATGAACAAGTACATTCGAAAATTTCTATATCCTCTTTTAAAGATTCACAATATACATTATGATACTAAGGGAAAAAAGGGAGGAGCAGGGATAGGTGCAGAGAGGCATCAAATCATGATGCAGGCCCATAACTCTGAGAGGAGAGAAGGACAGAAGGAGAATTGCATAAGAAATGTCCCAGACCACAGCACAGTTCTGGGAAAGTCTGGGGTAGGCTGTAGTGGAGTACCAAAAGCAAAGATTGCCCATGAAAGGAATCCTGCCCTGTGCAGGGATGGCCTGATTCTAACAACCTCATCATTCATGATCACTGGCTGAGAGCAGCTTGATGTAAGTGTGGCTTTGGCATTAAAACTGTAGTGTATCCAAAGGTGCGCAGCTGTGGGAAACTGCCAGGCAACTATGCACCAACCCCCCCCCCCCCAGACAGATTCTCTTCAAGAACATTCCCATTGCCGTGCAAATTAATTAAAAAAAAAAAAAAAAGACTTTGGTTAGCTGAACAGCAAACCCAGAATAATTAGGCAAACTAGAGACGAGGAGTAGCAGGAAGCTTCTACAAACCCCGGTAGCCAAGAGATCAGTGGTTTCAGTAGAGAGCTGAGGCCACCAGGCAGAATCTGGGTACATATAGACTCTACGTGGTGATAGCTGGTATGGCAACCAGAAGGAATGCCTGATGAAAGCTGGGCTCCCGGCAGAGACTCGGCCACTCTCAGAGATATCCTTCCTCTTTCCTTTGTCCTTCCAGTGCCTTTCGTGGCATAAATGTAGATGGAAACTGTTGGTAATGGACCCTGAGTATATTGCAGAGCAGAGCAGAAGTGTCAGCAAGGGATCTGCAAGGGAATTAGCCCAGGGTTGGCACAGCAAGTCATGTGAATAAAAAATCCTGGATTTACTCTGAATTAACAAACTAGTGCACTGATCATCAAAATAATCAAGTGCCCACAAATTATCTAAGTAATCAGGTGCCTACAGCGTGTTGGGAAAGATAAAATGTGTCTTTATGAAAAACATACCCAACATAAAATCTTATTTTTAACTGGTCATGAGAAGTAATGGATACAGTATTTTGAATATTAGATGTTTTTTAAATGTTCATTATACTGTTATTTACAATAGCCCAGATTTGGAAGCAGCCCAAGTGTCCATTAGTGGATAAAAAAGCTGTGGTACATTTATGCAATAGAATACTACTCAGTGATCAAAAAGAAGGAAATCTTACTCTTTGTATCGGCATGGGAGGACCTAGAGAACATTACGTGAAGTGAAATAAGCCAGTCAGGTAAAGATAAGTACCCTATGATTTCATTCACATGTGAGATCTAATGAACAAAGTGAACAAGCAAAATAGAGACAGACTCAGAGAGCACGCTGACAGGTGTTGGGGCAGGGGGGTGGGGGAGAGATTAAGCAAAAAAAGAAAGAGAGAGAAAGAAATGAAAATGGGTAACAGTCTGGCGATTGCGGGGGGCTTGGGGGTGGGGGAGGTAGAAGCGGGTAAGGGGGGGTAAATAACGATGGACGGACACCTGACTTGGGCTATGAGCACAAACACAGTGTACAGATGATGTGTGGAAGAATCACGCAGGTGGAACATGTACAGTTTTGTTAACCAGTGTCACCCCAATACATTTAATTAAAAAACAAAATTAAAAAATATTTATGCTGATTAATAAGAATTTTATTCACAAAAATGTGTTGACAATGGTTTGATAGTTTAGAGAATATGGTTTTATGATTCATTGACTTAGACATGAACTCATCATGTATATTAACCAACTTTTTGAAAATAGATCATGATTGAGAGTTGTAAGTTTTGAATGGATTGAGTAATATATTTGTCAAAAGGTAGGGACCATTTTTAAAATCCAATAACATCAATCCCTTTAATTCAGAATTCATGGCTCATAATTGTATATTTGATGTATTTAGAAATGATTTATTGCCACAGGTAGTATTTGTGCCCTGGCCTCCCATAAAGAAAACCCTCAAAGGTATTGCAGGTAAAAGGGTTTTATCAAGGACTTGCTTATCACATTCTTACTCCTCCCAAATTAAATGACTACTACACCAAAAACACTTAAAATCTGACCCTAGTATGAACAAATTTTTCCTTCTCTGCTATGATTCCTCTTCTGACCAGGCTCAGAATTCATGCATAGGAGGTAGAGAAGCAATGCAGACATCTCTCTGGAGCTGGCTTACTATTCACCTGTTAACACCAGCACCTGCATGCCTGGCAAGGAGAGAGGATGAGAGATAGTGAGGTAGGAGGGACAGATGCCCAGCATGCCAGCTTTGTGAGGTGCTAAAAATACCACATTGGAAATGATGAGACAGAGGATAAAAGAATACCCAGGGGTTGGCGCCTTGGGGGTGCTCAGAGAAGCCCTGGCGTTAATGCCCACTACCCCCATCACAGAGCAGTAATTGAGTGCCTTAGACAAGATTACAGGTTTGTTTCTTCTGGGAAAGGCATGGTGCCCTCCCGCTGCGTGTGCACTCTCAATTTCACCACTGGGCAACTCAGACCTGCAATGATGGGGTGACGCTTTAATGTGTTCCTTTGTAAAGGTCCATTGTTAAATACTGGCCTGGAAATAAAAATTGGGAAAAGAAAGGTAATTCACTGTGCGTGTTCAGCTTAAACAGGCAAAGTTATTGTATGTAGTGAGAATACCGTACCCTGATCGCTGGTGATGTGCTATTTAACTATCAGTCACCCACCTGCACTTTGATGGCTAAGCCTGAGTGAAGAGAGCTTTGACGAAGCGGTGCAGTTTTGACACGAGTATTATAGTACCACTGCCCATCTGCTGGGAGCCAATAAGCATCAAGATAGAGAAAGTGAGAAGAGCTTTTTTTTTCCTTTTTTTCCTTTTATAAGAACCGTAAAGTAACAAAAGATAAGGTTAAAGACACTGAAAGTGTTCCTGCAAATGTTCAGCAGTTATTTATAGAAGTGGGAAATGGGAGCAGTGAGGGAGCACGCAGGGCAAACACGTTGATGGAAGACCTGGGTCCTAGGACCTACCCTGAATCTCCTCGGGACATTTACTAAAATAAGTACCATAAACTTTAAAAGCAAACCACTTAAATCCCCAGACAGGAAAAAAAAGAAACGTTTGGTAAGGAAATTTCACTAGCTGTGTGACCTTCCACTGATCACTCAAAGCGCACACGCCAGAGCAGAAAATGAATGATAGACAGCCCATTGGCAGGTGAGTCCTGGAGGACTAACCGCCATAATGCGGCGTAGTTTGTAAAGGCGTGGATATTTATCACCACCGCCTGCATGAAGGACACACACTGTGCAAACTTTTATTAATGTGTTCCATTACTTTGGTGTGCGCGACTTCTTCCCCGACATCCATTATGTAAATCAGCCTGGCATTTGGCACATTGCTTAATAAGGTTTGCAGTCAGCTATGCAAATACTTAATTATTATGGCACGCACCTACCCATTAGCTTCTTTTATGGATTTTCTCCCATATTAAAATTATTTAAACTTAACCCTCTCTCCACGCCACTATGAAGAACCCTGGTCTGGTGCTAGCTGGGAGATACAGCCTATGCTTGTACAAATACTGGGGCCATCTCGCTAACCGAGGGACCTATCATGGGTTCCCAAAGCAAGCAATGAAAAGAGTTGCTGCAAATTATTTATTGAGTACGTTTTTCAGAGTCCAGACAATGAAGCTATTGTTAATCATGTGATTAAAAAATCTAATCACAATTTTCGAGAGTGATATTTTGTTTTCTTTGAAAGCAAATAAATAATTGATGACAAATATATTTTAATGGTGTGAAATTGTAAGTAATGAGAGTGAAGACACATTTTAAATACCCTTATTCATATGTTGTTTAAAAATAAACTCTAATGTGAAGCAACAATACATAGAAAATAATAAAATACTACGTTAGTTTAATTAGAATGTTTTCTAATGTGCATAAGCTTATTTAAGTTACTTTTACTTGACCATTTCACAATTTATGAGGTACACTGCCTTATGAACATTACAGGAAGTTGATTTTGCATTTGGAATGAATAAAACAAGGAGGAGAATAAGACTGGGAGTATGATAAAGCTAGGCGTGTAATTAGGGCATATCATTTTTTAGTAGAAAGTGGGTCATAATTTCACTCTGAGTTTTCTGGAAGCTAACTCAAAGTGGGAAACCCAATCACTAATATGATCTTCAGCGGCTATAAAATAAAAACAAAAAATTTGGTCAAGGATAACAATTCTTAATTCTGATACTTGAGATGAAAAGCCCCAACGTTTCTTTAAAACACCACTTTGTTTAGAGAACAATGCTTTCATTACCAGACTTAGAGCAAACAAAATCAACAATACGTTGCTTAGCAACATTTCTTGTAGTCTCTCAACGTGGTCTTATTATCTAACCTCTAAATGAAGTTCCGTATATATTTTTTCACGATGCTCTAACAGTATACAGTCTTTATACTCTGAGTCCTGATGTTCTGCGTCAGTATTTTAGATTCTTTGGGGGTTCATATTAAACTTACAATTATTTTTTTAAATTTACCTTGTGTTAACATCTATGGTTGATATCTGAAAATTAAAGAAAAAGAAGAGTACCTGTACTGACTATTCTACAATTCAGGGGAAATGAGACTTTGAAACCGCAGGTGAAAATTTGGGGCGCACTTTAGAAAATGCATACTGCACATATGGTAGCCAAGTCTTCAAGAGCACATTGTATTTAAAAGCTCTCGTTCTGTCACTATATAGAATTTTTACTCTTATCATACCAGAGATCATATCAATCAGGTGTGACTGGGAAGAATATAATATACAATTATTTTCTATCAAAACCTATCTACAATTATTTTCTATCTACAATTAGTTTCTATCAGTGGAAACATAATATGAGAACTCCTAAATAATAACATCAATAAACTCATAAGTAAATTTTTAATCCATTTAACACTATGATACCATTTCTCCAATTTTTTATATAATATGGAATAGCCCGGTGAGCTTGTCATCAATCAATATGCCTCACTCACTCATGTCCATTCCCAAGACCTTCTGAACTTTCATGTCCAAGGGCTAACCCCTGTAAATTTTTAGGGTGCTTTTTTCCCCAGAATACTGCAGTATTTGCTATTTGGGGATAATTGTTAAAAATTATGAGGCTTCTCCCCAGATACTTAAGACAAATATATGAGTTGAAGACACGGTATCTGTCTTCTGAGATAAATCCTATGCACGCAGATGTTAAGGTATGGTTACCATACCAGCACTGAAAGAATTAAAAAAATGAAAAGCAAAAGTCAAGTATTATGTGGATAGAGCCACAATTATACCAGTTTCTAAGATATATCTTGGACTAATGCACTCTGAACTCTGATTATCTGTTCATAAATACACAGTAAAAAAAAATTAAAATCCTAAAACTCTTCTCCAAATTGCACGGTAATAGTATTGATAAATAGGTAATAATCAGAAATAGCTCTTATCAACCTTCCATAGGTCCCTTTCAATTTAAAAAATATATACATAGTAATAGTAAAAAAGATATCAAAGAATTAAGGAAGGTTCTTGAATTATGAGGTCAAACATATGTTCTTTCAATCTTGATTCTACCACTCACTAGCTAGCTTTATAATCTCAGACAACGTATTTAACTTTTCAGAAACTCCATGCCCCCTCCAATGAAACAGCTGTAATAGACTTGTGAATGTGAGGATTAAATAATACATTGTATGCCTTCAATAAATGCAACTTTCTTTTACCTCTGCTTGTAGTCTAATGATGCCATATTAAAAAGTGTATTCCACATAACTCAGTATACCGCCTGAGTTCCTGTCTCTGCATTCTTCCATGGCTACTCTGGGTAGATGCTGCTAGCGGGTGCTCGAGTGCAGAGAGACTGTGGTGTCCTGAAAAGAATGAGATTTTTGGAGTTTGATATGAATTCAAAGTTTGGCTCTTTTCTTGATCTGCTCGACTTGGGGCCAATTTCAGCCTTAGTTCTAATCTGTAAAATTCTTACCTCTTAGAATTTTATAGGGAATGAATTAGGCACCACAATAAATGCCTGCAACACAGAAACATAATTAATGTTATCATTCTGCATCTTTGGAGGAGAGGCCCTGTACACTCCTGTCACCAGCTTTAGACAGAAAGTCAACATCTGCCTTTAGAGAACTCAGAACTATGACTGAATTATCAAATTTTAAAATTTTACTTGACATAACTTTAAAAGAAAATCTTCTTACATGGCATTGTTGTCATTTGGATAAAACACTTTTATGAAGTTGTGAGCATTATTAGATCTTGTAAGGATAAAAGAAATACCCAAAGTAATTAGCAATTTTATTTCACAACAAATCATAGTTGTCTTCTCCCTAAAGCATTGCACTGGGATTCAGTAGACCTGAATTATATTCCCACTTCTGCTGTTCTCCAGTTTTATGACATTGGAAAGTCACCTCACCTTTCTGTGTCAGAGAAAACTTATAATTAACTTTCACTGATATATAAGCCACCTCCTGCAGCGGGTGGATAACTAGAGTTATATTCCCCATCAGAATGTAAAATATTAAACATTTCCTATAAAGGATTTACTATGGATTGAATTTTGTATTTTTTAGAGACTGAAATTTTATTGATGAAAAAGAAACATATGTGTATTTTTTTGCATCACCAACTTCTCCTTCTTGGGACATGTATCTTCACTATTGTTCCTTATTCAGAATGCCCATCTATTTTCCTAAATGCCATTTCATTGTCTTCCCAATATTACTAAATAGTCCTCTTTCCTTTGCCTTATATTCCAAAGCTTAACATTTACCCTTTGATTGAAATTTATATTAGGAGTTTAAGTGTTTCTACAATCACCTAGATTTTCTTTTTTAACTATATTTTATTGATTATGCTATTACAGTGGTCCCAATGTCCCCAAATGTAAATGTTCTCTAATAACTGCCTCTTAACACAAAAGGCCTCTTTACCATATGTCTCCCTCCTCAGCCCCCAATATGTAAGCCTATCTTCCTGATCGAGCTTCTGGAACACATTTTCTGTACACAGAGTATCCATCTTCTTCCACTTCGTTTTCTCGTTCTCTCAAAACATTTGTCTTGCTTCTCAATGACAGTGCAAAAATGTACTCTAGAGAAGGGCACCAGTGGTCTTAGTCCTCGCATGTCCCCTGTCAGTTCTGAGTCTTTTCCTGGGAATTTCCAGTCACACAAAACAGTCAGTGTCTTCTGAGATCCCTTCTCTTTTTGTGTTCCGTTAGGAAGCAACGGTTGTCTTTCAGCTTTTCTGCCTGTTTCTTTGCATTCTCCTTTGTCTTACATTTCACTTTTTAGTTACTAAATGTGGCAGTTCTTCACCCTTGGTCATGACCCTTTCTCTCTCTATATCTCTTCGTAGACGATCTCATCCATAGCTAGGCTTTTACAAACCAGCTTTACGCTAATAATTCCCAAAACAACATGAAACTCAGACATGTCTTCTCAGTTCCAGACTTGCACACACACCTGTATACTGTTAGATCTCTCGGCAGACAGTAAAGGGAAACCGGCGTTCTGTCTGTTCCTATAACATTCTGGGTTCTACTTTCCCATGCATAGAACAGTTTACCCTTACTCGTTGCATGGTTTTCTTTTCCATATTGTCCAGATATAAACTTAAATGCCATATCCTGAGAGACTTTTTTCTTTGACTTAAGTCTAAATTAGATTGTACCCTATTACTTTTCCCACAGCAACTTGGTCTTTCCTTTGATTGTTCATCTTCATATATGTCTTCCTACCCACCAACCTTACCTGACGGTGAGGCTCATATCTGCTTGAATTATTGTTTCTACACAGGACCTGACACAAAGTGTTCAGTATGGATTGACTATATGGATGAATAAATATATTTTGGATATTTTTCCCAGGGAAGAGAGAAAGAAAATTGAACCTCATTTCTGTGATTCTGCTATTAACTAGTAATGTAAATCTGGGCAAATCATGCCATCTAACTATTGGGATTTTTTTTAATATCTAGAACTTAATGATCAATTTGGATCATTCCGAGTCTTTTATATTTCTGATAAGAGAAAACAATGTGATAGCTTAGAACTACAGTACTGAAGAAAAAAAAATCTGTAGATTTTGAAACTTGAATCCTTGGTTTGACAAAAGAAAAAAAAAATCAAATCCAGAGATTTTTGAGGGCATGTGGAAAGTTTTTAGAAAGAAACTCAGTTGTTTCTAGATTTAAGTACACTGGTTCATTGCACAACTCTTGTGGGTATGGAAGTAGAGAGTTTTCATCCTGATACGTAAGAAAAAAATGAAATATGCATGAGTGTGTTTGTGTGTGTTTTCAAAGTAAGTATATATAAATAAACCAGAACACTTCTATAGCTTTGGAGTCTAATAAACAAGTAGTTGTTGGCTTGCAACTTCATAGCCAGTCAGAAGCCTTGAAACCTACAGGAAATGAAAAAGCTGCCAGAGAAACCAGTGAATTCATTGTGTTTGCCTGAATTGTTAGCACTCTTCTTTTCAGAGTTGACTTTTCCCTGGGCCAGTGTATCAAGTCATTAGCTCTTTTAACTTAGACTTGGTGAATCAACCAGAGAAAAAGAAAGAATCCGTAGAAGGGAAACTATTAGGACTGCCCTTGCAAAACATTTTTTAAGAGCTGGCCTTGCCTGCTTATTTGGCCGGAGGGTGGGGGGTGGGGGGGCGGGCGGTTGTCAGCCTGGAGTTGTTCTGGACCCAGACTTTGGCAGCTTAATGTTGAAGTTTTATTTTTAATTTTATTACTCAATTCTTTGAATAAGAATAATATTTTACAATTTAATGGGTTATTAATTTTTTCCTAAAATAAAGACATCAATTTTATATCTCTACAAAATTAAACAAATGCAGGGCAGGTCATAAGTTTTAATTATGTTGTATATTAAGAATTTGTAGATGATTATTGTAAGTGGTTCTCAAAGACATTTACCCTAATAATGCGTAGTGTTCTCCCTGTGAGGTTTCATATACGAGTAACTATCTGGTGTCAGTGGTATTTTATTTAAAGAATCTGTTTTTAGAATCTCTTATAACTGATGTATTTTTCTCTCGCTTATTGTTTGTGTGTTCAATATCTAGCCAAAAGTTTAGGACATAATAATGCTTGCTTTATTTTGTTCCTCTCTTTTTTATTTGCTTAATTTGAAAATAAATTTATCTTACCTACCTAGCTATATATATATATATATACACACACATATATATATATTTAATAAATATTCAACCAGTTTCAGAATAAATTTGGTTAGAAATGAATCTAATTATTTACTTTAATTTAGGATATGTTAACAAAATAATAAAATAAATAAAATGCATAATAATATGAAGTAGGCAGACAAAAACGTTTTCTGTAATCAGTGGATTTTGACATGTCTGAAGAACTCATAATGGTAAGGGTATGGAAAGGCCTGCCCTGGCCAATGTGGCTCAGTTGGGTGAACATTGTCCTATAAACCAAAAGGCCATGGGTTCAATTCCTGGTCAGGGCACATGCCCTGGTTGGGATGCATGCTGGAGGCAACTGATTGATGTTTCTCATATTGATATTTCCCTCCCTCTCTTTATCCCCCCTTTTCCTCTCTCTGGAATCAATAAAAGATAAATAAGTAAATAATTTTTTTAAGAAGAGTATGGATTTAAAACAACAGTAGCAACAAAGCAATAATAGGAGTAAAGATAGAAATGAGCAAAACCTGGTCAGAAGACAGCAAGCATTGTGCTGGGGTTCAAAGGTAAGGTTCAAAATGAGCGGAGAATATCCAAAGCCTAGTGAATATTTGGCACACAAACCAAGAAGGACAACTGGGAATTAGTTAAGGGAAGATAAAATGAATATGAAAATAGCATATCTCTCAAGGACAAAGGCAAGTTCAAAGCTAATGAGTTCAGGTTAAATACTACTGAGGAAGTAAGGTTCCAATTCATATGGGCCAGTGTAAATCCTTAAGGAGTCAGCTCAGAAAGAAGGCGTACTATGCTTCTGGACAAGCGTCACAAGCCTTGGTATTGATGGAGATCCATGTTCCCTGGAAGCTGTAGTAAGCAGAGACCATGCAGATTCAAAGGTGGTTTCAGATAAGGACTGAGTCGAGAATAAAATTTAGAACACAGAGTAGAGTTGACTTTTCCTTTCACTATCAAGCAAATATAATTATAATATTTTCCCCAGTCTCATCATTTGCAATCTCATCCTTTGACAATTACTGTGTATAAAGCATGGGTCTCTTATCATTCTCTCTCTCCTAAACATCTGTCTAATCTTTCCAAAGTGTTATTTCTTTCATTATTTTTTCCCATTTTCAAGGATGAACTAAGTATTCTCTATTTCTTTTTGGGAAAAAAAGTCCTTGGATGGTTTTGCTTCACTCAAGGACTGCACTGGCTACGCTCTTTGCTCCCAAGGAGGGAGATGGAGGGCTCTGACGCTCACCACTCCAAACATCCTCTTCCCCTTCCCCCTTTAAAGACCTATCAATTCACTGTCACTGCCACAACTTTTAGTTTGTAATTATATGAATTTAATCATTATTTAACTTTTTCACCTGTTTACATTTTATTTATCTGACATGATTTTAAGTATTTAAAGAAGATTTCTCAGTTCAGAGTACACTCAATAGAAGTTCAGCAAATGCCTAGTGAATTGGACATTTCCAGTTAACCAAAAAGACTTGATTAATTAGCATGTTTTATTACTCTGCATTTTATACCACTTTCTTCTCAATAGCAAACACACCTAACAACTCTTGCTTCTACCAATTTTTCTAAAATCCTAAAACATTTTTGCTGTTGTTTTCTCTCTCAGCTTAGTTTTTTTGCCAACCTCTTTAACTTCCACTTGGACAAAAATTTTATGCTTATTTATAAAATTAGGGATAAGACAATGTTTGAATCAGAAGTCCGTTTTGAACATTTTGAAACAAGAGTGATGGTGATACCATGGGAGAGACTTTTTCAGGGGGTAACAATGAGTAAACTTATGTCCTGAGACACTCTGAAGATTCTTTCTCACTTCGCCCTCCCATCACATGGCTAATGTGAAACTTGCGGCTGTGAAGTAAAAGATGGCTTCATTAATTGATTCCCAGGCTTGTATTACACAAGTCTATCAGCATCCAGGTGTCCACAGGTAAAGTAAAACCAAGGGACTAATGAGGAATATGTCAACATCATTGGACAGCTCTATTGGTATTAGTATTATAGATTCTGCTGATTTTAACCTCCAACTGACCCATCTCTCTTCTTTAAGACTCATTTACTGGCAAAATATAAATGTCAAACTCTCCAGGTGATGAATAATGAAGAAAAATATAAGACCAAAAGTAACTAGATGCTGCAGCATAGAAAATGTGCATTTTTTTCCTTTTATTTCTGTGCCCAGAGAGAAATCTCAGTAATACACTGTTGGGTTTTTTTAAAGCCTCTTGTTTATAACACAAATGATAATACTATAAAAGCTATAGGAAGACTTGGTCTCCAATGAACTTACTACGCTGAGAAAAATTGCAGTTTTTATATCATTGTACACAATCAAAGGGCCCAGTGGCTGTGGTGACACGAGACACCGTAGGTCACCCTCACGGTGACTACCAAAATACACAGCTACTTTATGACCTGAGTTCCTTCCTCAAAACTTTATACAGCACATAGCCTTTCACATAAAGGCCATGCAGGAGAAAAAATAAGCAACTACCAGACAGGAATTTACTTTTGAAAAGAATACACACACATCAAATGTATATTTTTATTTTTGTCTCAAAGGGAGGAAGATTAATGCTGTCTGTTTTCTATTTTTTTACTGAGATAAATACAAACTTTGGCCTCTAACTTTATGTATATATATGTAATTATATATAATGCATAATTTTATAAATTTATGTATAATTTATATCTATGTTTATATATAATTTATAATTACACAAATTATATACAATATTTATATGTATTTTATATAAATTTATATGTGTGTATATGAATGTATAAGTGCATACACTAATATAAAAATGGATACGTGTGTGTATATTTATTTACATATTTATGTGTATTTATATATAAAACTGACTTCATGGTAAATTAAACTTTAGCCACCTTAATAAGTTTGCACCACAAATGTCAGGTGTTCCCCTATGTCTCTATCGGGCTTATCCAAATCATGGTGCAAACATCAATCTCGTTTCATTTTTCAATTCTATCATAACCACTTTTTTTAGGATTTTTAGTTTTAGTTTTATTAAAAGATCGCTTCCTCTTCAGACTCTCTGTTCTCCTTGCTCTGCTGCTTCTGTGTAACCAAGCTTAGCTCCTCTCTTCTGACGCTTTCTCTGAGCTGCGGTAGTCTCCACCAGCTCCCCCTTTTTCTCATTGAAAAGAGCACAGCTCTCCCCGTAAAAACCCAGAGCATCAGACCAATATCCAGAACAGAGAGACTCATTTCTGCCCCCGAGCTCCTCTCCAAGCAGATGCGACTCTCAGGCCACACGATCAGGTGTGCAAACATCACTGCTTCTCTCTGTGCTTTGTGAACCACTGTGATTTCAGATGTGTGCCTTGTTCTCCCAGGAAGGAGAACATACGACTCCATCATTGCAGAAGTTTTCCTCTCGTCTGCATTACACCACACATGTAGGTTTTACAACACATTAACGAAGCATTTCAATGTGTACTGAAATGACCCTCAGCCTTGTCTCAATGACTGTTCGTGTCTGGGGATGCCCTGGCACAGGAGTACAATACATCTTGTGAAGGGCACGATAGCCCTGTCTGCCTCGATGCACCAGCTGTCCATTCGTGTATCGTCGTTTTCCACATCCTTGGTGCTCCCACATGAAAGTTTAGCTCAAGCCATGTTACTCAGGGAACCTCAGATCTCTCTATGCTTCTCCTCCAATGTAGGATAGTTTATTTCAGTTTGGGAAGAAATTCAACTCAACCACCAACCCTTCTGGTCTTCCACTGACTAGATCTCTACCCAGGGATCCTCTACCCCCATTTGGGCAAAACTAAATTCCCTTAGAATTTTGGAAAATCTAAACCAGTAAAAGCTGCAGATTATCTTGGCTTTTTGCCCTGACACATAACTGAGAGAGTTAAGTGAAAAATGTCACCTACTTCTGTGGAGAACAAAAAAGGAAGAAGAAGAAATTAAAACATAAATTAACATTTCAAAGTGATATCTATGCAGAAAAAATATTTTTAATAAAATGCATCTATATCTATCATCTCTCTCTCTCTCTCTCTCTCTCTCTCTCTCTCTCTCTCTCTCTCTCTCTCTTCCTCTCTTCAAACACAAAGAAATTCTGGTACTCTGAATAGTATTTTCTCTACATCATCATAAGTTCATTAAAATTATCTACTATTATATTCCAACAATACTAACTAATCATAACTGCAGCACGGCATTTTTAATTTCAGGCATATAGCTATAGCTTCTAATCAATCAGTTCTTTAAGAGTAAAAATTATTTTATTTCATCTTTCAAATATAAGCATTAGCTTTGGGTCTGCCACATACAGACATTTAATAATAAACTGGTGGATGAGTGAATATACATATACACATACACACAATCCTCGGAAGGTATAAAGTACCTACCATTTAGTAGATTAATTTTTCTTCTCTTTCCACGACCTTTAACTAAGCATGACATGTGCACAACTATTACCAGGTGGATGGCGGTAAGTGTTCAGAGTTTATAGGTCCAATGTTTCAAGGCATTGTTTAAGGCACTGTTAGAAATGCACTGACATTTGACTACAATATTTGTTCAAAATCCGTTATTTAGGGCAGTTTCAATCTTGATTAAATAGCCAAAGTCATATTAAACATGAAACTTTTGCAAGAGCTAATAGGACAAGGTATTTATCAGAATCATCATTATCTGATTGTTCAATTTCAATTATAGGTATGACTTGGCATGAAAAAACCTTAAGTGTTTAATATGTTGGAATTATCGGTCAGTTGCAGTAATAATTAAATAGACATTTACGAGATGGGGACATACATGCACGCAGCAATGCTGCACACAAATGTTCATAGGAGCTGTACTTACGCAGCTAAAACCAGGAAAAGGCTCCTCCGATGTCCTTCAGCAGATGGGTCGTCAAACAAGCGGCAGCAGTACATTCATCCCAGAAAATACCACTCAGCGGTTAAAAGAAGCACCTATTCCTATCTGCAACGATTTTGACAGACCTTCAGAGAACTCTGTCGAGAGAAAAAGCCAATTCCAAACAGTGACAAATGGGACGATTCCATTTCTATAACGTATTCAAATGACAAAACGGCAGAAATGGAAAACATCGGTGGCTGACAGGTGTTAGGAATAGGAAGGGTGGAGGGCAGCAGAGAGGTTGTGAAGTTGCAACACTTGTATCTCTACAGGAATGGAACGCCTCAGTGTCCTGATGCCGTGGTAGATACAGGGCCCTGTACAGGATAACATTGTACAGAGCTAAGTGTACACACACAAATGCACACAAATGTGTCTAAGTAAAATTGAGGAACTCTCAATAAGATTGATGAATTGTATTAATGACAACGCACTTGTGATATTGTAAGATGATTGTACAAAATATACCATTGGGAGACGTGGATTAAAAGGTACACGAGATTCCTCTATGTTATTTTCTACAACTGCATGAAATATATGATGATATAAATGAAAGCTCAATAAAAGTACAACTCTTAAAAATTAGTCAGTGTTATTGCAAAAGTAAAATGCAATAGAAAATTATGATTGTAAGAGCTAATTTACATGTAAAATCCATTAGTAATTGCTTTAAAATAGTTAAATAGAGAAATAGATTGATAATACAGTTATTAAGAATTTGCATGCAAAATAATATAAGCATAATGCCTTAGTGATTCAACAATTATTTGTTGAAAATAATAAAACATAAAGCAAGAGGTTAGGTAATGCAAGTCTTTGAAGAATTGTTTATTCTATATTATGCCATAATAATAAGTAAAACAATCTATAAGAACTGGTTAGTTATTTAATTAAGTTTAGGACATGAGTTAACTGAGGGGAGAAGGAAAAATAATTCCATAATTGTGTATGACAATATTCACGAGCAACCTTTTTCAACCTAGACATAATAAAGAATATAAATCATATAGAAAAGAATAAGAAAATGTTTGAAGAAAATAGGTTATTCCCAAAATAGTATGTTTTGTAACTGGTATCACTTGAAAGAGAACCTGTATTTAATCAAAAATATGTGTTAAAGTGATCCAGAATAAATGTATCAGTTGAAAGTGCTGAGAAATCCATGTTCCCTCTCTGTAACATCAGATTTAAAATTTGACTACTGAAAGTTTTTAAATAAACCTGTAATGAAAATTTAATGTTTTTAACTAAAATCATGAATTTGTTTTTTCAACCCAAAGTTTTTTTAGATGCAGGTATTTGGGAATTTGGAAGGTAAATAATTTAGTTACCCTATGAAGACCAGTAGATTTTGATTACTAATCTTGATTAGTTGATAATCGTAGATGACTAAGAGCCCACAGCAGTGATTTTATCGGTACCTATCACATGCAAGCCACATTGGAGAGCAATGCTTCTCCTTCTACACTGTGCGTGCAAATCACGGGGAGATGTTATCTATATGCAGATTTTGATTTCTGTCTGAAGTGGGCAAGGCATTTTTTTTTACTTCTAATAATCTTCCTGGAGATACTGGGCATGCATGTCTAGGCACTCATTTTCAGTAGCAATGTTATAGGACATGCAAGTTTTAAGCATATATTTTTCCGTTAAGAATCTTCTAGGCATACATGGAAAACATGACATTAAAATACCCACAAAAAATTTTGTTAGAGTTGAATGTCCCAGTAACTTAATCTGTATAGAAAATACCAGGGGAGGGGATAAAGTGAATTAGGTTTCTGGGTCCTATTGCCCCAGATTTCCTTTATGGGTACTTTTCTTTTGTGTTGTTCTTCTAGGGTCTATGCCAATTAAAGCCAAAGGAAATAAATTTAACATGGTTACAGATTAATGAATGTTGCAATTTTAAGAAAAGGACAAGGAACCAGAGACACCAAAAAAGTGAATCTTAATTATGCCAACCATTGAGAAGCTTAGGAAAATATGGGGACAGTTTCCAAGAAAGAGTATCTGAGAGACAAACTATTTGGGAGAGAAAGATATCCTTGAAGACATGCATGCAAGAAAAAGCTACACTAACAAATGAAAGAAACAATAAATATAAGAAGAAATCTACTTGGCTGAATTGAAAGTTGGTGCCACAAAAGCCTGAAACTTAAATAGGTAACTAGGTCAGGTTACTAGGAATAAATACAAGAAAGGACTACTACTTTGATTTAAAAGAAATGGACAGGCAAGGACAAAAGTAAATTTAAGTGCAACTTACAAAATGAAAGAGCAAGAAAACAAGCTCAGTGAAGAGAAAGCTAATAACAGAACTAAGAAAAGTAAAAGATGGAAAATTACAGAAAAATAAAGCAGCTATCTTTTTATAAGCAAAGTCTGAAGTCAAAAAGTTTAGAAAATAGAGGTCTTAGATTTTGTGAGCATACTTTTTTTAACAGTGAAGTCTTTTGTTGAATACATTGTGTGTTGATTTTCTAGTAAGTAATTTTTAAAGTATCAAATTATTATTTTTTTTATTGTTGTTCAATTCTGTTGTCCCACTTTTTCCCCAAATCAAGACTAAAATTTAAAAAAATAAAAAGCTTACACTGCAGGATAATTTTGGATTGCATTAAATGAGGGAAGAGTTTAAAACTTTCATCAAAAGTTAAAACTGAGAAAGTATCCTCAAATCTAGAATGTAGAAAGATAGAAATATATGTACTTGCAAGAAATGTTTGTATGATGTATTCATGGGATTAGAAATCACATACATTATTTTATTTTCTTAAATACTTTTGATTTTTACTGCTGTTTAAGTACAGTTTTCTGCCTTTTCCCCCCACCCTTCCCTACTATCCCAGTCTTCCCCACCTCCCTCCCCTGTTTCCACCCCCACTGTTATTGTCCATGTGTCCTTTATAGTTGTTCCTGTAAACCCTTCAGCCTTTTCCCCCATTATCCCCTCCCTTCTCCCTTCTGGTTACTGTCAGCTTGTTCCCAATTTCAATGTCTTTGATTATATTTTGCTTGCTTGTTTGTTTTGTTGATTAGGTTCCAGTTAAAGGTGAGATCATATGGTATTTGTCTTTTACCACCTGGCTTATTTCACTTAGCATAATGCTCTCCAGTTTCATCTATGCTGTCGTAAAGGGTAGGAGCTCCTTCTTTCTTTCTGCTGTGTAGAATTCCATTGTGTAAATGTACATCAATCCAAAAGAACCTACGTGCCCCAATGTTCATAGAAGCACAACTTACAATAGCCAAGTGCTGGAAGCAACCTAAGTACCCATCAGTAAAAGAATGGATCAAAAAGTATACACATACATTAAATAAATCAGACCTACATAATTGTAATAAATTTATCCTCAGGTTGTCAAGCAAGTAGTATGATTAAATATTAGATAAGTGGGTATATATTTACATAAAAACAAAAAAACCAGAAAATTGGTATAGAGACTTAAGAAATGGGTTCCCTAACAACCATAATTATAAAGAAATATTGAATCTAACATATTTGTATAGGTCATAAGATAACTCTAGAGAGAGTGATTTCAGAAAAAAATAGTGTGTAATGACTCCAACAATATGACCATAAATGGCACATATTTGACAAATTTGCAGAATTCCCAACAGGTGCGAATGTATAGGGTGAGATAGATAAATAGTAGATAGGCAGTTGGGTAGCTAGGTGACAGATGATAGATTCAATAGATAGACCATAGAAGGATGGATGCCGCCTGAGAAAACTGCACCATACCAATTCATAAACCCATTCATATTGTGCAACTGTGTACAGGAGATACTGCTGGAGCTCCATCCACACTTCCTTGACACTCACTAGTCTAGCCTTGGCCAGTGGCGTTCACCTCCAGTATCCCTGACTCTCCATGAGAAGAATTTCTCTAGGACCACAAATGTGGGGTAGGACGTTAGTGTCGGTCAGATAATTGTCTTGAGGGCAGTCATCTGCCAATAACAGATAAATATTGGGAGGAGACACTGCCCAGCTTCCTGTCCCTCAGATGGGAAAACTTTTAGATAAATTATGCATAGTCCTTCAAAGTTCCGCAGCAGAACTGAGCTTTAGTTTCACACAATGGTAACCAGACTTTCCTCCCTGTCTCACACAGTGGGTTTTCCAACCAGTGAACACTGGGACCACCTCCTAGAGTGATTCCTTTCTACTTTCGTTCTTATCCTGGTGTCTCTGGAGCAGCACGACTTACGGCAGTGTCCGCCCATGTCCAACCTTTCCTCAACACAGAAGTTACCTGTTTTCTTTTTAATTCTTGGCAATTTGATAGCAAAATATTACATATCATGGGTATATAACTGCCATTTTAAAAATTGCTAGTAAATTCCATTTGTTTTCTTGCTTACTGTCGGGGGGCTTTAACGCAGCCCCCCGGTCCGCCACGGATGAAGAAAAGACTACCAAGACATGATCTGCTTGAGGAGGAGAGGTGGCCGATCTCTCAAAGGAGAAGGGCCCAGAGTCTTTCTCTCCATGGGCTTTTATTAGGTTCATTTGCACAGGAATACGGATAAAGCTCATCAATCATTGTCAGCCAGTAAGGGTTAAACAATACATGATTTACAGAGAACTTTGAGGGCTTATTCTGAGTTACAGCCAATTAGTTAGAGGGCCATAAAACTTTAGGCGCCAGACTCATCTCAGGTCTGGACCCTTATCTTTTAAACTGAGGGTACAAATTAAGTAGGTTTCACAGGAATGTATGTATTTTTCTTAGGCCTGATTCCCCAGGGAATCTGCCCCTCCCAGCACATGACTGCACTGCCCTCTGTCATTGTTTCAGGCTTAAGTCAGGCAAGGGAAGTAAGGCAGCCAAGAGATTAGGAGACTTCTTGCAGACAGAATGAGGACTCAGGCTATTTCAAAGCCGAGGGGCAAGGGTCCATCACCCCTTTTTTCCACAGCTCCCCGAGTTCTTCCCTGCGAGTTTATTCCTGTCTCACAGATTCTGTGACCAGAACCTGTCTTAGGTTGATCCTCCCTTGAGGATTCTTACCCGTCATTGGCTAACTGGCCAAGCTCAGGGCCAAGCAGGGTGAAGTGGGCAGAGGTGGTACACCTGCCAGGAAGACAAGCTTTGTCTCCTTAGTGGCTTATGGTCCCAACTCTGACTCAGCCTTAACCATGGGGTGTTACAGCCTCTGAAACCAGGCAGGGCAGTTCCCAACAGCTTATTGTTCATTTCAAATGTCTTTCTTGAGCTGCATTAGTTCATTCTACTTTTTTAGTGAAAATAATTATTTATTCATATTGACTTGAATGCTCACAATATATTAAGGAAATAAACCCTTTGATTATAACATATATTTCACCATGCTTTCTAGCTTGTGCTTGAGATACATTTATGTATCATGCATTTGTCATTCCAGATTAGGAAGTCAAATCAATCAAATATTTAATTTATGTTTAAATGTTTAATAAATGTTTAAAACTGTTTTTTGTCACCTACCAGAAAAGACCTTGGTGACCCATAATTTGTATGAGAGAGGGAAACTAATAATGGTTTACTACAACACCTAACTGTAAAAGGCATTTGTATATTCATAACAATATTAATCAACAAAAAGGATTTCAATCTAACCAAAATTACTATAAAACTTTGCTGGGATGATGGTCGAATGGAAAGAATGCAAATGTGTGAGAAAGAAGTAGGAGAAAGAGATATCTTTTTCCGTACTAAGAGTTCATAAAAGTATACTTATGACTGAAAAAAAGCATGATACTCCATAGAGATGTGGAGATAAATATTAAATAATCAGATATTGTAACTCAAATTGGTTGTCTCTGCTATTTTGTTTTTCTTTGTTAACCTACTTACTGAGTTTTGTAGACTGTGTACAAACCCAGTGGTGATTAAAATAAGTTCCAAAAACAAAAATGAGATAATTTGGATTATATGTATTTAATTCATAAATAGCTACTTTACTGTATTCCTTCAATACCTAAAGTATATTTGACTTGATTTTCTTTGCAAATAATTAAAATTTTTATCTCTTTACTTGGGCTAGCTATATTTTAATTCACTTTGCCCAATGGCCTATGTCCAGAAATTGTAAAAACTGACAATATTATTTTCTGCTTTCTGCTTTTAAAGAAAATGTTTTAATTATTTCCCTATTAAACATAGTACTTCCCTTTAGGGAAAAAATATATTTTCCCAATGTCACTAATGATTTTTATCAGTACAGATTTTAAATATTATCACATGTCTTGCTGACAAAAATTTGATCATGCAATTTATCTCATTTAACCTATTAATGTAGTAAATTATAATAACCTATATACTAATATTAAGGCACAATATAATTCTCTGGAATATCATCAGGATGGGGTGGGATCAGGTAAGGTTGATTTGGATATACTGCTGGAATTTCATATTTTGTTTATAATTAAATATTTTATGCTATTTTATACTATTCAGATATCAAAGTTACATTGTCCTTCTAAAATAAATAGAATGGGCTCTCTACTTCTCCTGTGTGACAGACAACTGTGTCTTCCTGTGCAGTGCCAGCCACAACCTTGAGACAAGCTGGTGAAGGTCAAAGTGAGTGGATTTTGCTGTATTGGGCCCCTGGTCTTCAGGGCTGCTTTTAACTCTGGCAAAGTGGATACTGTTACCATCCTTAACCTCAGCTGCATGGTCTACATGTTCCAGTGTGATTCTACTCATGGCAAGTTGAAAGGCACAGTCAAGGCTGAGAACAGAAAACTTGTCATTAATGGAAAGTCCATCTCCATCTCCATCTTCCAGGAGCGAGACCCCACCAACATCAAATGGGGTGATGCTGGTGCTGAATATGTTATGGAGTCCACTGGTGTCTTCACTATGTTAAAGAAGGTTGGGGTTCACCATCTCTTCCCCTTCTGTGGATGCCCCCCTCCACAAGGGGATGTTTGTGATGGGTGTGAACCATGACAAGTATGACAACTCCCTAAAGATTGCCAGCAATCTGGACAGGGTCATCTATGACAACTTCGGCATCATAGAGGGACTTATGACCACAGTCCATGACATCACTGCCATCCAGAAGACCGAGGGTGGTCCCTCTGGGAAACTGTGGTGTGATGGCTGAGAGGCTGCCCAGAACATCATCCCTGCTTCCACTGTTGCTGCCAAGGCTGTGGGCGAGGTCATCCTTGAGTTGAATGGGACACTCACTGGCATGACCTTCTGTGTCCCCACCCCTAATGTGTCAGTTGTGTATCTGACCTGTCACCTGGAAAAGCTGCCAAATACAATGACATTGAGAAAGCAGTAGAGCAGGAATCAGGGGGCCCCCTCAAGGGCATCCTGGGCTATACTGAGGACAAGGTTGTCTCCTGCAACTTTAACGGCAACACCCACTCCTCTACTTTTGATGCTGGGGCTGACACTGTCCTTAGTGACCACTTTGTCAAATTTACTTCCTGGTATGACAGCGAATTTGGCTATAGCAACATGGTGGTGGAACTTACAGTCCACATGGCCTCCAAAGAGTAAGAGCCTCCTGGACCACCAGCCCCAGGAAGAAGAGAGGCCCTCAGCTGCTGGGGAGTCCTTGCCCCAAATAGATTCCCAAGCACACTGAGAACGTCCTGACTTCAATTTTCCATCCCAGACCCCCTGAAGAAGAGAAAGGACTTAGGGAGCCCTACCTTGTCATACACTGTCAATAAAGTTCATTGTACCCAGCCAAAAGAATAAAAATTGAAAATAAAATAAAATAAACAAAATGTTTTCTTTTACTTTCTATACTTTAAAATTGCTTAAACAGCAGCAAATTTATTTGTTAAATATTTAAAAACTTGCTGAACCTAGAAATTTTAATTTGCTTCAGTTTTTTGTTTAGCATTATTAACAAGGAGTATTAAAATAGTTCCAAATAAATGAGGTTTTTTTCCATCAATTTTTCTAGAAAATTATTCAATTTATACAAACTTTCATTTCTGGTAGCATAGTTATAATAATCACTTTACTTGCTTTTATTCTTTCTCTCTTAGTGATTGTGTACTTTCTTTCCTTATTACAAATATGTGTGTTTTCTCTTCTTTTCCTTACTTGATTAGTCCAAGGAGTAGTTTATCTCTTTCATTGTTTTTAAAGAATTAGTTTTTACACGCATGGCTTTTCTCATTTATTTTTTTTAATTTCCAATGTTATATTAATGTCTCCTCTATCCATAATAACATTTATATTTTCAATTTTATGAGTTTGTTCTAATAATTTTTTTATAAAGGCACTAATGCTGTGATTTTTCATAGAATAGCATTTATCATCTTTATTACAATTATTTTCTAGGTTAAGTATGAACTCTTAGACTTTCTCATTTGTGGTTAATATTATTTGCTTTGTCTTTGGCTAACTGGACTGTATCTTACTGTTGCTGTTTGGTTTTGTTGGGAAGCATAGGCGGCTAACAGATCGATGGTGCACAGCTTCACAGGTACAATACCGTCCACACACACAGCCATGTGAACTGTCGAGGAAAAGCCCTGAGCTCTTCTCGTCTCTCTGTTGTTTTTTCAACCCCTGTTTCAGTTAGTGTATGTTTATTTGATTTCCTTGCAAGTGCAACTTATTTAAGAATAATACCTTCAACTGCTTTCTAGAAGCAATCTTCTGAGATACTCTTTTGTAGAATATGTTCTATTTCTTATACTTTGACCTAAATTTTGTATTGGTGCCCACGTACATTTTTTTCCCATTTATCTTTAAATGTGGAAAGTCCTCTCTCCAGCTGGCCATTCCTCCAAAAAACTATGAGTAGAATATCCTTGGATCTTCCCTTGGCACTTTGTTCAAGGAAACGCTATTCTCGTTCTCTCACTTTCTTATGTGCAGACTCTCAGCACAGGCAATACAAACAGTAAACTCCTGAGCCCTGCCTCCACCTGTTTCAGTCAAGCCAACCTTAATTAATACTGCAGACTGACACTTCTGGTCACAAGTGAGATGCATATGCTAGAAGTCATTGTTGGGGTGGCTCCATCTCTGAGACCTACATCACTGTTCACACCAAGTCTCCTCTGTAAGGGACACTCACCAGGGCTGCTCTGGCCCTGCAGCCCTCCAGATCTAATTCATGCAGTGGGGTGAATAAACTCGCCCGAGGAAGTAACAGAACAGCCATTTATTTCTAGAGCCCAAGCTTAGTCTCCAACCCAGGGGGAAAAATAATACAAAGTTTCATCCTAGATTACTGATTTATCAATTGACTCAGAATCTACAAGGTTATTAATCAGGTTTCCTTGAAACCTTGAAACTCTTGGTAATAATACAGATTGTCTGTTCTCCTTATTTGACTAAAAGAGATGGAAAAGTAGCTAGGGACAAAGGAGGCCACATTAGGGAAGCGAACGAGTATTCTCAATAAATTTTGAAAACTCCAGAATTTTAAGGAATTTAATTTTAGTTGAGAATACATCATCTTCCATGAATAAGGAGGTATGGGTGCGAGGTGTCTCAGAGGATTTACTTGTTCTCCCACGTTGGGGTCAGCCGTACTCCAACAATTAAACTTACAGACTGTATGGCTATTTCAGAAATACTAAGGTAGCCTCAGGGGGACTTAAGTATACTGCTCAGTCTCAAAACACTGGATACAAAGCCCTGAGACAGTGATAATAATGTGCTTCCTCTTAAGATAAGATTATAAGTTATAATTATATGAACGATGTATGTTAAGAAGAATAATAAATATAAACTAGTAAGCTATACAGATGACAAAAGGAAATAGCATAAGATGATTGAAGCTAGTAAAATTAATCAGGAAAATAATTTTGACAGAGACAATTTTGGCATAGGAATAGTGGGAGAGTGAATAGAACTGCTGGGGTGATGGGCTAGAAATCACGATTAAAACCAAAGGTCTGAGAAGAGAATAACACTCAGTTCTTCTTGGGAGAATAATAGAGGTTAAAATACAAGGAGTTTGTATTAAGTTTAAATGTTTCCTGAATTGAAGAACAGTCTTAAGCTCCTCTGTCTCCAGAGACTGAAGAAACAAATTTTAATGACTAAGGTAAATTTAGAATCAAAGTTATTAAAGTTGTATATGTTATATACTTGAACATATATTATGTTTTTTGTAGGGTGCTAAATAGAGATTCAAAAACCAGCTTTCAAAAGGAGATACCTGCCCTCCAAGAACTGTATTTTCCAATGAGAATGCATTAATGTCTGGGCAAACATGTCAGAAGCAGGCATCCAGAGACCTGTCTACTCTACATGTTGATAAATGGCATTTCTTAAGGAACCATGAAGCATTGAAATCATCAGCAAGAATAGAGCCAGTTCTGAGAAATCCACTGAGCATCTCACCATTTCTTTCCCTCTATCTAATGACCTCAGATTGGTTCCCAGCTTCTCTCATTGCCAGAAAGTAGTTCAAGTGACTTTACTATGATTACATTGCTTTTACTGTTTTTGACAAAACTAGCAATATCTTAGAATCAAAGGAAGTGTACTAAACAGTTCTCAGGGACCTTTAATTCTAGCACCATTCTGTGAATTATGTCAGATCTGTGCTCTACACATTGAGGGCTCTGGGTTTAATGCAGATAGGGATAACCATTATTTTTTTTAAGTAATACTGCCAAAATCAGAAAAAGAACTTTCAAAATGGAACTAGAGTTTCTAAATCTCCTAGAAAATAACTATGTCTCCCTCATTTTTTAAATCAGTTGCTAAAACTAACACGTCAAGGAATCATTGTGATTTTTTTTTTACTTTTAAACATTTAATTTTCTTCTTTGGTTAAATCTAAATAAATACTTCTTGATTAGAAGGACAGCTAGATATTTGAACAGGTGGTTGCAGAAGATTATGGAATAGCTTCTCAGGAAAACATTCCTAAGTAGATACACAGCCATCTGTCAGATAAATTGTTTAAAAATTCTTATGTGTAGGAAAAATTTTGAAATGGGCTCTTAATGGCCCACATATTGACATTTTCAAAAATAAAACCATGGGTCAGGGAAAAATAGGAAAGTGTTAAGAAGCTCATGCCACTTTTTAATAACAACAAAAAAATGGCTCTAAATCAGAATTGTCCAAAGTGAGCTCCATGAATTCTGAAATTAGAATTCTAATACATGTTGTTAATTAAAAGGGAACTTTGGAAAATACAAATGAGAGATTCCTGGGTAAACACAGTTAAAGAAGTTTTACTTTTGTTTATTGTTTTATGTTAGAAATCTTCAGAGACTTTAGGAATTATATATATGCATTTATATTTATATGTGTATACATATATATGTATATGTATGCATGCATGTATTTTAGGAATATATATATATAGTGACTTGCTAAGTAAGTAGTGAATTCTGGAGAAGACTTACCATGATAAAGAACTGGACAGGTAAAAAACTCGAACCAGAATTCAGAATAAGAAACGTCAGCTTCAGACCATTTCCAAAATCTTCTCAAGATTTAGCGATTAGGAAAGATGGGGCAGAGATCAGCACTCCCGTCTCGGTCTTCTGTGAGAGAGGGGGTTCCTCTGAGGCTCTGACCCTTCCTGCTCCATCCGGTCACCACATCGTTTTAGGCAGAAAAGGTTTGAATAGAAATTACGGAAAGAAAGCAAGTGTGTGTGCTCTGGATGTTGTAGTCCCCACCTATACTGAACTATGGACCAGGGACAGAGAAAAGAGGAATCATGTAGCTGAGCAGCCATGAAATCATGGTTTGACAAGAACGATATCCGTGCAAGAACAGATGGGAGTGGAGGGGCTGCTCTCTCAGTAGGGCTGAGAGTACACTGGGTATGAGCCCAGTAAAACAGATGAATGGCATTGGGAGTCCTGCAGATTAAAGTAAGAATACAATAGTGGTCATTAAATTCACATTGGAGACAGTGAAAAGCAAAACTAATGTTGAAGAACATTTGATCTGTGACGTACAGACAGACTTGCTTTGTACTAAATTCAGTAAGACAATATTTTTAAATTATTTTTAAGTACTCTTTTGATTAAACAAATAGTCTATCTTGGCTGCCAATTATATAGCGTAATAGAACATATACAGAAGATTTAAGAAAATTGTTGAGATTAAGCTAGATTTGAATTAATAGTGAATGTGGCAGCTAATAAATCCAATGGCACCTTAGGCTCCTATTGAAATGGAAAGTTAATAACTAGAGGATTATCAATCTCCTCTCATATTGTGTTGGTTTAATATGGTGGAAGTTCTGTGCTCAGTTTGGCGTTCAGCTCATTTCAAGGGGACCTTTAACAAACTAAAATGTGGCCACAACTGTGAAGATTCAAAATCATTAAGGGAATTAGCGATTTATTACAGTTTGCAAATTTAAATATAGACTATGCAATCATTTCACAGTGCTTTTATGTAGTGAGTTTTTTGTTTGTTTGTTTTATTCAACAAGCTCTCATTGGGAGCCTAAGCTGGATTAGCATCTGGGACAATACAAACCCATGGAATGGGGCTTTTCCAGTCAGGAACACTTACACACAGAACAGTAATATAATGTACAATACGATCAGTTTCACTCGATATACTCATGTCTATGTTTGCGCTACCAAGGTGATCTAAATAAATGTGTTTCCTAGGATTCTTTGCTCTTGAATTTATAATGAAAGGAAAAAATACTACAGTAAAACTTTTTTCAAACATTTTATATCTTTTTCATCAATGTTTCTCAACCTATTTTTTATTATTGTGCTCCTCTGAGAAAAGCTATTTTAATTTCATTATTTTAAATTTAACTTACTATCTACCTGTATAAGATATTAAATACTAAGGAAAAAGATCTTGGCAAAAACAGTTGAGCTTTGGATGGCCATAATCCATTTTAAAATCTAAGATCTTTTTGTCAACTTTCTTCTCCAACATCTGGACTAATTTTGTCCTCTTGAGGCAATAGTATTCCCACTGAGAATGTGTGCTTTCCAAAATCCATGCTTTATATATTCACTCAACATCTTATTAATTTCCATCTCCCAATCTTTATTCATATTGTTTCTATGGTGAGAACTGCTTTATTCTCTCTTGTAATTTATATAAGATATGCCCATACCAGGGACATGATTCTAAATCCCCTTTCCTTGTCAACATTTATTTATGAGAATGCACATTTAAAATTTTATTTAAATGTATTTTATTTGTTTATGTTATACATTTAGGTTAGATAATGATTTCATTGTGAAAATCAAATAAGACTATGTATGTAAAACAAATACCAAGTAAACACACACTTGCAAGGCAAAAATTGATATCAATTACTTTTTTATAATATATTTATAATTTGTCTTACTACACTATACAAATAAGCTATAAAATTATTTTCTTATTACTACTTCAAGTTGGATGCTTTATTATATTTTGTAATTTCATATTCATTAATATATCTGCACTCATTTATTTCTCAAAATATACTGATAATCCTATAATCCTTGACTCTAGCTATTTCACCCTGAAACTTCCTTCCTATTCTCCTAGAAATGTGATGCACCACTATCAAATCATGGCATTATAACAGTAGTTTAGAAGTGTACAAGATGAAAGGAACAGATTACGATCAAATCTAGGTGATGATGGTAGTTTTTAAAAAAGGTAAATCCAAAACAAAGCAGAGAGTTATAGGAGATATGTACTTTGGGCATATAAAGGATGAGAGAAGGCATTTTTTGGAATAAGAAATGGCAACTAATACTGCCCAGATTCAGAGCAAGCTCCAGTGCTGTGCGAGGGCTTGATTGTGCGTCTGTGACATTTTCCCTCCAGTATATGCACCCTCTCAGGTAATCGATGTTGAAGCTCCCTTAGCTTTTCAAAGTATAGTTTTAGCTGATTTTTAGATATGCTTATTTGCTTTTGCATCTATTGGTATCTTATTTTCATCTAATACAACCAGACTGATAAAAGGATTTTCTAAATTTTAATCCAGGATTAGATAAAAGAGAAATCTTGTCATAGATATTATCTTCGTGATTGATGTTTTTGCACTGTACACATGAGTTATATTCAGAAATTATTTGAATAAAAATATTAGCTGTAAAAAATAAAATTAAGAAAACAATACAGCAATTTCTTTTCAAAGTTACTTTATAACTGTGAAGTTCATGCTATACTTCACAGCCATCTTCCTCAAAACTTTGTATTCAGCATTAATAAATTAAATTAGAGACATCCTTTCTAGCCAGCCGTATCATTCATTTGTATTTGAGCCAAGTACATAACTGTGTATAAGTCTACAGTCATTATCAATTGTAACTTTTATGTGCAGGAACTGATATTCATTTTATTCAACTATTATAAATTAATTTGGTATGAACTTTACTTGCACTATGATTCAATAAGCAACACATGGAAATATCATAGCAATTTTATTAAAAGCAAAGTGCAAAGATGTGGTATGTTATACCTAACACATAAAGGAAAAGAATTAGTAGCTCATGGGTTTCCAGAGGCACAAAGTAACTATTCAATGGGCCCTAAATTTGGACTCAGAAATATTTATATTTTCTTCTCATCATTCAAATGTTTTCTTTCCCTAAACCTTTTAAACACAGGAATCTGTATTTGTTACCAAAGAAACATTGAAAAATTTACCTTGTCCTTCACTCTGGGTTAAAATTTAGAGTATGAGGAAGGGACAATTGGATCATCCTGTAGATTGTACAGGTGGAATCAATTGAAACTTCCTTTCCCCCAAAAGTTCTATCCCAACACTTTCTCATTTTGAATCAGTTGTCTTTGAAAATATGGAGAGAGAGAGAGGAAGGATACCATTCCAAAGCTGCTTGTAAACAGAGTGGTAGCATACCACAAAATCTCCTCTCTGCCTGTTTGTCTCATACATCCTCCTTCCTTTTATTATCTTTTTCAACACCAATATTTTCCACAGTTTCTAGTATCATCAATGTCTCACTCCTTTCAGTCCTAATTATAAACTCACCAGTTTACTAGTTTAAGGCTACATCTGTAAATTAAGCTCATTAGAGAACAGAAAAGATCAATTTTATTTAAATTAGTCAACAGAGAGCTGTAGTTAAAGGCTGATATTTATGAGAATATAATTAGGTAGGACTAGGCAAAGATTACAAATCTCCAGTCCCTTGGTGAACACCTTACACATGTTTTCACAAACCAGGTAAACCTGGAGCATGAGAAATAAAAGGAACGGCTGAATTCTCAAATAATTTACATCCCATGTAAGGAATAAGAACACAAGGAACATAAATAATGAGCAATTGGGGAGGGGAAGAAAATATATTACATAATCAAAAATTAAGAATACTTGTACAAAGTAGCTAGGTAGATGATACATTAGAGAACTAGATAGAAACACACTCAGAATTCTGATTGATTCAATAAGATACAGTTTATGAAATGAGGTATAACTTGCCTTAAAACTTAAAAATATAATAATAAGGAGTTATAATGGCAGAAATAAAGCAGGAAAGCAATGTGCATATATGAAAAAAGAAAGAAGGAAGAAAGGCAGGAGAGCAATCAGAGCAGAAAAATTAAAATTGAAAATGGGATTTCATCAAGACAGTAGAATAAGTAAATGAAGTACTCAAATCCTCTCACAACCACATCAAAATTACAATTATAAACCACAGAAAATTCAACTCTGATAACCACCTGAAGTCTAGGTGAACAATAACCCTACAACTACAGATACAAAGAAGAAGCTGCATCCAAATTGGTAGGAGGGACAGAGACGTGGAAGGGGCTGGTCCCACACCCATGTGTAGTAGTTAAAAATCATGAAAGATATCTGGGAAAAGAGAATTACATATGGGTGAAATATTAGCCTTTAAAAGATCTACCCATTTAAAAACATATTGGTCTTCTGGAGACTATTATGCTAAGTGAAATAAGCCAGTCAGAGAAAGACAAATACCATATGATCTCACTTACATGAGGAACCTAATGAACAAAATAATTTAACAAACAAAATAGAAACAAAAACATAGATACACAGAATAGACTAACAGCTGTCAGAATGCGGGGGGGGGGGATTGGATGGCTGGGTGAAAACGGTGAAAGGATTAAGAAAAAAAATATATATATATATATATAATCTATACAATCACACAAAGACACAGACAAGAGTGTGGTGATGGCCAGAGGAAAAGGGGGTTGGGGGGAAGTGGAAGACGGCAAAGGGGGGATAAATGGGGAAGGAAAGATACTTTATTTAGGACAGTGGGTGCACGATGCGGTGTGCAGATGATGTTGAGTTGTACACTTGAAACTTGCATGGTTTTGTTAGCCAATGTCAACCCAATAAACTCAGTAAAAAAAACCTTATTGGTCTTACTGTAAAAAAAAATAATTATCCATGTAAGAAATTTTTGAAGGCAAATAATTAAAAATAATAACACTGGTCTTTTTAGTAATTATGGAAATAAATAGGATTTATGAAAAGTAAAAACAAAAGGAATTCTATTGGCCTCCCTTTCTCTTCCGCTGTTGTCACTGATGGATCCAGGGCACATAATAATGGTATTATTGGTCTACTGTCACTCACCCTGTCTAAATTTCACCACTTTTCTCTTCAGCAGGCTTACATCCCTGCATCTGAATTTCTTCAGTGATGCTCAACTCCCCTTGCACCTCTAGCACATAGAATGATATTAAAAATATAACTGACAATACGTTGATACTAATCTAATCTCTATATTTAACTTTTCAAATTTCCAGGTTTAATAATGAAGATCAACTTTTATAATAGACTTTAAAAATTTTGATGAGCTTCAACTTTAGAATTTTAGATATTACATACACACCCAATAATACAGATAATTATCTAAAGAATAGAAATGGTCTATTTTCTTTAATTATTTCATTATTCAAGGGGAAAGTGAAAAAAAAGAAATGGAGTACCTGTTGCAGGTGTTACATTTTATTACTCCTTTATTTCACTTTTATCTGGTGTTTCCAAAAGCAAAGGACCTGCAACTAAACACATCTGGCCAAGAGTATACCCATTCTCATAGGGGCATCTCACAGGTGTGAGGTGGAAAGAAACAGAAGAAGGAAATGAAGAAAACATGAGAGATTTCTCTTTATTAGTAAGAGTTCTTTGAAGTTGCTCATGAATCTTTTAGACCATTTTGGCATGTTAATGTCCAACTGTAGAATATTAATATTGCTAACCTAAGAAGTGAAGTTATTGCCTTTAAAGTTTTCTCTATAACCCAGCTCTGTGATAATTATTTTTTGAGTCATATTTTAATTGACTATGACTTTGAGCTTGACTATTGCAGCAGTTTGGCAGCTGCTTTCTATTATACTATCTGGATTTTTCAAGGGAAAGATATAATCTTGAAAAGGGTTTAATTCCTAAACAGAACAATTTTTACAATGGATTTGGATGGATGAATACCTTTTTATGAGACCAAACACCATTCATAGGATATAATGTGTGTAAAATAGCAATCACATGCCCGCATGCAACATAGGGCCAGTCCTCTGTTCACCAAAAAACAAATATTTTTGTTTAGTGATTAACCTTGTATAATAAATACTATTGTGGGCAATAGCTGTACCCCCAATTTTTAAAAAATGAAGATAATTGATTGTCATATTAAATTAATTTCCAAGGTAAAGAAGACTTTACTAGAGTTTCCTTTATATTTTGTTTGCTGTGTTAGTTTCCTATCACTCCTATTACAAACTGCTCAAAATGTAGTGGCTTAAAACAAGTATGTTAGAGTTCTGAAGGTCAGAAGTCCTAGCATCATGGTGTTGGCTGGGCTACACTCTTTTTGGATGCTTTTTTAGCCTTTTTTTAAGCTACTAGGAGCTATTAGCTTTTTCTGTGGCTGTACTATTCCAGTCTCTGCATCCCTTGTCACATGTCACTTCACCTGCTCTGACCCTGCCTCTCCTACCTCCCTCTTACAAAGATCATTGTAAGTTACATTAGGCCTGCCCAACTAATAGGTAATTTGGGATTACCTTCTCATTTCAAGACCCTTTATTTAATCACATTTACAAAGTCCTTTGGACATGTAAGGCAACATATTAATAGGTTCTGGCATTCAGGGTTCATTCTGTTTGCACTTTCGCAATCACACAAACATTAACCTTCTGTTTCCCTTTGCTACGTCGTCCCAAACAGCTCCAACAACAGCAGACGACTTACATATGTAAAAGCACACTCTCGTACAGTACACAGGTTGGTTTTAGGGTAGTAGAAAGAGGCAGAAGAATGAATTCCAAAAGACCCATTTTTCCTCTCCTGGATTCAAAGATGTCCTTTTCATTGATTAATAAGTGATTTCTGGTAAATTCTAAAGAAATATTTACAATTGGTATAAAACCCCTAAAATTAAAAAAGACACTAATTAACCATTATTCTAAAAATATGCATACCAATATTTTATAATTGAATGATTTTTTTAAATGAATGTTTCCCTCAAATACTTCTAGTATCTCATCTGGAAAATCCTGACACTATAAATCTCTTATAAAACAAAGGTGAGGTGAATTTCTGAAGGTCAGAGTTCATGCCTCATTCATGTTAATATTCCCAGTAACTTCTACAGTGTCTGTCACTTTCTAAATGCCCTCAAAACATTCATTGACTTAAATTGTATTGTTATAAGAAAGAACACTTACATACACCAGTCAACAAAAAGGGATCCTTGAAGTGGTTGAAAACTAGAGAAAGAGACCTTTACATTTTGGGGGGAGGGGCCGGGACTGAAACCATCTTTTATTATGAATTTTACATTTTAAGGTAGTGCCTCCACATTCTATTGGCTCAGTGAAGTAATATTTCTATTATTTATTTAGTGCAATGTTCTATTACAGATTACCTCTTTTTAAGAGCTCAAAGCTTTTCAGGCCTATTCAAATTATGGAACTTTTCAAAAGTAAGAATGTTAACCCAGGTGCCTTGGCCAACCACTAATGGCTAATATGTATTCTATCATTTTTTTTGTATCCTCACTGGAGGATATTTTTTCATTGCTTTTGGAGAGAGAGGAAATGAGAGAGATAAGGTGAGATAGGGAGAGAGAAACAATAATGTGTCTGCCTTCCACATAGACCCCAATAGGGGATCGAACTTGCAACCTAGCTATGTGCCCTGACCAAGAACCAAATTGTCAACCTTTTGTTGTATGGATTGATGCTCCAACTAACTGAGCCACACCAGCCAGGGCTGCATTCTTTCTTAAGAGCCCTCTTTCCCAGTACCTACCTAGTGGAGAATTCTTTGCCACTTGTACAATGTTGCTGTACTGTTAATCACTTGTCAGGTTTCACCCAGAAGATGTTTGCATTCCAGAGGCAAGCAGTGGAAGTCCTATAATAGTCTATTATAAATTGGTTGTCAAAGTTTTCCAAAATGCTTTGAGACCTTTTCTGTTTGCAAGGTGATTTCTAAATATAGTGCTACAGAAACAACCATCCCAGGGTCTTTTTGTACTATGGTTCTTCTTTGCCTGCCTCCGTGTTAGGAACTATGGATCTCAATGCCAGAGTTTGGTAAAAAGGAAAGGAACGATTTAATTAAAAGTTATACAGGTTCAGAAAAGTGGTAGAATTCTACCATTAAATCTCACTCCTTGCAGAAACAAACACTCAGCCCTGCCCGCCCCACTTTGCGCAGTCAGGTCAGTCTCAGAACATGCCAATCAGAAGTACTGCCCTCCAGGAGAAAAAAACGAAATCCGAAGCTCACTTCTTCCAGTTCCTCCCAGTAATCTGTGCTTGGCCGGGCAGGTCTGACATAGTCCCCAGCACCATCAGCTGTGTCTCCACAATGTCCAATTCTTAATCCAAAACAGCACGGCACCTCCATGGCACGCCAGCAAGAGTCCTTTCACCCCCTGTTGACCCACAGGGTCCCACATTGTCTCACATCCCACACTGGCCGCTCGCTTTTTCATTTAAATTGCAGCCTAAAACCTCCTCCGTAACCCCATTTCCAACTCCTCCCATAATGAGCTAGCACTCCCGTATTCTCTGCCTTTCTTGGATGCCATAGTTATTCCAGGCAGGAGTGGTCCCATTGCTGGAGGAACCATCTCCAAACTCTGGCATAGACGCGGTTGGGGGAGCTGCCTCCCGACTACATCACGCTCAAAGTCATGCCCATCTCCTTGGCTCTGCAGACGCTTTGAAGCTAGCCTGCCGTTACTGACATGCAAAATAACTCAATCCCTGTGCTGCTGCTCTTCCCAGCCCTCAAGCTAGGCTTGCGGGGGGGAGGGGGGGGCGGGGGGCGATCTGGGTCTTCTCAGCCTACACCCCATTACAATAGCATTATTACAATATCACAATAAGATATTTCAGAAGTTTCTACCAGCGGCAGAATATGTTGTACTTGATGGGCATGATTGACCCACTGTTCAATGAAAGAAATCAGACGCTAAGTAAAGAACACCCGTCCCATTCAGTAAAAAATGTAAGATTCTTTCTACTGTGGCTTCCTAGCTATGAAGACATCAGGTCATACAAAGAGGTGCTTTGTCTTTTTAGTAGTGTTAGATGAGGTGCCCGTGTTCCCTGAACAACAATGAGTTTGAACCTAATTAAAACTGTGTCACTTTCTCCAATGTATTTAAAAAACTGGAGCTCATCCTTGAAAGAGCTTGTGTCTCTATCTTACCCGCTTTTTGTTTCATTTCACGTATGGTGTTTCTAGTTGTTTAGTTCTTGTTATATAGCTACAGTAGTAACTGCAGTAGTAGTATTAAAATCCTCCAATCCAAATTTCACGATGAGGTGTCAAATCTGATGACCAAGTTAAAAGAAAAGAGCCCTGGCTGGCGTAATTCAGTGGATTGAGCACTGGCCTGTGAATCAGAGGGTCACAGATTTGATTCTCAGTCAGGGCACATGCCTGGGTTGTGGGCCAAGTCGCCAGTAGGGGGCACGTAAGAGGCAACCACACATTGATGTTTCTCCCTCACTTTCTCCTCCCTTCCCCTCTCTAAAATGAATAAATAAAATTTTAAAAAGAATGGAGTCAAATGTTTTCTAAAGGACCGAGAAAAAAGGGGGAAGGCCTCTGCACAATGTGTTGTAAACATTTAATAAATGAAAAGGAAGAAGAGTCAGACCATGAAAAATATTAATTACAGACAATGTTTTAGGTTTCATTTTATGACATTCCTGGATTAAGAAAATTATTTTAACAATTGTAGAAACTAAGTTCAATTTGTTTTTTGTTCTTTTAAATGGTCACATAGTCCATTTTATATTAATGAATATATTCTATTTAAAATCAGTGCATCCATTTTCTCACAAAAATATAAGGCATGGTCATCAAAAACAGCTAAATTTATTATTTGGCTTAGCTGCTGATGTGCAAGTCAATTTTTTGTGAGTCTCTCACATTTCTCCAAATCTTGTGAGTGAGGCACTGACTACATGTATTCTGTACAATCTTTTCTGAGATATTTGTAGAGCAAACTGCCCTGGAAGACAGAGATAGGCTTTCCCCAGAAGCAAAGAGTAGTCGTCATGACCGCTCAGTAGAAAAGATTGGGTTCACTAAGGTCCCCATTATCCTGCAATGCAAACCTCTGCATCTGCATCTGCTACTTTGCCCTCTCAGCCTTTCCTTGGGGGAACCGTGGCTCAGAGGGCAAGCCCCTCAAATGCTGGTACACTGGCTACTGCTATTGTTGTGGATAACGAATTGTAGCCTTTGCAGAGGGAGTCTTTTGTTCTCGCTCAGCACTCATGAAATGGTGACAAGTTAACATATTATCTTGCAAATAGGGCAAAATCTCAGACCCATAATTTTTTTTTAGGCTCTAGCCACTGGCAAAAATGGCTATACATACCATGGTGTCTTTGGTATTCTTCCCCATAGTCATCTGTCCACTCACTCTGACCCTCAGGTCCCTGCATTTCTTTCGCTCTTTAGAGCCGTGAATTAAGTTGTAGGGCACACAGTCTAAAATGCTTTTCCAACATAACCACCCTTCAGGTTATTCTTCTTAATTTTTAAACATATGTAGAGTTTCTTCAACACACAGGCCTTTTATTTCTTTGAATTCTTTTCCTCAACTGATCATGTCTTCTGTTACTTCCCCTTTTTGCCCATTTGGTGATAGTCTACATCACATCATTAAAAATAAGTGATATGCCCCACAATTTTAATTTCATGAGTTACTGTTGATCACTAGCTTCTGTTTTGTTCCAGCGAGCACCTTCTAATGTCCTCAGTCCATTAGCACCTCAATTCTGTTGGAAGCTACAATTTATTGAACAGAAAATCTGATAATTTTTATTTAAAAAAAAACCCACATACCTAGTGGCCACTCTTCTTTATGGCTTAAGTTTAAGTTGTTTTCCAATACTTACAAAAACTTCTCTGTATATACTCGCAACCCCATATCCCCTCTCACTGTGTGTGTGTATCATTGTTATACCATGAGGGGTGTCAAAGAAAAAAATCACACCAGACGAGATGAGTAGGAAAAGGTTAATTTTATTTCAATACTATAGGTAAGCAGTAAGTAAGAGCGCACAGGCAGGTTGAGTCTGGACACACACTCCAAGGAGAAACAAGGGCTAGAGAGATTTTAAGAGTAGGATGGGCATATAATAGGCCATCTGTGTTTGCTAAATGGCCTTAGCCAAGGAAAAGGTAAACTTTCCCCTATCTTCATGACTAGAGGTACTTTTAAAATTTGGAGTAAGAAGGTCCCTCTCAAGTTACACTCCAACCCTCCCATAGCAACAGCTGAAGACAGCGGTAGAGCAGTTTACAGCCAGGTGCAGAGGGTCACCGTGGCGCAGGCCCCCAGGGCCTGGCAAGGGTCAAAACTGGGAAGACAAGGATTCCTCTGGCCTTTCCTCCTTGGAGACAACATCTAGGCCTCAGTTGTTTTTCCAGCTTCAGGCCCAGAAAAGCAGCAAAATCAGTGGGCAATACCAGAAGCAACTGCAGTGACTAAAGACCTCCGGCCCTGTCACTGACCAATCAGCAGAGACCATGACCCTGAGAAGGCACACCTGGAGAACTGATGAATATTCTACTGAAACCCTCCCCTAAGAGCTCCCCTAAGATTCCTTCTGCAAGAAAGAGATAAAAGCCTCAAGACAAAGGGAATAGCACACGGTGCGCATTCTCCCTCTGGGGAGCAGTCGGCATCATTCCTTTCCCTCACTTCTGTCCCCACAGCAACACATCTCCTAAACTCTAGGCAATTGGCAGTGGGCAGATTGCCCCAGACTAATACCCTGAATCATTCCCTAAAGCCCCCTTTTCTCTGACTTCCCAGTAAGCCAAGGCAATCCAGCTTATGCTCCCCTGTTGCTTCTTCTAGGCTAAGTCCTCCCTTGTTTAATTGTCCCTAGCTTTAATAAATGTATCCTCACAGTCACCGGGACTCATGTTGTGAAAACCTTCCTACACAGAGTGAAGAACCCATACACTACAAATGGCTCTAGGCAGACCCGCTCAGGACCAGGCCCCTGTCCGGTAACAATACAGGTCCATCATCTTCAATGATTACATCTCAAAGGACGGTTCACAGGTCTTTGAGAAAGATATTTCCTAGGTGGTAAAATTGGCAAGACTCTGGGAGAAGATTTACATATATTTCAAAGGGGCAGAAAAAGTATTTTGAAGTTTTTTAAAGTGAATGCTTTTAAAAACAGTAGCTATAAGACTAGAGTAAAAGAAAATCCTTTCTAAATTTTAATCAAGCTAAAGGAAACTTTAAGATTATCTTGGTCAGGCCCTATAAGATTGTTTGTAGAAATGGAATAGTTGTTGAAAGAAGTGATTTAAACTATGGCACTTTAAAAATAAGGAAATATTAACTCTAGTATTTTGACAACTAATAATAGTTTAATTCTACCTAATATTCAGAGAGTTCACATTAAATGCAGTAAACATTGCTACTGCGGGCGTGCACACAGGGGTGACCCCGCCGACCTCTCCATCTGCAGTCCTGTCATCTCCATCCATCTGTTGTCGGGGAAATCGGGATCTTCCACAGGATCAGGAGAAAAGCGTTCTAAGAGCCCACACATGGGAGACTGTGGTGTGGCAACTGGCTTATTCATGAGGAAAGGCTGCTCCTAAGTGCCCTCTTTCTTCGTCCTGCCATGGAAAAATAAAGTCCAACCTTGTCTTCAGCAAGGCCAAAGCAAAAGGCAGGGTCCAGGTTTATACTTCATATTAAAGCTTCGTCCTTTGGAGCCCATGCAGTCTGCCTCAGACCCCAGGAGCTGCTAGACCCACAGCACGTGTACCCCAGGGTGAGAGAGAATGCATGAGTGGATGGAACAAATGCTTTATCGGGTGAACCAGAGAGAGAGAGAGAAAGAGAGAGCGCTTTTCTTCATTCCCCTGAGATTATATTAGCTTGGATTCAGGATGGACCAAATGCTTTTTCAAAAGAACCAATTAATCCCAAGATTCCACAGGCATTTTGATGGATCCATCCCCTAGTTAGACTGACAGTCCTATATGCTCGAACTCCACCCCTTCACCCCCTGACAATCTGGTACCTGAGGGGGAAAGAAAGAAGTGTTAATCCCTTAGCGAGCAAAGCCATCACCCCCTGAGGTGTGAAGCTGTAGCTTCCTAGTGAAGCAAACAGGCTTATGCTCCCCAGTTTGTTAAACTCAATGTCTAATTTCCTTTGCCTCCCTTCATATTAGTAATTAGTTAACTACCTATAATAACATATCTACTGCATAGCCTCAAGTAATTATTTTACAAATATAATTAGATAATTTTCTGTGTCCTTCCCCAATATCACAAGTCCCATGCACATCTGGTTTAAATTTTTCTTTTCCTTTTCTTTTTCTGCCAGGGCTTAAAAGATAAAGTCAAACCTATTTACCATGGCCCATCAAAGCCTTCTTCATGTGCTCTGAATAGCTCTCTGAACTATACTCTTGACACTGTCCTTACTGTACAAGTTTCTAGTTTTTTTGACCTGTTGTCAAGAACCCACAAGTCTTATTTTATCCTTTCTATGCACCATCACACCCATTGTTTTCCTGATAGTTTTCATTCTTTCATTTTTAGAGTGACTAATGTCCCCTCATCCTTCAGGAAGTCACCAAGGAAACTTCTGTGTTTTCATTCTAATCTTCCAATAGTACCCGAGTTAACCACCTTGCTTTTGTGCTATCCCACCAAACGTTTCTCTTAAACAATAGGTTATAATATATTAAACTCTCTTCTTATATGTCCTATCTAGATCAGCTCTTTTATTATAAGCTCCTAGAGGACAAGGAATGTATTCCTTTTTAGTCTTTATCCCAGAATCTAAGAGAAGAATAAAATTGAAGTGTATGGGTTTTGGAGAAAAAGCAGAACTGGCTTGAATTGCAAACATAAGAATATTAGCAAAATGAATTAACTACTCATTCCTCAGCTTCCATACTCATAAATGTGGCATTATAAAATCTATCCACAGGGGTTGTCATTGAGGCAGGATAGAAAGACATTAGGAGAAAATTGCAAGTGGAATGAGGAAGTAGGAGTGGACATCATAGGCTAAGAAGCCAGGTCCTTTCACAGAGCCCCTACCTCCATGCATGATCAAAAGGGAACAATTTATGGCAGGAAACCCCTGTGGTGGTCACAGAAGTCACAAAACAGCAAGGACTGGCTAAAACCAGATCAGTCCAAGTGGGAGGCAAAACTGACCAGAGAATGGCCCCAAAGCTGGTTATACCATCCCCATAATGAAAACTAACACCATAGTAGAAGGGCCGCTGAGGGGACAAATGCCATATAGTTCTAATTGGACCATACTAGGAATAAGACCCCCTCCCAGCCAGAAGGTGGAGTCAGACGTTGGGTCACAAAGCCTAGCAACAACCCACCCTTGGAAACATGTGAAATTCCAAGAACTCCTGACCACCGTTCACACAACTTACTCACGAGTTGGCCCAGGTTCCACTCAGTACATGCTTTCATTTCTTTCACACCAGCACGGTTTCTTGGACTCTACCTGTATAAAACTTGCTTTCACTCTCATGCAGGCTCTCACTTGGACTGTTCTCAAAGGCTTTCCTCTTGGAGTCAAAAACCTGAAGGTCCCAGACAGTGGGGGTGCAGGGCCAGCCCCCAGCACAGAACTCATCTGGTGACATTATAACAATGCAGTGAAGCAACACATTAAGGCAAATCACAGGATGCCTGGTTCACAGTGATTTCGATATATGGGGGTGTAAAGTGTGTTTACAGTTGTGAGTATAGGAAACACAGAATGTATACTTGAATTCTAAATTATGTATTAATTAATATATTCTTTGTCTTCTATAAACCTGCTTTTGCTCACCACCATGCTCTTCCAAGAACCTGGTAGGGAACAGATTAGTTGACTCCTCCCAGTTTAAGCTAGAGTTACCTAAGAAAATACATGTGTGTAATTAATTATCAGTGTTATATTATAAATTAATATTTGCATAGCATGCTTACTCATTCAGATTAAAAGTACTGTATGCCAGTGATTTTCAGCTGGTGAGCTGCAGGATGCACACCGGTGTGCCACAAGGACTTGTAAAACATGCAGTACCTGACTACTTATTTAGTCAGGGGCACTGACCGCTTTTCCCTTACGTTATCAAATGAAAAAATGACAACAGCCAACTCAACAATAACCATCAATGTGAATGAATCAAAACTATACCTATTAATTTTTTGTCAGATTGGCAAAAAATATATATATTTTGTGTGTGCCACAGAATGTTATTAATTAGTTGATGTGTGCTATGAGATGAAAAATGTTCAAAATCACTGTTCCATACATTATCCTTTCACCAAAAAGTTTTATCATAGATTATATTTAAAAGTGTATGCTAAGATTGCAATTATTATAAAACATTAACAATATGGATATTTCTAGTAAAAAGTACTTATTGCACACTGCTAAAAATGTAAGAAATATTTTGAGTATTTTTGTATCTGTTAAAAATGTACAATTACGTGTAATCTTCTAAACTTAAAAGTTGCATTATCCTAGGAAGAAACACGGACTTCTCTTTTGTGCCTCAGAGGAAAATAACACTGAATAATCTCAAAAGTCAATTTAACACTGCTTGTTCAATGTCATTTATTTCCAGCAATTTATACTGGGTTTCTCAGATATTTTTTAAATGTGTTCTGCCAGAATAATAATTACTTATAAAGCCTGTTTTACATGAAAATTAACTAAAAGACATCTCTCCATAGGGCATTTATTCAGAAATTTATTAAGTCATTCTTTGATAATTTAATTTAAAGCTTAGACTCTGGGAAAAAGGGGGAAAACCTGGATGTGCAGATGATTTGAAGCTCCCTTACACTGAGATCAGGTGATGAACAGTGCTCCAAAGGGTTACTATGTTTAAAAATTCTATTTCTCAGGAATATTAGAACTTAATCATTAAGTTGAATTGGAGTTAAACCAATAACATTAAGTTGAAATGTCCCTATGCATGCTCAATGAATTTTTATCTTTTTATAATTATGAGAATTAAGCAGAATTTCATTAGACTCTTAAGCACGTCAGTATACTCAACCAGCTACTGCCGCCACAGCATCCCACGTTCGCGTTACCTCAGTGCGCACGTTGTGCGCGTCTGTGAGAAGTGCTCCCTGACTGTCCCTATTCTCAGAAAAAATGGATCTACCCATAAAGAATGCATTTTAACTGGAAGTGAAAAGCCTAAAGCATAAATTTATGTTGTTTTATTTTCATAAGTTATACTGAGTACAGTAAATCCCTTATATTTGTAAAGGGAGGATTTTTTGCAACACAATAATAAAAATACATTTTTGGAATAAACGTTTTATCCAATATTACCAATTTTCATTAGTAATAGAAAATTCAAATAGCCTGAGTTACTGATTGTAAAAAAATAATAATAATAAAAAAAGAAACATACTGGAAGGTACCATATATAATAATTCAGAATGTCCTTTCTTGACTACTTCATAATAGTTCACTAAAACACATTTACATATTTTATAAATCACATCCTAAATGCTCCCGAAACTTATTTAAAGTTTATATTTCTGCAAATAGACTCTTAGAAAATTTGACACTATCAATGGTGCTATCAGAACCCTGACTGGCATGGTTCAGCGGGTTGGGCATCTTCCCAAACCAAAGATCTCTGGCTTGAGTCTCAGTCAGGGCACATGCCTGGGTTGCAGGCCAGGTCTCTGGCTGGGAGCATGCATGAAAGGCAAATGATTGATATTTCCCACATTAATGTTTCCCTCCCTCTCTTTCTCCCTTGCTTCTTCTCTAAATACATACATACATACATACATACATACATACATACATACATAAATGAATGAAAACAGAAAATCTTTTAAAAATGGTGCTATCAGAGCAATTAGGGAGTAGAAATAACTAGGCTTATTATTCAAATATGTTTTGGTTTTATTTTTAGTTTGAAATGAAAATGGTTAATGCAGTTTATTATAGATAACGTCAGGGTATTTATGTTTAAATTTAGTGTGAGGCAGGCACTCACATGTCATATGGTATTAGAAATCTTTGCTCCACCAACACCTATCTTGGATAATGCAATAAGTATGACAACCTTATACCTTTGTCCAAAAGAATGAAAAAGTGAATTGGGACTTTGCTTTCCCTGAGCTATCCTAATCTTTTTAATGTGATATTTTATTTTAATATTTCACTAGCATAAAAGAGCTGAAAAAGAGGTAATTATCATGATTATCTCCTTTATTTGGTTTTTAAAAAATTGTTGTTCAAGTACAGTTGTCTCCATTTCCCCCCCACCACTACACTCTGTCCCTCCCACCCCCACTTCCCTCCTTGGGTCATACCCCCCTTTGGCTTGTCTATGTGTCTTCTAAACATGCTCCTTGATGACCCTTCCCCTTTCTCCCCCCATACTTCCCTTCTTCCTTCCCCTTTGGTTACTATCAATCTGTTCTTTATTTCAAAGTCTCTGGTTATATTTTGCTTGCTTGTTTGTTCTGTTGGTTAGGTTCTACTTATAGTTGATATAATATGGTATTTGTCTTTTACTACCTGGTTTATTTCACTTAGTGTAATGCTCTCCAGATCCATCCAAGCTGCTGTGAAGGGTAAGAGCTACTTCTTTCTTTCTGCTGCATAATATTCCATTATGTCAATGTAGCATGGTTTTTGGCCCACTCATTACTGATGGGCACCTAGGTTGCTTCCAACACTTGGATTTTGTGAATTGTGCTGCTATGAACATTGGGGTGCATAGGGTCTTTTGAATTGATGTTTCAGGATTCTTGTAGGGACAGAGGTTCATATTTCTCTTGGAGAAATATTGCTTTGGTACATTTGCTTGTAAGAATCATGATCAATTTACAAAGTCAATTCTATTTCTATGTAATAAGAATGAGAAGTTAGAAAATAAAGTTAAAAATTACCATTTATAATAAAATACATAGGGTTCAATGTGATAAAAGATATGTAAGACGTGTACTGTACAAAAAACACTGTTGAGAGAAATCAGAACAGATGAATAAATGAAGAGATACATTGTGTTATGGATCCAAAGACTCAGTATTGTTAAAGCAACCATAAATTGGCCAATAGATTCAACTGAATTCCAATGAAAATGTCACTAAGCTTTTTTTTTGGTGGGGAGTGTAAAAATTGACAAGAAAAACAAATTTCAAAAAGAACCTTAAATTTGGATAACTTAGATTATCTAATTTCAAGATATTATTTATCTACAGTAATCAAGGCCACGTAGAACTGGTGTCGATATTGAAAACCTGATAATAGAAGGGAATAAAGAACACAGAAGTGGTGCCATATTTATGGTCACTGATTTTTTTTACAAAGATGAAATCAGAAGCCAATATTTAAAGCATAACTATTTCAACAAATGGTATTGCGAGAATTGAATTTCCATATAAAAATAAACTTTTACCAATATCTTTAGCCATAATCAAAAAATAACACAAGATGCATTATAAATCTAAATAAAAAACCTGAAACTGTAAGATTACTAGCATAAAACATTGGGGAAAATCTTTGTAACCTTTGTAAGGAAAATATTTTTAATTAAAACACCAAAAATATTATCCATAAAGACAGACAAGTAAAAAATTTTAAGTTTAGAGAAGTAGTCCATTTAATTTAAAAGCATCATATAGTGAGCGAATGGAAGGGAAGAAGTGAAGGAAAAGAGCAAGCAATGCAACATTTAAATCTCTTATAGTAGACACAGTTTATAAAATATACTGACATTAGACACAAATATAAAAAGAATAAATTATAAATAAAATAATAATCTTACTTTAATAAAAACTACATCAGATTAAATATACAATTTAAAAGGGATAATGCTATTTTAATTGATATAGAAATTTATTAACTTCATGTGTCTTTAGCACGATGTATAGGTATGTTTTTCTAAACTTTATTGAGGTATAACTGAAGTATCATATACTGCACATTTTTAAATTGTCCTACAATCAGCTTTGACATATAGAAACATCTGTCAAGTAATCTCCACAATCAAAATTTTTAAAAATATTCCCATCACTCCCAAAACTATCCTCATATGCTTTGTAATCTCTCCTTCCCCAAATCTGTTCTGTTTTCTGACATGGTTTACTTTGCATATTAAAAAATTGTATCAGTGAAAACATACAAAATGCATGCTTTCCTTTTTGTCTGAATTCACAACCAAAAGATGGATAACAGCCAATTAAAAAACAGTAAACAACCAGAAATGCCAGAATATCAAACTGCAAGGAACTCTGATAACCAAGGAGTTAAAGAAACATCAACTCAGACCAATAGGAGGGGCAGAGACAGGCAACCTGAGCAGGCAAAGGGGACCCATAGCAAGGCAGTGGATGGCCTGGGAAACACGGGGCTGGTTGACAGGAAACTAAAGACTTAAAACATCTAGCTGTAAAATACTTCGGGGGGGTCACGAAGGCAAGAGAAACTCTCAGTCTCACAGTAGAGTTTGTTGGAAAGTGGGGCTAGAGTGGAGTGAGTGTCACTGTTCCCTCTCTGACTCCTCCCCCACAGACAGTGCCACAATGCAGCAAAGAGGGTTGCCCCACCCTGGCAAATACCTAAGGCCCTGCCCCCTCAGAACTTAACAGGTGTGCTAAGACAAAGAAATACGGCCCAACTGAAAGAACAGATCAAAACTCCAGAAAAAGAACTAAACAACAAGGAGAAAGATGACCTACCTGATGTAGAGTTCAAAACACTGGTAATCAGGACGCTCACAGAATTGATTGAGCTCAGTTACAAAATGAAGGAAGAAATGACGGCTATGCAAAGTGAAATAAAGCAAAATATACAGGGAACCAACAGTGAAGGGAAAGAAACTGGGACTCAAATCATTTGGAAGAAAAAAAAAGAAATAAGCATCCAGATAGAATAAAATGAAGAAACAACAATTCTAAAAAATTAGGAGAGACTTTGGAACCTCTGAGACAATTTTAAGTGTTCCAACATGTGAATCATAGGGCTGCCAGTAGGAGAAAAGGAAGAGGAAGAAATTGAAAACTTATTTGAACAAATAATGAAGGAAAACTTCCCCAATCTGGCAAAGGAAATAGACTTCCAGGAAGTCCAGGAAGCTCAGAGAATCCCAAGGAAATTGAACCCAAGGAGGAACACAGCAAGGCACATCATAATTAAGTTACCCAGGATTAAAGATAAGGAGAGAATCTTAAAAGCAGCAAGAGAAAAGGAGAGTGTTACCTACAAAGGACTGACCTTAAGACTATCAGCTGATTTCTCAAAAGAGACCTTACAGGCAAGAAGGGGCTGGAAAGAAGTATTCCAAGTCATGAAAGGCAAGGACCTACATCCAAGATTACTCTATCCAGCAAAGCTATCATTTAGAATAGGAGGGCAGATAAAGTGCTTCTCAGATAAGGTAAAGTTAAAGGAGCTTATCATCACTGAGCCCTTATTATATGAAATGTTAAAGGGATTTATGTAAGAAATAGAAGATCAAAAACTATGAACAGTAAAATGACAACAAACTCACAACTATCAACAACTGAAACAAAAACAAAAACTAAGCAAACAACTAGAACAGGAACAGAATCACAGAAATAGAGATCACATGGAAAGTTATCAGTCAGGAGCAAGGGGGAGAATGGGAAGGGAAGGTACAGGTAATAAGAAGCATAATTGGTAGGCATAAAATAGTCAGGAGGAGGTTAAGAATACTATAGGAAATAGAGAAGCTGAAGAACTTATACATACAATCCATGGACATAAACTAAAGCAGGGGAGAATGCTGGAGGGTGTGGGGTGCAGGGCAGAGGGAGTATAAAGCAGGGGGGAAAGTTGGGAAAGCTGTAATAGCATAATTTATAAAATATACTTAAAATATAAAATAAAACAATTTCTGTTTCTCCTTTGAGTTAATAAGTCTTGCTTCTTTAAATATTTCTTTGAGGATTTTGTGTCTCTTCATTATTCTGTTATCTGTCATATTTTTAAGTATATTACAGTTTGTATATATGACCTTTAAAATGAAGTCCTCAAAACTAAATTACAAGGAACTCAATTTTCCCACATCTTAACCAGCACTGTCTTTTTTATTGTTGTTAATAGCCATCCTCACAGATGTGAGGTGATATATTATTGTGATTTTTATTTGCATTTATTGAATATCAAAGGTTTTGACCATCTTTTTTAATACCTTGTATGTCTTTTTTTGGAGAAATGTCTGTTCAATTCTTTAGCTTATTTTTAAAATCAGATTATTATGTTTTGTTGTTTTGCTAATAAGTTGTAGGAGTTCCTTACATATTTTGGAAATCAATCCCTTATCAGATATCGCTTGCAAATATTTTCTCTCCCTCTTTAGGCTGCTTTTCACTCTGTTGATTGTTTCTTTTGCTGTGCAGATGCTTTTACAGTTTGATGTGGTCTCACTTGTCTGTTGTTGTTGTTGCCTATATTTTTGCTATCATATCCATGAATTTATTGCCCAGATCAATATTATGAAGACTTCTCCATATAATTTTGTTTAGAAGTTTCACAATTTCAGACTTTATGCTGAAGTCTTTAATCCATTTTGAGTTGATTTTTGTATGTGGTGCTAAGGGTCCAATTATATTTTTTGACTGTGGATATCCAGTTTTCCTCATATCATTTTTTTAATCCTCACTCAAGGATATGTTTATTGATTTGTTTACGGAGAGAGAGAGAAAGAGAGAGAGAGAAACATCAATGTGAGAGAGAAACATCAATCAGTTGCCTCTCTTGTGTGGCCCCACTGGGGGATGGAACCCTCAACCTTCTGGTGCATGGGAAGACATTCAACCAACTGAACCACCTGGCCAGAGCCCCAACATAATTTGTTTGAGAGACTATTTTTTTGGCCCAATTTGTATTCTTAACACCTTTGTCAAAGATCAATTAATCATAATTTGTGGATTTGTTTCTAGGCTCTCTATTGTCTGATCAATATGTCTGTCTTATTGCCAGTATTTTAATTGCTGTAGCTTTGTAATGTATTTTGAAATCAGGAAGTGTGATGCTTGCAGCTTTGTAGAATTGGATCACTTGTTTAGTGTTGGTAGAAATGCAAAATGATACAGCTATTATGGAAGACATATGGTGCAGCCACTGTGGTACAACTGCTATGTTGCAAACAATATGGGGGTAATCAAGAAGTTAATAATAAAACTATGATATAACCCAGCACTCCCACTTCTAGTATTTTTTTTAATTATTGGAGAGATGAAAAAGGAGGGAGAAAGAGAGAGGAAGAGAAACACTGATGTGAGAGAGAAACACTGATTGTTTGCTTTTCCAAATGCCTTGAGGGACCTAACCTGTAACCCAGACATGTGCCCTGATCAGGAGTTGAACCAGCAACCTTTTGGTTTGTGGGACAATGCCCAATCCACTGAGCCACATTGGCTGGTGTCCACTTCCAGCATTCATCCAAAAATTGAAATCTGGATTGTGCAGAGATGTTAGCAACCCCATGTTCGTTGCAGCACTGTTCACAATAGCCAAGATGTGGAAACAACCTAAATGTCCACCAACAAATGAGTGAATAAAAAAAATGAGGTATAAATACACAATGAAATGCTACTTAACCTCTATAAAGGAGGAAATTCTGCAATATGCAAGAACATAGATTAACCTTGAGGGTATTATGATAAGTGAAAAAAAGTCAGACACAAAAGATCATTTACTTCATGATTCCCCTTTTATGAAGTATCTAAAATAGTCAAATTCATAGAATGAAAGAGTGAAATGGTGATTGCCATTGGCTGGGGGTGGAAGTAATGGACAGTTGTTAATCAATGAGCATAAAATTTCAGTTAAGGAAGATGAACAAGTTCTAGAGATCCGTGTACAGCATTACACTTGTAGTTAAAAATAGTGTATTATACACTTAAAAACTTGTTGAGGGTAGATTTCATGTTAAGTGTTCTTCCCACAAAAAAAGTAAAATAAAAACAATGTAACAGATTTATTAGTGCAACCCAGAGCTTTAAATATTTCCTTGTTCTCAATATTATGATTATGCTAATGAAGACCTCATTACCATTAGCTTTTGTGAGGATCACATCATGCTATTTTCTCACATTTAGCATCTTGAATTCTAAAATCTATAGAGGCTTACAAGTAATGAGATATCTGATGCAGGCATTTGAAGGAGGTGCAGTACCTCCAAAATTAAAATCATAGTGTTTTTTTAATCTTTGTGCTCTGTTATTTGGAAGTTCATTTTCACAGTTTTAAAGTTATAGCTGGTTCCTATATTTCTGATCATGGTGTCTAGGACCTAAGAGAAAGAAAGTTCATGTCAAAATGTTCTTGCTGGCATATTCCCCAGTGACTTCAGCCTTCATCTCATTGAATGTACTTGCAAGCACTTCAAGCAGTAATATATTTTATTGCATTCAATGATTACCCATCGGGTATTCACACTCATTAAGTACTGAGTCTTAGGGACTAGGGAGCAACTTTTCCAATGTGTAAGTGCACATGATGTTCTGACACACTCCACCAATTTGAAGAGGGCCCTCCAATCTTTCTAGGTGTTTACAGACCCCCCATTATGAATACATTCTATAGTTCATGCTGTGTTCTCTGAGTCCTTATTTCACAAACAGGAATATTTTTTCTATTCCAAACTTCCATAAGCTTTCCTGTCTTTTAGTTTCCTGAAAGATCATCATCATCATCATTTTTAAGTAAGTAGGTCATAAAGCAATTTGTTTTATGGAAATAAATAACTATGTTATAAAATATATCTTTGCTTTGAAATTAGTTACTATATTTTGGGAGTTTAAATCCCAAGAAACAAATCTCAACTTTTCTCCCTCTGGTCTGTTTTTCTTTCTGGAAGCAAGAAGAAATGAAGCTCACATTATTGTTTGACTACAAAGATAAGTAATATACTAGGCACTTTCAACAAAACTCATTCAATTGGCAATATTGATTTGCACATGAATTTAAAATTAGGGTCAATACAGAGGAAGAAATAGAGAAATAGTTATCAAACTATAAACCAATACTTTATTTATGATTATCATTTATGTACATATGTTTTCACAGTTCACCCATTTCTCTTCATTCATAATGGATTATGGCAACATTTGTGACTAAGTGGTTTTCTCTTTAGTATGTTTGACAAAATAATATCCAACTTAGTCTAAAATGTTTATATGCTCATAGGTATAAATAGGATATATAAAAAGATGGTAAAAAGTTCCACAGGGAAAGAATCTGTCACCATGTCTCTATCCTGGTATCAATGTGGTAGTTATAGTAATGAAATGATAGGCTGAATTGCAAAATTATAACATGATGTCCTGCTGAGAAGACCATAAAACTACAGAAAGTACCTATCAATACAGACTCCCAAACAATGTAATTTCTACTAGAATTTGAAAGTGGTGTAAACATTGGTTTTTAGCAGAAAACTCAAATATTGAAATCAAGTAAATACATTCTGTAAAAAAGGTATGAATGGATTATTGTCTATTAGAGATATTGACAGTAAATATCTTCTATTACTTTATGACATTTGACAAAAAAATTAGTTTCCTTCTTTCTTGATAGGCAAAATGCTCAGTTTCTGAGACCCACAAGAAAATAAAATCTCTCCTTAACCAATACAGAGGATAAATAGGTGAAACTATCCCCTTCAGTAAGGATATTTAGGAACCTGTTTTCAGAAATTTATTGAAATACTTCAATCTCTTGATAAACAAATAGTATATAAATATAAATATTGCTATCTATGGTTATTATTTTTCTCAGAAATCAAGGCACAATATTCTTGGAAACATAATTAAAATGTGTATATTCTTATTAAATGAAAGTATTTGAGGGTTGCTCTCAAAATAGAACTGCTTTAAGAAATGTTTATGAATGTTATTTAACTCATCCCCAAAGCTTCAAATGGAAAAAGTGAAGGGACCTCCTAAAGGAGTTCTGCCTAAAACCCCACATGTCACCTTGCTCTGGCAAAGCGTGTTCCACATAGAGGAGTGCTTTATAATTAAAAATCAACAATCTTAGTCTAATCTAAGATCCAAGAGGATTTGGATTGTATGAACTGTGTGTGATTTTTTATCTAAAAGTGTGTATGCTGTCTGTGTGTGTGTACATGTGTCTGTATACATGCAAGAATCTAAGCAATGTGTAGCTGGCCAAAGTTATCAGATCCTATTAAAATGCTCACAGGCTACAATGTCAGGCAATCTTAGTACAAAGTCTGGCTTCAGATCTACCTGTGTGGCTTTATAAAAACTGCATAATTTCCTTGAATTGTGCTTTCTTGTGTCTCAAGTGGGGATAATATAATAATACAGCTTATTAGCATGAACATGATGATTATTTAAGCTAATATGCATAAGCTCATAACCTGGTACTCCAAATGTACAAGCTCAAAAATGCTTATATTTTTATTATCCTATCATATTGCCAACACTCTTATTTCTTTCCTGCCTATGTTAGAATCACCCATTCAACTCTCCAGAGCCAGAGGAACAGTATTGCAAATTAGTTAAGATCATGATATAAAATAGAGAATGGGATGATTGGGTTCATATCCATTTCCATCACCACCAGCCACATGATAAAGACAAGGTACCCATTCTTTCCAAACTTCAACTCTCCCCTCTATAGTGTAATGTGTTGGGGGAGGTAATCAAGAGGATGTGACCTAAGGCCTACTGTCCCGTGATCAGGACTCCAGCAATCAGAGGCTCCTCACCCCAGCCTCGGTCCTTGGAATGTGTGTTCTACTCATCATTCCTACAAGGGGACCTGATCCACGGGTATAGCTTTGAGAGAGCAAGGTGTTATTGAGGTCATCTGGACTGTATATGTGACTGAACACAGTTAAGCCTTCTACGTAAACTTTTAAGATTTGTCAGGTAGGAGTGATGATCCACTTGTGGTGTGGTAGCCCAAGACAAGTTTCTGCAAATTTTCTTGCTTATGAAATGTACCACCTACCAATAAGAGTGTTCTACTTCTTTCTTAAGTTGTTCCCTGCCTTCTGAGTATGGCACCATTTTTAGATTTCACCTAGGAAGCTCCTAAGTTTGAGAACCAACATAAGAATAATTATATCTACCCACTAGAAAAATGAAAGAGAAAAATATATAAAAGTCTTTTAGTAGAATGTTTTACACATAATTCAAAATAAAGTAACTGTTGTTTTTTATAACATTCAAAGTTAAGACATCTTGGTAACCTCAAATAAATGTCACATAAATTATAGTAGCAGTTTTTTTAACTCAATTTTGTGAATAGCATATATCATAAAACAAGCAGTACATGTGATTTTTGCTTTTATTAAAAAAGCATTTTATGAGTGAGTTATTTAAGATAATGGATTAACGTATTTTATCTACATATATCATATGTGAATATAAACTTAAGTATCAAATATTCAGTGCCCTTCAGAGTTTTGTACTCTGGTGTACTGAGCACATGTTCATAAATGTTACAAATGATATTGATCAAAGTTAAATTTATAGTATAGAGTATAACCTTAAGAAATTGTCCATAGTTCAGGGAAAAAACAAAATTAGATTTAAAATAAAATAGATATCAAACCTCTATATCACAATATCTTTTACCAAATGTCCTCTGGAAAGGTTAAAACAATTTAATTTCCCTCTAGTAACATAGGAATGATAAATTCTTTGAACCCTTTAACAACACTGATATTTTAAAATCTTTTTTCAGAACTAATAAAATGGAATTTTTCTATTATGGAGTATTTTTCTTCTATGAGAAATGTTAGACCATTTATATTATTTTACAATTGATATGTTAGGTCTTTTTCTATCTTTTTTATTGATTCTTTACTATGTCTTATATCTATTCTTATATTTTCTATTTACTTTTTGTCTTTCTTATATTAAATTGAAGCATAGATTGATATTTTTATTCTTCTGATAACAAAAACTTCTTTGAAAATTCACCTCTGTTTTTCTATCAATATGCTATATTGTTTAATTAAAACTATGTGGGATAAAAATTAAACCCATATAATTTACTATTTTATTGTCCTAAACTACCATATAGTTTTTTTCCAAAAACATAATGATATATGTATTTATATATTTATAGTAATCATCAGTAGCTTCTGGGTATCCTAGTCAGGACCCTTTCAACTTTAAGTAAGGAAAACAACCTCAAATTTGCTGGAGCAAATCATAAAAAAAAACCAAAAAGTTTAGTGGCTGTGGGACAGTGAGCTTATATTAGCTGATATAACTGAAACTTTTAATTATGTCGTCGGCGCACAGTTATTTTCTTCTCTGACTTCATTCTCAAACTCTGTGTGTTGTCCCCACACAACAAGGTTATGTCCTGATTGTTAACAGACACCATCAAAAAAAACCCACCTGTTCCCCAATATTTCCACCAAAGTCCTGAGTGTGACCCCTCTGTGTTTCAGCAGGGTCACTTGTTTATCGAACCCACCAGTGTGGCTGTGGGAAAGAAAGACATTTGATAGCTTAGCTTAGGTTGAATGCTTGCTCCTTTAGATTTGAAATAAAAAATGGAAAGTTGTAATTTTCTATAGAAAAGTTATTGAGCTGTTAACCAGAAAAGAAGAGGAATAACTGCTGTGCAGAAAACCAAACAAAAAATGTGTGTATCCTACAATAAAATTATAAATATATTTTAAATAATTATTTTCCTTATGTATTACTCAAAATATTTTAAATGTGCACAAATTAATTTAAAATTAGAAAAATGTATAAATAAAACTATTATAAGTAATATATTCCATGTTCTTTTACATATGTTGAAATAAAAGCGAAGGGCCTATCATGAAGTTACATACACAGGTGTGCACTGGTAAAATTAGTATGTCCTACATTCTCTCACTTCATGATATAAATCTGTCTTACTAGATTCAGCATAAATTATTGAGTAATGTATAAAATTGTGAGTATATTGTTAGAGGTAATGTTATAAATTAGACAAAGTAGAAAACTGGTCATCAAAATATTTTAGCTTTTTTACGAATATAGAAAATTCTAATGGGATATGTATATGCTCCCATTTTGCTTGGATTGGCCTAAAGCCTTTCTGTCACGATTTGTCCAGTGGCATAAGTGAAGGCAATTCATTTCTAAATGGCATCTTCTTTTTCCAGCTTATTGTCAAGCTACACCTAAAGTAAATGCCCTTAATAATAATTTCAAAGAAAGTTACATAAGTTCAAAACATTCAATGCAATAATCATTTGTTGACTATTTTGTGCTTTCCATTCTATTAAAATATCAAGGGGAATTAAAGTATTTCTGAAGAGTTGATAACCTTGGAGAAATATGAAAAATAGAACAATAAAGAATTACATTAATCTCACAACTATAAGTATACACATCTATTTCAAAAAATTTTAAATAGAACATTAGGATTTGCCCACATCTAAACATTTTGAGTTTATTCTTTCCATTTTTAAAGTTTAGTCCGATTATCAATATATGTTATTTCAGAAACATTTTTAACTACTCATGCACATTGCTCTGAAAACCTTTCCTAGAAATTCCAATGTCTTTATTACAATGACTAAATTCACGCAGTAATATAATGGTTAATAAAAGATATACTGTGTAAGTGTGTATATAAAAGTACATAGTCCATCTATGAAATACTTTTTCATTTCTTGCTATGTAATCTGATTTTGTCTTCATTTTTCTATGCAAAGTTCTTGGTTTCTGGGTAGAAGCTATTGAATATAGGTATATGACACTAAAGTCACTCTTGAAAGATGTAAGTAGTAGAGAAAGTTTTCCTTGCTTTTGGAACCATTCAGGTATTTTACAGTAAATAAGAAAAACTGCTCACTTCACCATCTAAAGCAAAGGTTTGTTTTGGTAAATAAATGTTACTGCAACACAGCCGTGCTTTTCTGTTTATGCGTTGTCTACGCAGCGTTGAATACTTGTGACTGAGGCACTGGGGTCCACGAAACCCACACTCTTTTGACTCTGGCCCTTTATGGAATTAAAAGTTTGCCAAAGCCTGATTTAAAGCATTCCCTTATTTCCATACTATCAATGGAATGGATATTATCAATATTCTAAGTCAACTAAATAAGAAGTTATATTTATTCGGTACAGCTTTAATTAAACAACATCAAAATCAGGTAAGTAGTAAGCAAAGATTAGAATCTAGTAGCTCTCATGAATGTAAGTTTGCGCTATACAAGTAGTATTTAACCAGTTATCAGAAGGCGTATTTCCTGAGTTTATTCTGGGCTTCCTTTCAAACAGGCATATGAAATTTGTTGGGTCCATTATCTCTGAAACATTTATCTACCCAATAGGAATGACAATACTACAGCTCCTTTTTCTAAACAGGCATTGTCAGAATCAAATGAAATAAATTTTAATGTCTAAAACTCCATACAAAATGTAGCAACTGCTGTCATTTTTTAATTATAAGTGAATGTAGTGTAAACATTTAATGTTTAGGGACTTTCTCATTATAAAATAGATTAAATCGATTTAAGTGGCCTATTCCAAATTCAGACTGTAATGTAAGCCTATTCAGTACCATTAGGCTTATTAACTCTTCTGGAGCCAAAAAGATTCTCCCTATTTCCGTGTGTTGGAACCATGTGGTCATTTCATCTTTGTACTTCCCAAGGCTGAGTATACTCCATATAGAGACAGCCTCACCTGCAAGTGAGTTACTAATAAACCAAAGTAGGTCACTCCCAAAATAAGAGAAGTAATCCAACACTGATTATACATTTGGTAAAATTTCTACCTATACTGAGTATAAGATTTTGTTCTTAATCTTGGCTTTGCCATTCTCAGTTCTCTCATGCCCAGTATGAAAGTTTTGTTAATGCCTAGACTGTGCTTCTGTCCTGGAGGGAAATAAAGATGGCTGATTTCACAACCTGTTCTCTATCCTGCTGTCTCATTAGATATCCTTTAATTGGATTGGCTCTACATATGCATAATATTTACAAGCCTCTCATCCTACACTCATTGTTCTCCATGATAATGACTTTAGATACAGACATAGACATCAACATACAGGTATATAGATATGCATAGTTTATAGCTCTGCTTAATCAGTTGGTCCCAGCTTTGGATTCTGGACCATGTTGGTCTTCCTTAACTTGTTGCTTCTATGTGACCCTATACAGGACACTAAATCAAAATTTTCATAACCTGATGACTTCAGTGCACCTTGAAATAAATTATTTAATTAAAAATTGGCCTTCCCAGCCCTGGCTGGTGTGACTCAGTGAACTGAGTGCTGGACTGCGAACTAAAGGGTCACCAGTTCAATTCTCTGTCAGGTCACATACCTGGGTTGTGAGCCAGGTCCCCAGCGAGGGGCATGTGAAAGGCAACCATACTTTGACATTTCTCTCCCTCTCTTTCTCCCTCCCTTCCTCTCTCTCTAAAAATAAATAAATAAAATCTTTAAAAAATGAAAAGAAAATTGGCCTACTCCAAACAAGGACTTTAAAATGTACTTTCCTATAAGTTTATTTTTAAAAGTTTGAATTCAATCAAATTTCCTATCCACAAATAAGTCGATCATTGTAATCATGGATAGCCTAGGACCTAAGGTTCATCAAAGATAGGAAAGTGGATAGATTCTGGCTGATTTTATAATCCTATTCTCCTTCAGTACCCCATGTCTACAGGATCTCCTACTATTTTAAAGTGGTGTGACCTAAAACAATAAGCAAACTTAGAAATCAAAAAGTGAAAATCAACAAAGGTAATGCTCTGGAAAAATAAGTGATGTTATACTAAGAACCACTGAATAAAGCTGCCTGCTAAATAAATTAGGTTAAAATTGAATAAATATTTCTGGAAAATTTCCCTATTTATATTGTGTTAAAACTAAAGAAACCATGTTGATTTATCTAAATAGAAAGTAAACATCTATTTCTAGGGTAATTAGGATCCCAATTGTGATTCCAGTATGAAATTGTCTATAGACCAGGTAAAGTATGACTTTATTTGGGTGGTGAAAACTATCACTAAAATTTAAGCACACCGGGAAGATCAAAAACACTAAAGAGTATGTTCAGACTTACCTTCTTCCAAGAGTCATACATGGGTGTGCAAACCGTGCATTGGTTGGGAAATGTCTCCTTAAAAGATACCATTTTCTGACCAGTAAAATAGAGTATTTTTTACTTTAGAGAGAAGTTCAAATATAATATCTCTGGCGAACTTAGTTTTAAAGGCATAAAAATATAACCTTAATTAATTCAGTAATGAGTAGTACTGGTTCATAAACTGAGAATTATCACACTTTATTAACTTTCTTAAGATAATTGAATAGTGGGATATCAATACTTCCTCATAAGTAATATAACAAAAAAATTTTGAAAAATCCTTTATTTCTACTACCATTATTATTGTAATGTTTTTAATAAGTATTTTCTATTAATGAAGAATAATTGAAGTGATATATACACTAAAACTATGCCTTGGAAATAAAGTATGTAGCACTGAAATTGTGAAAACTCTCATAACTTTCTGATTGATATGATCGGTGACAAATGATAACGCATGTAGTGAATTCTTTTGGAGGCTTATAAAAGGACTTCACAAAGGTGCATACTTCATAAAAATAAATCCCAGCAATATTTATCTAGCCCATAAATAATTAAAATCCCTATTATCCAAATTGGATTACTTTGATATAAATGCTACTGTTTCCATTACTGCTCACATTACCTAAGTATTACAATGATGCTCAATCAAAATGTGTTACAAGTCCTAAGTCATTTTTATAAATAATACTATGTGCTTAAAAGGTAACAACTCTTTCTGCAGAAGCATCTTTTGCTATGGAAACAATTTTTTAATTGAAAAAAATTTTTAGAACATTAGTGAACAGTCTGTGCCTCCTACCCAATGTTGTTTAAGTTTTCCCTTCACTTTCTCCTATGTAATTCTGGGCAAAATTTCTTGCAGACAGGTATGTAAAGACATAAATGGAGGATAAAGGGAAAATGATCAGATATTCATGTATGCATGAGTATGAAAAAATGAATTGTGTAATTTCAGTGATTCTGCATATAAATTAAATGTTCTTATGTTTGCATTTCAAACAGGCATTGCACAATATAAAGATGAACAGTGAATTTCATAGCAATATTTCATTTATTTTTTAAATATATTTTATTGATTATGCTATCACAGTTGTCCCATTTCCTCCCCTTCACTACACTCCATCCTGCACACCCCCTCCCTCCCACATTCCCCCCCTATAGTTCATGTCCATGGGTCATACTTATAAGTTCTTTGGCTTCTACATTTCCTACACTATTCTTACCCTCCCCCTGTCTATTTTCCACCTATTATTTATGCTATTTATTCTCTGTACCTTTCCTCCCTCTCTCCCCCTCCCAATCCCCTATTGATAACCCTCCATGTGATCTCCATTTCTGTGGTTCTGTTCCTGTTCTAGTTGTTTGCTTAGTTTTCTTTTGTTTTGGTTTTAGGTGTGGTTGTTAATAACTGTGAGTTTGCTGCCATTTTTACTGTTCATATTTTTATCTTCTTTTTCTTAGATAAGTCCCCTTAACATTTCATATAATAATGGCTTGGTGATGATGAACTTCTTTAACTTGACCTTATCTGAGAAGCACTTTATCTGCCCTTCCATTCTAAATGATAGCTTGGCTGGATACAGTAATCTTGCATGTAGGCCCTTGCCTTTCATTACTTGGAATACTTCTTGCCAGCCCCTTCTTGCCTGTAAGGTCTCTTTGGAGAAATCAGCTGACAGTCTTATGGGAACCCCTTTGTAGGTAACTGTCTCCTTTTCTCTTGCTGCTTCTAAGATTCTCTCCTTCTGTTTCATCTTGGGTAATGTAATTATGATGTGCCTTGGTGTGTTCCTCCTTGGGTCCAGCTTCTTTGGGACTCTCTGAGCATCCTGGACTTCCTGGAAGTCTATTTCCTTTGCCAGATTAGGGAAGTTCTCCTTCATTATTTGTTCAAATAAGTTTCCAAATTGTTGCTCTTCCTCTTCTCCTTCTGGCACCCCTATAATTCAGATGTTGGAACATTTAAAGATGTCCTAGAGGTTCCTAAGCCTCTCCTCATTTTTTTTTTAATTCTTGTTTCTTCATTCTGTTCTGATTGGATGTTTATTTCTTCCATCTGGTCCACACCGTTGATTTGAGTTTCAGTTTCCTTCCCATCACTATTGGTTCCCTGTACATTTTCCTTTGTTTCTCTTAGCATAGTCTTCATTTTTTCATCTAATTTGTGACCAAATTCAACCAATTCTGTGAGCATCTTGATTACCAGTGTCTTGAACTGTGCATCTGATAGGTTGGCTATATCTTCATTGCTTAGTTGTATTTTTTTCTGGAGCTTTGACCTGTTCTTTCAGTTGGGTCATTTTTTTTTTGTCTTGGCGCACCTGTTACATAAAGGGGCGGAGCCTTAGGTGTTCACCGGGTGGGGTAACGCTGGTTGCTGCACTGTGACCTGTACATGGGGGAGAGGCCAAGAAGGAGCAATGGCGCTTGCTCCGCTCTCTGCCAGTTTTCAGTCACTCCCTCTGCTACCCACAGTCAAACTGGACCCTCTGGTGCTGATCCCCGAGTGCATGGGTGTGTGCATACTCTAGCCCCCTGTGGGTCTCTCAAACAAACTCTCCTGTGAGGCTGGGAGTTTCTCCCGCTGCTGCTTCAAATCTCACAGGTGTTTTCAGTCAGAGGTTTGAGGCTTTATTTCCCCGCGCTGAAGCCCTGGGTTGCACTGTCTGTAGCCCAGTCCACCAGCTGCTCCTTGTCAGCCAGCTGCAGCTTTGCCCACCCCACTCCACAATCTGCTGCGTCACTGTATCTGCCAACGGCGGCCTTTCTGTGAGTCCTCTCCTCCCGGCTGCCTGTCTCCACCCCTCCTACTGGTCTGGGTGAGTGTTTCTTCTTTATCTCCTTGGTTGTCAGACTTCCATACAGTTCGTTCTGTCAGTTCTGGTTGTTTTTTGCTTTTAAATTGTTTTTGTCCTTCTTTTGGTTGTTCAAGGAGGCACAGTGTGTCTACCTACACCTCCATCTTGGCTGGAAGTCTCATACCAATATTTTAAATGTTTAATTTTTCTTTACTTAGAATGACATCAAGTAGCAATTTTTGCAAGATACTTCATATGTTTTATTGGATTGATTCTTTTTTATTTTTATTGAATTTACTGGAGTGACATTGGTCAATGAAATTATATAGGTTTCAGGTGCAAAATTCCATAATACATCATCTGTATATTATATTGTGTTTTCATCATCCAAAGTGAAGTCGCTTCCATCATGGAATAACTCCCCTATGCCCTCTTCTACCTCTCCCCACCCCCTTAGTCTGTGTCTATGAGGGCTTTTTGTTTGTTTGTTTGTTTGTTTGTTTTGCTTAATCCTTTCATCTTTTTTTCACTCAGTCCCCCAAATCCCTTCCCCTCTGACAGCTATCAGTCTGTTCTCTGGAGCTATGAACATGTTAATTTTGTTCATTAGTTTATTTTGTTCATTAGATATGATATATAATTGAAATCACGTGGCACTTGTCTTTATCTGACTGGCTTATTTCACTTAGCCTAATACTCTCCACTTCCACCCATGCTGTTGCAAAAGGTAAGCTGTCTTTCTTTTTTTTATGTTTGAATAGTATTCCATTGTGTAAATGTACCACAGCGATTGATAAGAAAATAAATGGAGAAAGATCATGAGGAAAAAAGTAAAAGCCTTATATTTTGGTACCTTTAATGGAATTTTTATCCTTATATTTGAACAAAGGGCCTGTATTTTCATTTTGCAGTAGGTGCCACCAATAATATATCTGGTCTTGCTGTTGGAATGAACACTTGTGGGAGAAAGGGGGGAAAAGGGTTGAGTCAAGGGAGCAGTCTGTCATAAAGCTACAACAAAAGCCTCCGCCAACCGCACAGGGAGCCTTCAAACCAACACAGCCTTCAGAGGTGTTGCCAGCTGCAGTGAGAGGATCAGCCTTTATACCTTGTGTCTGACAGTCTACAAAGGCAAGCTGCCCTGTGAAGACAGCTCTCCAGGCCAGGGTGATTCCCAGGGAGAAACTCGGATGCAAGCCATGAGCTGACATCCTTCCTGCATCTGGGAAATGAGTGCCTCAGTCCCAAGGGGAGATCTGAGCAGAGCAACACAGCCTCCAGGTCAAAAAATAAGGCAGTTGCACCTTATGTCAGATGTTGTACTGCTGTAACTCTCTATCTAGTTTCAAGTGGCTATGTTTAAATTTTGTGAGAGCCCCCTAATAAAGAGGATTCTGTGCAATAGTCTCCATGTTGCCCAGGAATATACCATCAAAGGGAAATCAGGAGGCATCTGACATCTGGCAGCCTGATATCCCAGAGTCTGTCTCCTACGTCAAAGCTTATAGATAGTCAAATCTGAAAATCTTTCATGTAGAGCATCCTGGAAGCTGACCCAGGAGAAAGAGGCTGACAAATGAACTCTTGACTAGGAAAGAAACTGTTACTTGCCTGTTTTGTTTTGCCACAAGAGCTTTTATCTCAAGCTGAAGTGGAGACACATAATGAAAGCTTTACACATACATCATCAGGTGTGCTCTGCTTCATTAGGGTTATAACCTTGACATCGCTGGGCCTTCAGTCCAATGTAATACACAAGATATAGCTATACCTGCATTTAAAAAATTAATCAGGAAGCAACAGTCTCCTGGACACTCATGCTCAAGTGATTCTGCTACACTATGGAAGCCACCCACAGTCAATTTCCCCAGTTTTAAACCAGTGCTTTTAAAATATTTCATTACGTTTTTTTAATGAAGCAGAGTACTGTAAGAATATATGTAACCCACAAACAGATATTCAAATACTTTCTATTTCTCCTAGTTTGACAGGTTAAAGCTGATTTACTTTTTCATCATTTTCCATCAGAACAGGGTTATGGTGGCATAATTCCTGCAAATAGTGGCAGCATTTGTTAGTGGCTGGGAAACTCAGCAGTACTGGTGGCGGCAATGGGAAGAGGGAACCTACAGATTCTGATGAGCACTTGGTAGCACGCTGCTCCATTCCTATGACCTTTGTTCAAGCCCCAGCAATAGAATCTTATATATATTTTTCTGTCTGGGTCTATGTCTGTCCGCTCTTCAGGACTAACTTCTGGGTGTGTAACTAGTGCAGTGGCACAAGGCCCCACACTTAGAACACCCCTAAAGTTTAAGAGCCTCAGACTTGGCTTTGATATTTTGCTATCATGTCATGAAATCTTTTTCAATAAAGGGCCCTGTATTTTCATTTTGCTTGGGGCCCACAAATTGTAGGGTTTCCCCTGTCCATCTTCCATAATTTCTGATAGGTCTGGAGAGTTGATAGACAATCTCAGAGTAATTTTGATACCTGAAAGCAAAATAGTAGCCTCCTACAAAAGACAAAATACTCTCTGTACAAAAAAGATGAAAGTGAAGCTACTCTGGCAGAGAAGGCATGGAATCCGGCCCATTTGGTTTTTGCTGCTATAAACCCCTAGGTTAAGTCTGCAAAATCTTCAGAATCAGCGAAACACAAATTGGAAACCATTGCCTTAGGGTTTATTCTAATGACAACAGTAAAATAAATATCCAGAAAATAGTCATTCCACTAATCTAGCCACTAATATTTGCACACATTTCTTTAAACAAGCCATTTGTGGTTTAGAGGGATTTTTTTGGTTTGGGTTTTTTTTGGGGGGGGTTTCATTTTCTAAAACATGTTTTTTTGCTCCCTCCCCCCGAAAGATAGATGGCACATAAAAGATACAAAAAGTGTTTAGATGACTTATGATAGTAGCCAGTTAATGGGTGCTTCTTCTTTGCCATCTAACGTACTAAACTCTTTTTATAATTATGTCATTGAATTACCATGATGCTGAGGCCCAGAAGCACCCCACGTTACACAACTAATAGACTCTACAGCTAACGATGGAATTTTAATCCGCTATGGTCTGACTCCAACGTCCTTGAACTAAACATCGATAAAAAACTGAAATCAATCATCTGTTCGAGAATGCTTAAAACCTCTATTTGTTAGCATCTGTAGTAAAACTAATTGTAATTAGAAAGACATCATTGCACCGAGCAGAAATGGGAGTAGTTTAAAATGGGTGGAAATATGAGAGAAGTCAGAGAAGAAAAGTGAGAGTCACAGATGTCACGCTCAGATCCAACTCATATGCTTGGGCTCTTGATAGCAATTCTTATTCATTTGCAAAAGGAGAAAAAAACGTTAAGTAAATATCTTTAGAAATTTGGTCTGGATCCAATGTTTGTTGATTTGCATGAGCTGAGTGGAACAGAAAAAGAGATTAGAAAGAAATAAAGGGATATTGAAATGTCAGTGATGAAAAAATATGAGGCAATTCCACAACTGGACTCTTTACATAATTCGAAGAGTAAATTTGCATGTGAAAACTGACTTTTTAAATATATAAATATTTTCTTCTGAAAACTCCTTCAACAAAAATAACTCTTCCTACTGAAATCATTATGCTTCTGGGAATTGGACAAGTCACATCACTTAGAATTCATTTGCTTGGGTTCTTTCACAAGAAAGTAATCAATTCAGTTCAAGAAAGCAAAGTGTTCTATGCCTGGCACCATCTGCGTGAGCGAGTGAGTCACTGAAGTACAGTAGTCCCGATTCATTTGGAAAATATATACATGTAAAAATGAGTATGCAGTGGGATTAAATTGGCAAATTATATATACAGACATTTTACAGAGACAAAACAAATACTGAAGTACCATTCGTTTTACTAATGCAAGGGAAAATAGAATTTTAACACAAATTTTCGCCTAACAACTTGACAAAATTTTTGTTTGCCTTTTGTTTGTTTTTGAAAGTACACAAGAATGGGAGGATACAGACAACATCTTATTATCATATAGAATTTATAGAAGTAAAATTTAGTTCTGTTTCTTACAAAACAATTTACAGTGGGTATTAAAATGCCATAAAAATACTTGTTCTCTTTGATAAATATTTCTATTTCTGAGAATCTATCCATAAGAAATAATAAGAAACTAAACATTAAAGCAAACTTTTAATGTGAAGATATGTAGGATGCTACCCTTATTAGAGAAAACCTGGAGGAAAATACAGTTCTATCATTAGAGAATGGTTTATGAAAATTATGATACATAATAAAAATCATATAGTCATAAAATTATTTTCACAAGTTTTTAATTAACATGCAGAATAATCTTAAAATATAAGTGGTAAAAAGTCATATTAGTTATAGATATACTTTTCCATGAATTATATATGAAAATATGTATAGATCTAAATGCATAATCTACAAAAGAATGCATATATAAATTTCAGTATATTTATGGGTCAAATATTATACAGTAGTGAAAAAGGGTGACATATGGCTATAAATATCACATTGATAAACCTTCTGAACATAAATTTGAAAGGAAAAAAAGCAAGTTTAGAGAAATTCAATATGGTTTTATTTATATTAAGCTCAAAATCATGCAAAATAAGATAATCTTTGCCTAAGTATATGTTCACATGTGTGAATTACGGGGCAGGGAGACTATAAACGCACAATGCAGTGCGATATATGTCCTAGGAGAGTATTATTTTCTTAGGGACAGAAGGAGATAAGATCTGAGAGGGCCCATGGAATTTCAGAGTTATTGGTAATTTTCTCTTTCTTAAGTTGAGTAGTAAATGCTCACATGGTTGGATGTTTTCACATAAGCACATGCCTCACACACATGCACAAGCATAAAGTATCTTTAAAATTCAATACAAAAATTTCCAAAAAGTGTTGAAAGAGAGGGCAGAGGTGGGGACTGGCTGAAAGAAGGTGAGGGGACTAGTGAAAGAACACACATGAGGGACCCACGGACATGGACAATGGTGGGGGGATTGACTGAGATTCAACGTTGTCATTATATTTATGGTCAGGAAACATCTGTGAAATAAGTTCAAAAGCAATTACCAAAAATTTTAGCCTTCAGAAATGTCCTGGTACAGGATGTTCTATCAAGGGTCAAATTTAGTGTAAGTATTCCTAGTAGTTTTCAAGTATATGAGTAAAACAAGATACATTGTAGGGTTGTTTCTGTTTTGTTTAGTTTTTACAAATTGTGATAAATTATCACAAAATATAACTGAAAACATAAAATAAAATATAGCGTGTCAGGATGTTTTTCCATCTCAATATTTCCTAAACCATGTCCTTTAGAACACTTTCTCAATACGTACTTCATAGAAAGAAGAACGAAAGAAAGAAAGAAAGAAAGAGGGAGAGAGAGAGAGAGAGAGAGAGAGAGAGAGAGAGAGAGAGAGAAAAGAAAGAATCCATTGATTCCAGTTCTTGCCCTGTGTTCTTTCAGTTAATAAACGCTAATTTTTCTTGTTTCCTAGAAAATATCAGGATACTTTTAGGTACTAATAGATTTCTTTTAGAACCCCAACTAATTTTTAAAAGAATTCTCTTATTGCTAGATAACAGTTCAAATATTAAAAATATAATATTTCAAACCTTTTAGTTTATAAGCCCTCTCCCCATCTAATTCATTAGTGGTATCTATAAGCAACTCTGTGTTTTTGTCAGTCTATTGCATGCCAAAGTTACCAATTTAAAAATGAAGAAGATTAAACAAATTATGTAGTATTATGTAGAATCATCTGGACTATAAGTAAAGGTTCTCATTAAATTCAAATACTTTAAAGTAAATGAACTGAATCGTCTTGGGTTATAGGCAAGAACTTAGTTGTATTGCATTCATTTTGTAAATGGCAATTCCTGAAAAATTCTAAAACTTTCCTATAACTACTTAAGTATAAATAATCCCCTCCCTCCCAAAAAAACCTTTTTAAGGGCAGATTAGCAGTTAAAGATGCTTCCAGATTGCAATACAGAAACGAAAAATTGACAGTCCCACACACCCCTAACAGCTGCGCATGTCTGGAAAGCAGGTGCTAGAGCCTGTGCTTCTAGTGATCCGGACAGCACACACATTTGGAGAGATGGTGGACGTTTAAAAATATTTGTTTAGTAGCCCTTACCCTTTCTTTTCATAATTTCTTTTCTTTTGTAGTTTTTAAGTGCTTTAATTCAAAGTTAGCAGATTATTATTTCTCCTTCCAAGTTTTATCACCAGATATTGCTTCTTATCAAATTAAACATATTTTTTTTCTTTTTTAATACAGCTGTCCCCATCCACCCCCTTAGCCTGCCTCCACTCATCCCCCACCATCCTTTCCCTCTGGCCATCATCACACTGGAGTCTGTGTCTATGGCTTGGGCATATATGTTCTTGGCAAATCCCTTCCCCTTCTTTCATCTAATCCCCCCATCCCCCTCCCCTCTGACATAATTTCTCATTCTAGAATCCAAGTTTAAGAAAACTGATCACTTTATCTTAGCCACTCTCTGCAAGGAAAATCAGGATCTTCCAATCTTGTTGGGATCCAAGACTTGACGGGAGAACTGGGACAGAGATTTAATTTTTCCTTCCAGAATATAAATTAGGGTCACATTTCCAAATATAATAAAGAACTTTCTTTGGCACTTGACTTTTCACATTGTAATAATCTCCATAAAAAATAAAAGCAAATTAAATGACTTTGAATACATCAGCTATGTGCCTGGAGGATGAGTGTGATAACTCTTTATATGATAAATCAACAAAATGTAATGTTTTGGTAAATGCCCAAAGGTGCTATTATCAAATAATTCTTGTGAGCTCTGGTTTAGTAAGTTTTTAAAGATTTTTAAAACTTGAGCCATGACCAACCCCACTTTGGGGAAAAACTATTGTACATCACCAGAAATAATGGCTGGATCCAATCTTTATTAACATGTCAAGCTTTTTGCTTTTTTTTTCTTTTTGCTGTAATTTCCCTATAATAGGCACATTGTACAACCTGTTCTAATATGCAAAAAATTACCTAACAATGAGACTAGTAATTTTGCCTCCTTTTGACCTTTTATTTTAATTCTTGTTTAGGAGAATTCTATTTTCCCATACATAAATTCTAAGTCTGAGATCACATTTTATGTGAGAGTTGATATCTGGTGATAGTTCAACATAACCTGTAATAAAGAACAAGAAGATAAGGCACTTCTGGAAACATGGCCTTCTGATTCTTCTAAGCTGTAACTTTAGACAAAAAAGTAAACGTGTGTTTTCTCAAATATTATATTATAAATGCCCATCTCAGGCTCATTCTGGAAACTTGTTCTGGAGGGGCACATTTATGTACCGCAGGACTGGGCACCATTGGTCATGGGTGGGCTATACATTTGGCTCAAAATTAGACAATCCATCAGCTTAGCAGTGACTTGTCAGATACCTTCTTTCAAGATTCAGAATTAAAACCACAGTCTATGGTTAGTCACTATTTTTTAGACCTCATAACATAAAATAAAAATGAGACTAAAGCTGCCATATTTGGACATGGTATAAAAATTACTCCAAGAATCAGATAAAGAGAAGGCAAGAGGTGACGACAATGTAGGAAGAGACCTCGATGTGTGTAGGACCAAGCAACCCCGGAAAGATGAGAAAGATTGGACTCATGACATTTTAGCTCAGAGTTCAGTTAGATTTTACTTCCTTCCCATTGATATTTGCGTTTATCCCTGCATCCTTTAATAAATCTATTTCTTAAAGCTCACTTGAAAGTTTAAATTGCAAAATAAAACCTAGATTAGTGCAGGATAGACGACTTAATTCACAAATTAATAAAGCCATTTGACAGTACCTAACTTTATCATCTTTTATTTCTATGTTTTACTCTGGAAATTATGTATCATATATTGTCTTCATTTTTATGTACATAACCACATACAAAGTCTTGCTTGAGTATTTGTCACCTGAAAGTGTGGCTCGGACAACCCTTTCTTTGATGGACCAAACTAAGCTGTAAAGAGCATTTACAAACAAATGTACAGGAGTTTTTGTTTGTAGACATAAAGGTAGGAGCTATTTTAGAATTGCATTACAGTTGTTCTTTTTTATGTATCAATTTTAACATTTGGAGCTATTTATCTCTGAAAGGTTTAAGTAATCCCTTTTATGCTGGGAGAAGGTGAGGCACACAAAAGCTTCTTGCGCAGTGCTTCAGGAGACTGTTAAAAATTGAATTGTGCTTCTGAGAACTCCTATCCCTATAGTATGTCCCACTTTACTGAATTTGTTGCTTTCCACACAGAAGAAAACATCTAATTTTTTAAAATTAAATTTATTGAGGTGACATTGGTTAATAGGGTGAGATAGGTTTCAAGTGTAGAGGAAACATCTTATTTAATTGTGTAATCTTGTTGAAGTTTTCTCATGAACAAAATGAGATTATTAACTGTAATAGTAAGAATATACCAACATCATAAGGTCATAGTGAAAATTAAATGAGATAATACATGAAAAGCATTAAATATATATGTTGTATTTAAGACAGTGTCTGAGACATACTAAGCATTCAACATAGATTAATCCTAATTATTACTAGATGAAAGAAATGTGCCTAGAGAAAGATTATTTAACATTTTTGAGATATAATTTATATAACATACAATTCACCCATTTAATGTGCACAATGTAATGTTTTTCACATCACCACAGAATTGTGCAACCATCACCACAATCAATTTTAAGACATTTTATCACCTCAAGAAATAGTGTGCACTATAACTATTGCTCCTCAATCCTCCATCACCCCAACCCTAAGCAAGCATAATCAAAATCTGTCTCTCTGTATTTGCCTATACTGAACACAAGCCATGATGAATAGGCAAGAAATGCATAAAGAAAACTGAAAATTAAGTGTTCAATTCAGCATACCATGTACTTCAGTGATTCTAGAAATAGTAAACCTTAATGAATTTCTTAGAATTCTTAAATTAGAGCATATAGTAGTTTTTCTTCTCTGTGCAGGATCCTTCCTTTCAACATAAAGGGAATAGCAAGCACCCGGGACTTGGACCGCTGCCCAGTGTGCTGTGCATAGCATGAAAAGCTATGATCTTCTGACCTGTGTCCCACATACAGCTGATAATGAGGCAATTGGGCCCGTAGTTTGTTTAAGGTGAAGGTTACTCCTCTGTGAACTGTGCAATAAAGAAAAAGTAGAAAATTTCTTTTCTAAGAAAAATGTTCAGGAAATTTCAGGGACTGAGATCAACTGCAAAAACAGATATCATGAACGGTGTGCTGAAAACTCATGAAATGGTAAAATCGTTTCCGATGTGACATTGGTGTGGCTTGCGTTCCAAGCTTGTGTAGATGGGCAATTCAACACGCAAGTACTCTCCATGGCTAGGTTAACACACTGCCGTGTTTTCCTTGGACAGACTACCCCGTGCAATTACAGTCTTGATCAGTTAAGTTTCACAAAGTTTCAATTGCAACGATATTATGGACAGGACAGAGAATTAAAAATCTGGAAATAATGTTCAGATTTTTCTTAAGATGGCTTCTTGGTGTCTTACATCCCTCAAATTCACAGGTGGGGTTATGACATCCACCCACCCCTATGACTGCAAAACCGTATTTAGATAATGTCCCTATCTGAGCGATAGGTAACAGGATTCTCTACAACTATTTATTTCTTTAAGTCTTTTCTAACTTAATAATGAAGAACTAAATGTTGCATTGTAAAGCCACGTTGGAAATAAAATATCCTAAGCATTCACAAAAAGAACATTCAGACTACAGAAATCAGGGAATTGTGGAATGTATCATTTGCTAAACAACAGATTCTAAATGTCTATGTAACATTGTTTTCTGTTTGTCTGCTGTTTCATAGAGTTCTGTAATTAATTCATATGGTAATTTTATATACTATGGCCTGTTATTTGATTCAAAAATTTCTTTCCCTATCACCAAATTCTGGCAAGTCCCACCCCTGGGTGTGGGCTTTTTCTTGTATCCCAGCTGCAATGATGACTTCTACAATAAGGTGGAACAGAGAATGTAACATACTGTGTACAACTGGTACATTAATTAAAGTGTGAAACATGTTATGACAGAAGAGCCAGACAGGTCTGTTTGGCTTTACAAATCATTCTTCATTATATGGTGCATTGTCTATAAAATTGTCAGAAAGAAGTATTACACAGAATTTGTTCAACTACTGCAATAATCATGTATTTATTTTGTTTACCAATTATATTTGTTCTTGATACTATATGAAAATATGGAGAAAATTTTAAACTTCATTCCTCACCATAAGACAATTACTATGTTTAATGTTGTCAATATAGAAAAAAAAATACTTTTTAACAAAATCTTTGTATCTTTATATAGAGAGATACACGTATAAGACCAGGTAAATCGAATTGTCCTGTGACTGATTCAGTCATTCTGTTTATGCCAAATACCAAATGCCCACAGCCACTGTTTGTGTGACAACATTGGCCACTGAGCATTTAAATAAGCCCTGTGATTAGATTGGCTTTTTGTTATTTATCCCTCGATCATAAAATCATCCTGAAATATGAAAGTATTATGATTAAAAAAACAACATATTCACTTCTAATCACTAAATTCCTCTACAGTTTTAAAAATGGCCTATCCATTTTCACCAAGAATATAAAACATGGCAAAAATTTCTATAGTTAAACAATGTCTTCACTCTCTCTAAAAATAAAACCGTATTTCTTTCAGTGACAACATCTTGCGTGTGACAATCTCAACAAACACAAAGGGGTCGGTTCTTACAACAACTGTCACTCCCTGGTCACGAAAATTAAAACATTCTAACTTAACCATCTGTGTTAGACAATCCTCAATTGTTAGCACCAGTTTTACCAATAAACAGTCAAGAAGAAAAGTGCTTGTCTCACTTTGCTCTTGTGAAAAACAGGAAATCCCGGTTTTACTTTCTTGACAAGAAAACAGATACTGCTACCTTTACTGTTATCAATAAAATTTGACATGGACTGTGGTGAGTGTTTGGACTAAAATACCAACATGCATTACAAATAACCCCTCAAAATTCAATCTCAAAGCAGTGTGGATTCACCAGCTTTTATTCACACAGCCATTTTGGTGCACATTTGTACACATCTCTATTGAATCTACACCAGTATTTCTTAAACTCAGAGCTTTTAACATTTAGACAAGGTAATTCTTTGCCGTGGTAGAGTGCCCTGTACATTGTAAGATGTTTAGTAGCAAACCTGGCCTCTTCCCACTAGATGCCAGTAGCATCCCTTTGAGTTGTGCCGTTTTCCACATCCTCGGCAATCTTTAGTATTGTTAGTCATTGGTTTTTTTAATTTACTATTTTATTATTGTTCTATTATAGTTGTCCCAGTTTTGCCCCACCCCTGTTGATCTCCACTGCTCTGCCTACCCCTCCCCCCACTCCCACAGACCCCACCCTGTTGTCCATGTCCATGGGTCATTGTCCATGTTCCTTCGCTAGTCCCTTTCCCTTCTTTCAACCTTTATCCCCCCCTTCCCTCTGCTCACCATCAGTCTGTTCCTTGTTTCCATTCCTCTCATTTTATTTTGCTCATTTGTTTGTTTTGTTCATTAGATTCCTCTTATAGGTGAGATCATTTGGTATTTGTCTTTTACCAACTGGCTCATTTCACTTAGCATAATTTTCATTGATATATCTCCTAGGGCAAGGAAATAAAAGAAAGAATAAACAAATGGGACTACATCACATTAAAAAGCTTCTGCACAGCTAACAAAAACATCATCAAAATGAAAAGGGATCCAATCATATGGGAAAACATATTTGCCAATGATACCTCAGACAAGCGTTTGATCTCCAAATATATAAAGAACTCATATCAATCCACTCCAGGAAGACAAACAAATCCAATTAAAAATGGGCAAAGGACCTGAATAGACACTTCTCCAAGGAGGACATACAGAGGGCCCAGAGGCATATGAAAAGATGCTCAGCATCACTAGCCATCAGGGAGATGCAAATTAAAACCACAATGAGATACCACTTCATACCTGTCAGAATGGCCATCATAAACAAATCAACAAACAATAAGTGCTGGTGAGGTTGTGGAGAAAAGGGAACCCTAGTACACTGTTGGTGGGAATGCAGACTGGTGCAGCCACTGTGGAAAACAGTGTGGAATTTCCTCAGAAAACTAAAAATAGAACTGCCTTTTGACCTGGCAATTCTACTTCTGGAATTATACTCTACGAATTCTGAAACACCAATTCGAAAGAACCTATGTACCCAATGTTCATAGCAGTGTTGTTTACAATAGCCAAGTGCTGGAAACAGCCTAAGTGTCCATCAGTAAATGAGTGGATCAGAAAACTGTGGTACATTTACACAATGGAATACTACGCAGCAGAAAGAAAGAAGGAACCCTTACCCTTTGTGAGAGCATGGATGGAACTGGAGAATATTATGCTAAGTACTGTTAGTCTTTTAAATTTTTGCCATTCTGAAATATGTATAGTATTATAGCATTTCCCTGACCATCATTTTCTTTTGATCCATTTAATTTAATATCAATATTACATATTTTTCAATTTTCCATGACCTTAAACATTAGATGTAACTATGGAATTAGCATAAAATAACATTTAGTTAATAAATTTACATTTCATAAATTACATTTGAAAAAAAGGAACTATACTATGGCAATCTCTATTTTTAACTTGCTAATTTAATCCATTTATATTATTTGTGATTATTGACATATTTGGACTTCTTTACACCCTCTGAATTAATTAGAAATTACACAGACTTTGAATCGTGTATTCCAACACTATTTTTCCAATAAGCTGTGTCATTTTTACATGTGCTTGTGAGTCTCTGTGAGACTTTTTAAAAATAGAAACACAGAGAGGTATCCTTTCATCATCATGGTAAAGAAGATGTAACATAAGATGTACCACCTAAGCATGTCCCGTTATTGTTCATGAGCAATTTTGCATCATGTCATTGCAAAGTGCTTATACCTTATTCACAGATTGGAATAATACCATTTTTCCTCCATTAATTTAGTTATTCTGTATGCTTTTGTCTTAAAGTACTCTCTCGCAGACTATGTTATTTTAATTTTATACAATTAATAATATTATACATTTTATGTTTATTGAAATTATTGATGCAATTGTATCTATTTTATATTTTCCATTTACGTTTTCATTGTTTCTTCCTTTCTCCCTTCCTACCATATTGGATTAATAATTATTTCCATTGTGTCTCTGTATCCTTCTAATAGTTTGAACACTTCAAATATGTTTCTCTTTGATTTATCTCAAATTTTTAAGAATTAGAAAATACACACTTTAATGCACCTATAGTTATAAATATTTATTTTTAAAACTCTTAAAGTTATTCATTTTTCCTAATCTCCTTCGAGAAACAGCATAAACCTTAACCAGTTTAAACTATCACATAACTCCCCACTTTTCCAACCTGTTTATTATTTCATAAAGTTTTAGTGTTACTTATTTTTATTAACAGATCATGTTGTTTTCTTTTATAATAAATAATCAGTTAAATTTACAATCTTACTATACTCATGAACTGGTTTCTTTGCTCCCTTTTCCTTACATCCCATGTTCTTCCTCTGGGTTTGCCTTTATCTCCTTAAAGTGATGTCCATTTATATGCCAATTATACCTCAAATTTTTAAAAAAACAATAAATTGGCAACATCCCTGCCCCCAGTGGAACTTGTAAACAAATAAAATTTTACAAATCCATGTCCATCTTGCCCATGATACACTGGATTTTTCAAACAGGGCACTTGTCTATCTAAAATGTTTTCCATGCTCCTGTAGAATTGGAGATCCTGACTCTGAGACATCGCAAGCACTCAGATCCATTGGGCCTCTGGAGTGCTGTTCAATGAGTATAGCAACGTGCAAAAAGGGTCAAATGCATTAAATGGAACATGCCTACCCAGGAAAACTCCCAGAGCACTTCACTGCCTACTTTACTTCCTAATATTCTCAAGCAGGAAAAAAAAAAAAAAAGTACTTAACTCCTTCAGTGATGGTCTGCGTATAGTAATTACTTTTAATTTTTGAAACTCCTAAAATATTTTTATTTTTTTCATTCTATTGAATGCTAACTTTGATAAGTACAATTTTTGTTTTTCAACAGTACTTTGTAGATATATCTACCATTTTCGAACATTTGTTGTTGCTGATGAGAAGTCTTCTGATTTTCTACTTGGCATTCCTTAGCAGAAAAATGTGGTAGATTTCTGTTGTCTCTTTATCTTTGAGGTTTGTAATTTTGCTCTGATGTAATGAAAATGGATTAATTAATTAATTAAAATTACTAGGTTACAGGCATGCACTTTCATCTGAAGACTCAAGTCTTTCTTTAATTCTGAAATGTTTTCAACTGCTATCTCTTTAACTATAACATCTCTGTTATATTTTCTATTTTCTTTCTCTGTAACTCTCATTCATGATATATTGGGGCTCTCAATATAGCCCTAATGCCTCTTAATTTTTTTAAAGATTTTATTTTATTTATTTTTAGAGAGGGGAAGGAAGAGAGGGAGAGAAACATCAATGTGTGGTTGCCTCTTGAGTGCCTCCTATTGGGAACCTGGCCTGCAACCCAAACATGTGCCCTGACTGGGAATCGACCCTGCAGCCTTCTGGTTCACAGGCTGGCACTCAATCCACTGATACACACCAACCAGGGCTGCCTCTTAATTTTTGTGTGCATACATAAACACATATATACCCACACACACCTTTATGCCTTAGAGAGAATGCCAAAGTATTACCTTGAAAATTACTATTTCTGTTGTATCAATTTGTAGAGTTTATAAGTCTATGGAGGTTTAATTATCCAAATACATATTTATAGTCAATATTTTATTGACTTGTTCCATTTCTCAATTGTTGGTTCATAAATTCATGGTTTTATAATTTATATTGCTATTAATCCTTCTAATATTGTTTTGAGAACCCTGACTATAGTTGCATTCAATTATTTTGAAAATCATAAATCAATTTGAATATGGAGTGAAATAATTTTGTTATTGATCATTGCTCCCTATCTTTCTTAACAGTATTTTTTTCATAAGATTTGCTCATTTTGACCTTGGGTCATTTGCCGATTCTTAAGGCTACATCTCAGTGGACAGTAAGTTCCTTTTGCTGTCCCTTTGGGAAATGGTGGCACCACTACACCGACTCAAGCAGTGTACTAGCTCTGGCCCCCTCATCAGAGAGGAAAGCACCAGCCATGTTCTCATCATGTTCTCACCACAGGAACTAAATTATTTGCAGTAAGTGGTCCGCAGCCCATTCCTGCTCAGTTCTTTGCATTGCTGTTCAATACTGCTCTGTAGAGAAGTTCGTTTTGATTTTTGCAGGTATAAATTTTTCATGTTCTCATACCAATCTTTGATGTTCTCTTACTATATTTTTTCTCATAGTTAGCAATACCCAGATATTATTTTGGTTCTATTTTGTTAGAGTGCTCTCTTCTCAGATTATTTGCCTGTCTTTGTCCCTATACTTCAATAATCTGACTCTGACACAATCTGTTACTCTTGTTCCTTAGATTTTTTTTTCCAAAGCAAGCACAAGGAGGAGGTCAGAGAGCAAAAGCAGAAAGGGTTTGAGGCGTATCTTCCCTGCTCCCACCTGCTCCCACCTGTATTTCACTCACAGGCTGTCTTCCTCCATGATTCAGCTTCTGTCTATTCCTGTCCAAAGGTCCCTCCACAAAGGCTTCAGTTTTTGTTATTTCACAATTTCTTCTTCTCCTCCTTTTAGATGTATGGTGATACTAACTCCCCTTCCTTGGTTTCCATAAGTATTTCCTTTATTTCAATATCTGTATGGAGTCTCCCTGAACCCAATTCTGCTTCCTGACGGAACTGATATATGAGGGTGTGATCATGTTTTCATATAATATTCCATCTTGACAGGAAGCATCCTGGTGTTACCCTTTACCACTTCTAAAGTGTTTTCACACATTAGTGATTTCAGTGGCTCGTGGAGACACACTTGTTAAATTAGCTTGTGCAGTACTGTGCAGACATGTCAATGTTTGAGAGCATCAACATAGGTCCATACTGCTCTCTGTTAGAACAGGGTCAAGAGTGCTGTGAACCAAGAATGAGTTTGTTTAGATTTGGATCTTTTGACTAGGTTTGGCTCCTTCAAATATATATTCTATACTAGATTTTGGATACAACCCCAAAGTCGGTGCATTCGAATTGTCACAATGCTGTTCTTCTAATAATTCCTGCTATTCTTTTAGGTAAGATGTTTAAACATCTGCAAATACTCTAACAACTTTATAAGGAGTAAAGGATTAGAAAATTAATTGCTCAAATACTTCATATAAAAATTTAATATTCTGAAGTGTTCCAGAAGTTCCCTTAACAAGATCAAAAAGAATGTCAACATTTACCGCACAAAACAAATGTTAATTTCCTTTTCTCTAAAGATTTTATTTATTTATTTTTAGAGAGGGTAAGAGAGAGAGAAAGAGAGGGAGAGAAACATCAGTGTGTGGTTGCTTCTCACACACCCCCCATCGGGGACCTAGCCTACAACCCAGGCTTGTGCCCTGACTGGGAATTGAACCAGCAACCCTTTGGTTCACAAGCCAGCACTAAATCCACTGAGCCTTACAAGCCAGGGCCAAATGCTATATTTCTTAAACCATGCTATGAGGTCAATGACATCAAACCCATAAGGACAATGGCAGTAAATAAATTATGATGGCATTTTGTCATTTCATACCTATCATGAAATCAGAAACTGGCAGTAGGACAAAAAATCTTTCCTTGGGTATGTGGGAAAATGAACAGTATAAATAAAGACATGGGGGCATAATACTGCATCACGTGTTCTGGGAATCGGACATAAAGGTACTTTGTGCTTCAGTGGAGCTTAGTGACTAAGTTCACCACACTGGATTCAGACGTGCACAGATGCTAATATTGGTTCTACCACTTATTACTGAGAAGCAGAATTTGCCACCCCAAGGTATGTTTTTAGAGATATTAATTTTTTAAAGCTGACTATTTTTAAGAATCTCAAGAAGAGCCTTTACCTCTGCCTTACCTGCCTAAAGGAATTCAGATAGGAAAACCTGTTCCAGGAAGGGAGCTATGACCATAAATAAGAATATTTTAACACTCACGATGGCAAATAGGCCTCAACTGCCTGAATGGCCCTTAGGTCCTATATTCTTATGCAACCCTCATATGTACATACATAAGCAATTTGGTCACTTTCTTGTCTTGATCTGTCTCATGTTAATGATTATTAGAACATCCTGAAGAATTTAGAAGACTAGAAGGAGAATTATTTTTTCTACCCTACACTATAAATATAGCATAAATCCTTCATCCTGATCACTATATCTGAAAATGAAGAATAGAATATTATCTAACTACATTGAATATGCAATGGGATAATGCACATAATGTGGTTAGCACAAGACCTAGTACATAAAATAGCACATTTCATAATGTAAAATATCTCCAGCATTTTGAATGTTTGAGTGGATTTTGAGTCATAAAGGTGAATAACAAGTTGTAAAGTTAGAGTGGAGTCAGATTGGGAAATCATAAAGATCTCAGAATGCTCATCTGCACACTACTTGTACCTCACTTAATTTGGTCCTGGAAAATTATATTGAATATAATCCCATAAATTGTCAAGGATTTTATGTCTGGAGAACTCAATATCTTAATTATCTTCCCTACAGACATTAAGCTTCAAAGAAAAAAATATCTCTCTGCTACTGCATAGCTGGCTAGGGCAATTCTAAAATAAATCAATAAATTGCAAAAAATAAAATGATTTTTTAAATAAAACATGTGTAGAATAACAACCATCCTTTTACTTAAAAACAGTAATGGTTTAACTGATTAGCTTGCAGATCTTGAGAAGTTCAAAGAATATTTATAGAATAAAGAATATAGAATATTCTTATTTTGTGATTCCAGGAATCACAAAATAAGATACTTGCAGTTTAAGCCATTTCAGGGGACAGGGATAGAGGAGGAAGTTTCTCACTTGGTAATGGGATCACATGAGATATGCACACCACACAATGTAGTGGAAGGACTCTTTCAGAGCTGGAAGAAAAACAAGTACCTTATTTTATGAGTTATGTGCACTCGAGCACATAACTTGATCTTCCTGGGCTTCTGCTTCCCCTTGAAAATAATAATCTCCTAGTTGTCATCAAAAGCTGGTATTTGAGGCTTCTCTGTTCCTCCTCCTTTCATAGATTTTTTTAGGCCAACAGTTTTACAGAATTCTGGACTTCCATAGTGCCATTCATTCTCTATGTAGACTTGTGGTTGATGTTTGCCCAGGTTCCAACAGAAACACTAATTGAAACCATTTGAGTATTTTACCCTTCTACACCCTCTCCAATGACCACACCTCTGTTCTGAGTGAGCACAGCTGGCTGTCTTTGTTGTAAGAACTGCACATTTTTCTCCATGTTTCCCTGCCTTCTTTGAGGATGAGGATTCCCGTTTCTTCTGACTCATTGGGGGGACTGTGGTTCCACACCAAATGGTTGGTTGTTCATAATCATTTAAAGTAGCGCATTAAAAAATACAAGTATTGATCATTAAAAAAAACATTTTATAGTAATGAATATATTTTAGTTATCCCAGCAAAACCCTTGGTAGAACACTACACTTTAAAGAATTTATCTCATTTTAAGTAAGTGTCTTTATTTTAACTGGGGTAATTGGTTTTATGTTTATGTTGGTTGGTTTTTTTATCAGAAAAAGTTAGCAAGGCATCAGTGCAGCAGAGTTTACCATAAGCCTCCTTGTCGCTGTTTCAAATACCACTGCCTGAAGTCCCTGATGTTAGAGCTTCACAGAATATATGTGTATGACTGAAAGTGAGCTGAAGAGAGCACAGAAGAACGTATGCAAAGAAATAAAATCTTAGTAAAATATAAATTCTCTTTAACTGTTACACCTCTACCAAATAATTTCTTATTTTGATATTCTAAGCTTCATATGACTTCTGTGTTTATATGTGCACTGGAAAATATGACTTGAAGTTAAGTTATGTATACTGTGAATTTATTTTTGTATGAATTTGATTGCTCAATTAACCATTGATTCTTCTTCCTGGGGAATGCATGCTTCCTGACCTCACAGGAGAACGTATCTTGTTTTTGCATTCTATGACCCATCTAGGTTAAAACAAATTCCCGTATACATAAATTTTGTACAGGAAATGAGAAATTTTTATTTCATCTCTGTATAGAGAATTAGTCAGATATTGGCAATGAAACACAGTATGTCATCAGTACTCAAGCTGCGTAAGATTTTCAAGTACAAAAAATGAACTTCTACAATAGAGGATCGGATCAAACAAGCAAATTCTAGGTTAATACAATTTCATTGCTATGTAGTCTTTATTATAAAGTATTAATTCACCAAAAAATATTTACTAGAATCCAGATATATCTACATCTCAAATTAGCCACTAGGCAATATGAGATGTGGGAGTGGAGTACACAATAAAATCACTAGGGTACCCATTCTAAATATTCAGTAATTTATTATTCGTTTATAATTTTGTCAATGTATAAGTGACATGTTATACAGTGATTAAGAGTAATGCCACGTTTTGAAAGCTCCTTATGACTTGGTGTTTTAGGCAGGTTACTAAACTCTGTGTCTTAGTTCTTTCATCTATTAAAAAAAAGAGAATAATAACACCTTTACCTCAGGTTTCCAGGAGCATTAATTGAGACAATCGATGTAACACAATTAGAAAGTTGCCAGATATGTAGTTACTACTCAGCAGACATCGGGTCTCCGTTAATCTTCGTGTCTGTTGCAGCACTCAAACTATGGAAGTTCATAGCTCTACTGACTGTTTTATAGATGGTGAAGGAGAGATTGCAAGAAAGGAAAGTAGAAGGAAAAAAATAAAGATCAAGAAGAAAAAGAGAGGTATTAGAAAGTATAAAGATACTCAAAAGTATAAAGACATGGGGCCAAAAAGCTCTCAACTAACTTACAGTCTCACTAGGGTCACATCAACACCTTACTACAATCAATTACAATATAGTCAAGTAATATATAATGGTACTAACTGTAAATATAAACAAATTCAAAGACAAGAAACAACAGAAGGAGCTGGAATTGTAAAAAAAACAAACAAACTTCAAGAAGCTGGCCCTAGTCAAGTGATTTCAAGTTATTAGTGGCATAATAGTATTTACTTTCTGCATCTTCCATTTTTTCTCAAATAAAGAATCAAAATAAATTAAAATACTTCAGTCAAGCTTCAACTTAGGTTATCTTAACATTCTTTTTCTTATTTGTAAGTTGCATTATCCTATCTGTGAAGTAACCTCCTGGGGAAGAACATAGGTTCTTTTTGTTTTTCCAGAATTACTAAAAAAGACAACGCTGGATCTTTCTGTGGGTCTATATAACATAACTCTGTACCAAAATTTTCAATTTAAAAACAATAATGAAGGCAAGTGAAACCCAGACAAGTTCTTGGGTATCATCAGATATGAACCTGCAGTTTCATTGAAACATTATATTTTTCAATGAACCTGTGTGGGTGATTTTCTGCCACTGTAAGTGGAGTAAGACAGCATAGTTGATACCAAATATATTGTCTACCCAGCCTTTTGTTTTTCTTGGAACTGTCCCCACCAGCATATATCCACCAGTTACAGGACTGATTGTTGTCAGTCTTGTTCCGGTCTTGTACCCTAGTTTCCGTGCAATGATTGAGCTAATGATCTAAATCTCTCTCCTAGAAATTTGAAACCAGGGGCCAAAGAGACAATTTCTCTTTTAGGTCTCCAACCTAACCTGTAATACATTGTTAACTTCAACTGTACTTGTCTCTCTCTCTTTTTTTTTTTAACCATTTGAAATTGTGAATCATAAGGCTATGAAGAGAGGGAAGGAAAAATTTTTAGAAAGCCTCAGCCCTGGTTCCAAATCATCCTGAGACTCAACTACACTCCCATTGCTTTGACTTTCATGATATGCCACATGCCATGATGCTAACAGAATCATTTGTCTTGTTTGTGCTATTCTTGAATTAGTTTTTCTTGCTTGCAGCCAAAAAACTGTTGTGGATGGTATAAAATTCAACAGGACTTGAGATTTTATGCTTGTTTGTTCCTTTTTAGTTCTGGATTGAACAATATGCGAGGGTCAAAATTCCAGTAAGAATTTTTTTTTTTTAACAGAGTGAACTAACATGGAGCAGAAGATCTCACATCAACTGGGAGGGAACTAAAGGGTATCTTGTGTGGTGGAAGGTAAGCCTGGACCTATTTGTTGAAAGAAGATTGATTCTAACAGTGGCCAACTCATTGCGATTTGCCAGGGACATTCCCAGTTTTAGCACTCAAATTCTCACAGGCAGGAACTCCCTGGGTCCTGGGCAAATTGAGATACTTGGTTATCCTGCTTACTCTGAGATATGTCTAAAGCCAAATTAGTTCCTTAAAAAACTTATCCTTGAAACAACTGGTAACTTCTATCTCTTCTCTTCAATCCAGTGTGTTAATTTATTTTTAAAAAGTTGTCTATTAATAGTTCCTTTATTTTTCACTGTTGGAAACCAAGACTAAAAGAGAGGGACTTGTCCAAGATGAGAAAAGAACCAAATTCATTTGACTTCCCAGTGTTTTATCTTAAATTTTGTTATTACAAAATTTATTTAAAAGTTATGTAATGAAAATAGTTCTCATATAATTTGAATCTCTTTACTCAGGATATTTTAAATCTGTAAGCGTAGGAGCTGCACTGAGCAAACCCTCTCAACCAGTACAAGTGTCCAGAGAAGGGGCTACCTCACAAATCCTGGGCCCCGGTCTTGGCTCCACTATAGTCATGCGGCCTAGAAAAAGTTGCTTAAATTAGGATCCTATATTTGTGAAAAGATTCATAAGACTGAATTTTTTACATTTTTTAATCTCGGTTGGGAATTATGAGGAAATAGGTGTTTTCCCTTCCATTGCCAGGCATTGTTCAAAATGAGTCACCATATGGTCATTAAACTTTATCCAGGAACCAAAAAATATGCTACTCAGAACAAACGGGATAAATGATGATGATACTTATTTTTCTTAAAAAACTTGAAATAAAAAGAACATATTTGTTGAATTTATGTAATATAAAACCATGATGTTAATGCAACTAAAATGTATACAAATAGTGTTTTGAGGAGATAATTGATACAGGAATTGAGTTTTCATGATCTAACAGCCCCCCCAAAAAAACCCTCATGTTTAAAAACTCATTTAAGAAAACATAGGGGAAAAATGTAAAACAAATTATATGGTGGGGATTCACATGAGTTTTGGGCTTTGTATTTTGAATGAGTATAGAGGGAAAATCTGATTTATGATTTCAGAAGACGCAATCAATAGATTTTATGCTGCCAGTAAATTTGTTTGCAACAGTTTTAAATGAATGCTTTTTATGCCTCCATATAGCCTCTCCCATCTATAGAACTGCAGATGTAAATCTTTTCAGAAAAGTGCAAGATACATGTACATCAATATACAGGACATGGAAAAGCAAATACATTTTTTCTCCCTTTGCAGGAAATAGGTTACAATCATGTTTTACATACAAAATAGAATATTTAGTTATGAAGTTAAGAGTGTTATAATTCCTTATATATAGTGTGCTAGGAGAAAAATCTCACTTTTTTTGAAATATCATTTATTAATGTGCCATAACTCTCATGCATCATTTTTTTTCTATTTCCCTAATAATCATCTGCTTTGCCACTGAGCTTACCATCTACACTTGCATCAAGAAAGCAGGCAAGTCCTAAGTCATTGTACAAGGACGTGGCACTGTACCCTTAGTTTACTTTCTTATTTTAAAAAAATTGTGTTTGGTTAAATAATTTTATTTTTATTTAATAAATGTTGTTTCCATATATATTCACAATTTAGGATCAAAAGTTGGGCCTTCTTAATGCCTCTCATGTAAACAGTGCTGTCCTAGACACTCACAAGAGTGACCCAATCGTTACCGCCATGTCACGGCAGTGTAGGCTGGAAGGTCATATCTGCAAATTGAATAATATCCATAGTATCCGTAACATTAATATCCATCTCATTAATTTACTATTAGCAAAGGCCTAAGTGATCTTATTTGCTGTGGATTTCTAATTGTTCTTTGCACATGATGTTAGCATGTCATTTCATTTCACTTTTACCTTTACTAACTTGGCAAGTGATATACTCTACCACAGTAATGCTTTTTTAATCTCACCATTATTTTTGTTTTATTTTTGTTTTCTCCAGCTTTATTGAAGTATAACTGAAATAAAATTGTGTATGTTTAAGGTATACAAGGTGACAATTTGATGTTTTAAATATTGTGAAATGATCACCACAATCAGCTAGTTAACATCATCTTACATAGTTACCAATTTTTGTGTGTGAGGTAAGGGCACTCGAGATTTAATCTTTTAGAAATTTGTTAGTTATGCCATCCAGTATTATTAACTGCAATCACCATGCAGAACATTAGATTCACAAAAATTATTCATTATATAACTAAGAAGTTATACCCTTTGACCAACATCTCCTCATCTCACCCATCACGCAACCCCTAGCAACCACCGTTCTACTCTGTAATTCAAAATGTTTCTGTTCAATGCCAAGGTTAATTTTGTGTTTGTAGTTCATTTAAAGCTGTAATTTTTTTGGATCCATTCGTTTGCTGATGGGCACTTAGGTTGCTTCCAGTACTTGGGTATTGTAAATTGCGTTGCTATGAACATTGGGGTGCACAGGTTCTTTTGGATTGGTGTTTCAGGGTTCTTAGGGTATAATCCCAGCAGCGGAATTGCTGGGTCAAAGGGCAGTTCCATTTTTAGTTTTCTGAGGAAATTCCATATTGTTTTCCACAGTGGCCTCACCAGTCTGCATTCCCACCAACAGTGCACTAGGGTTCCCTTTTCTCCGCATCCTCTCCAACATTTGTTTGTGGATTTGTTTATGTCGGCCACTCTGACTGATGTGAGATGGTACCTCATTGTGGTTTTAATTTGCATCTCTCTGATGGCTAGTGATGCTGAGCATCTTTTCATATGTCTCTGGGCCCTCTGTATGTCTTCCTTGGAGAAGTGTCTGTTATTTACACAATGGAATTCTATGCAGCAGAGAGAAAGAAGGAGCTTATACCCTTTGCAACAGCATGGATGGAACTGGAGTGCATTATGCTAAGTGAAATAAGTCAGGTGGCGAGGGACAAATACCATATGATCTCACCTTTAACTGGAACATAATAAATAGAAGAAGAAAAAAAATGAAACAAAATATAACCAGAGACATTGAAGTTAAGAACAATCTAACAATGGACAGGGGGGAGTAGGGAGGGGACAGTGAGGACAGGGGATTACAGGAACTACTATAAAGGACACATGGACCAAATCAAGGGGGAGGGTGGAGGTGGAGGGGGGGGTTTGGCAGGGGTGGGGTGGAGGGATGGGGAGAAAAGGCACACAACTGTAATTGAATAACAATAAATTTTTTTTAAAAAATGAAAATAAAAAATAAATAAATATGAGAATTTAAAAAAAAGAAGTATGAATAGGTAGTTACAGAGTAGCCATATGGGTGTAAAGTACAGTATAGGAAATGGAGTAGCCAAAGAACATATACACATTTAAAAAAAAAGCTGTAATTTTTATTATTGATGTTTTATGTGTTATTTTTTATTATCTTTATATATAAATGGCACTGATCCTTTATCGGATTACTAGATATTTTTTTCCAATTTGCCTTTTGCCTTTTTCATGTTATTTAGATCATTTGACATAGAATAAAAATTGAGAAAGACAAAATTCAGAAAGTTTGAACTATTTTTCTGTTAAATCAATAAATAATGGTTAACATAATTAAGCACTAACTGTTCCCAAACACTGCGATAGTACTTTATATATTTTATCTTATTTAATTTCATAAAAGTCTTACTAAGCAGACACTTCTATTATTTCCATTTTATACAAGAAAATACTAAAGCTTTTTACAGAATTTCATTCAAGTTCCTCAGACACATCCAGCTAGGACAATGAACCTAAACCATTATGCTAAATTATCCTTATGTTTTCTGTCTTGAGTTTCATGTTAGAAAGCATAGATGACTTTGGCAAAGTCAGAGAACACAAAATAAACATTAAAACAATTGCATTTCACTATATGAGCAATATAATATCTGGAAACCAGAAGAAAACCAAGATTACCATTTGCAATGGCTCAAAAAAAATGGAATACTTACATACTTATGTAGTTTTCCAACCTCAAGAGCTTTGGGGTGATATATGAAACCTGCTCATACACAGAGGGAGGGAAGAGACTCTAGAAGGAGGCAGATCACTCCACATTGGTAGGTAAACATGTTTAATAAGCAAGGGACCTTACTACATAGGAGGTTTGCCCTCATAAGAGGAGTAAATCTCCACATCAGCCCTCTAAAATCGTGAAGTTTATATGGAGGCTTTAATTGGGTTTAGTCAGTCCAAATGGTCTCATCACAATGTTTTATCTTAAGACTGTGTGTTTGGGCAGCTTCTAGGAGGGGAAGGCAAGCTGAGGGCACATTCTAAGGATAGGATAATGCTGGCGGGGGGGGCGAATTCTTCATTTTCCCAGGTCTAGATGACAGGTCAACCTGTGCTCACATCCTCACAATGACCTTCTCCAAAATATATAAATCTAACCAGCCATGCACAAGATTTATATGCTGAACTTTATAAAATACTGAAAAAAGGAATCAAAGAGCACAAATAAATGGAGAGACATCTATGGAATAAAAGACAAAATCTCCCCCAAATTATCAAAAGATTTAATTCAGTTTTTGTAAAAATTTCCTAGCGTATTTCTATGTAGATATAGACAAGCTGATCCTAAAGTTTGTATAAAGAAAAACTAGAATAGCTAAAATAATTTTGAATAAACAAGTAAAGTCAGAGAAATTACATTACCTGATTTTAAGACTTCACTAACCAAGACTGTGGTATCAGTAGAGGGATAAGCCCATAGATTGATAAGCAGAATGACAATTCCAAAAATAGAACCACACAAATGTACCCACTTGAATTTTGAGAAGAGCACAAAAACAATTTAATGGAGAAATGATGCTCTTTTCAAAAAATTGCATATGCAAAAAAGCAACAAATAAATCTCAACCTAAATTTTATACCTTATACAAAAAATGAACTCAAAACAAATCATAGATGTAAATTGAAAATATAAAACTATGAAACTTTTGGAAAAAATCAAAATGTCTTTATGTCTTGAGATCCAGCAGGTAGATATTAGGTATTATACCAAAAGCTCAAACCATAAAATAAAAAAATAATATAATGACTCATTAAATAAAAAACTTTTGCTTTTTAAAAATATACAAGAGATTAAAACTACAAGCTAAAGGCTGACAGAAAATATTTGCAAACTACAAGTTAAAAAAGACTCATGCTAAAATGATGTCAAATACTCTAAAAATAGGAAAGCATACAACATAATTAAAAAATGAACACAGGACTTGAACAAATACTTCCTCTAAAAGATTACATGGACGGCTAATAGGCACATAAAAAGTTGTTCAATATCATTAACTATTAATAATATGCTAATCAAAAACACCATATGGTGTAATTACATAGATATTAGACTGACTCTTAGCTACACAGTACTAAAGTGCTGTTTGATGATATCAGGTAATTATGAGGACACAGAACTGGAACTCTCATACATCACTGGTACGATACCAGCAATGATAGAGCCCTTCTACAGAATAATTGGGCAGAGTTTTATATAGTTAAAAACATTCTTACTAAATCTCTATTCTTGTGTAAACTAGAGAGATGATAACATATGTTCACAGAAAACCTGTACACAAATTTGCAATAGCCACTATATTTGTAATTGCCCACACTGGAAGCAACCCTAATGTCCCACAATGGGCGAATGTAAAAAATGTGACAAAGCCATACATGGAATACCATTCAGCAACAAAAAGGATTAAGCTACTGATAGATCTCAAACACATTATGCTAAGTGAAAAAAGTCAGTCTCCAAAGATTACATTATTTTTATAATTATATTGATTTGATATTGTCAAAAAAGATAAAACTATAATGATGGGGCTAGGGGTAGAAAGGTGGGAGATGTAGCTATAAACAGCTAGCATGAGCAAGTTTCAGGGGGTGATATAAGAATTCTGTCTCCTGATTGTGGTAGTTACACAATTAATGAATATGTTAAAATTCATACAACTCTATACCATAAAAATAAATTTTAATTTTTGATAATTTAAAAGTAAAAGTTTTTTAAAGTACTAGGCCTCATCTCCTTAGAAATATGTACTTGTTGATTAGCAAAATATCACCTCACAGAATTCTTACCAAGTTATAAAATAGGCCTAGTAATATCTAAAAATATGACCTAGACAATGATACATGGTCATTTACCTAAAATTATCCAGTTTCAATAAATAATAACATATTTTACTTTGCTTCTAGCCATATCTTAAGCAAGCCTCCTAATAAGAATTGTCTGTTTCCTGAGAAATGCTGAGACTGCAACATACAAACACTTTTAAGTCCTTTAAAACCCTTCTGTTTTACTTTCCCTGAATTCCTTAATGTAGGAACACCATTTCGATCCTGGTTATGTTAGCTGGCACTGTACACAGTCCAAGGCAAGTTTTACTAATATACTATTTGGTTGTTGATTTTAAAAAAAAAATCTAGACAGTTTTAAAAAAGATAGATTCGATTACAAAGCCAATAGAAAATCCTTGGGAATTCTAAATGAGAATATGCCTATTTCATAAAATGAGGCTGATTTTCTGAATAATATTATTAAAGGTCAGTGCCACAGCTGTGCATTTGATGAGCAGCTGTGTGAGCTACCAAGAACAATGAACTATTTGATTGGCACTGGACCCAGCCGTGCCAGCAGTTAGGGTGGGAGGATTTTGAACAAATTTAGAACAAGCAGCTACTGGGTCCCGCTGTGGACACCATAACTGTTGGAGACTTTAAAGTAAGTGGAATAAAGATATGCAATTTGAGAATAATGTAGACATCCTACGGAAACTAGGGTCAGAGTGGGGAAAGAAGAATAGAGAATGTGCCTTGGAAGTAAGAGATAGGGTCTCTTCAAAAACATTAAATGGATTTAAATCTTTAGGGTATAAGAATTTCAAAGTAGAATGCTTTTGACAGCACTTGTGAAATGGTGGAAAAATTCACACAATCCCACTTTCTGCTGGAAAAGTGACACTTAAATCCTATTTACTTATATCTAGAAGTTATCTTGGTTTTTATGAGCTTGGGTTAACATGGTAAAATTTCTCCTTCCAAGAGTATGAGTGGGAAATGAGGGAACATATCAGGTGTTGTTCGAGTAGACAAGTTGGTCAGCAGGCTAAAATGTATGTGTGTACTTCTTATCTGTAAATAGTTTGTAAATAGTTATTTTTCATATCGTTTGTGATTTTTATAAGACCATGGTGTCTTTCTAAAATAATTCTAGCATTGTTCTTTAAATATATAACATCAAATAATGGGAAAAACTCTCAGTGGCCTGTTTTACAGTTTTTAATGCCCATCTGTGTTTATTGTTGGCGTTTCTTTTTTGCCTCAAATACAGACAGTTTTCATTTGCTATAGTTGTTCTTCTTAATTATATAGCACCATTCTCTTGCCTTTTCTTTATCTTTTGTCTTTCTTTTTATCCAAAGCAGACAGCCTTTGGACGTGCACTGCAGCAATGGTCCTTCTCTAGGTCTGTAGCCTGCCAGGCCACCCTACAGATTTTGGATGTGCCAACCTTTACACACACACACAAACACACACACCCTATTGGTTCCATTTCTGGAGATCATTGACTAAAACAGTGAGCATTCTGAGCAGAGGAGATTGATTACATGTATGGAAAAATGATCAACAAAGGTGGTCAACCATGCAGAAGCCCATTTGTTTTTAAAAGCTGTTGGATTTTATGGACAGTGTGAATGAATATCTAACACCTTGAGTCTCCACTCCTAAGCACCTGCCAGTAATGTGAGAACCTGAGATAAAATAGTCTTTGTGCAAATTGTCTTCAATGAATATGAATTGAGATTCATTGGGATCTTCAGAAGGTATCCAGCCATGTAATATGAAAAATAGAAACATTTATTGAAGAAGATAGAAGATATAAGAAACATTGTACATAGGACAATGACTCCTCAGTCCCCTTCAAAGTAGGCACCTTGGGACCTCACACAGTTTTCCGAATCACCATCATATGCCCCATCATATTTTCTTGAATCTCATCAACAGTCTGAAATCTCTTCCCTTCCAAAGGTGATTTTAGTTTTAGGAAAAGCCAGAAGTTGCAGGGCACCAAATCTAGGCTGTAGGGGGTCTGAGTCTCCTGGGTAATTTGATGTCTCACCAAGAATCTCTGCATGAGATGCAGTGCATGAGCAGGCTCATTGTTGTGATGAAGCTGCCAATCACCAGTGGCCCATAGCTGCGGCCTTCTGAATCATCCAAATAGTTTCTACAGAGGAATATTTAACCTTCTCTCAAAATTTGATGCAGATTCTTTGCTCTACTTGCTCAGTCATTTTGAATGTGATGGCCACACAGTACACATGCTCACTCAACTAGCATCTACCACCCCCACTCACTAGTACAGTGAAGTCATCATTTTTCACACATGTACATTCTAGTCCACTGTCCTTTGTTGTCATATTATATAGATGTCGTGAAGACCATTCTTATTATATTAACAATGGTTGGACTTTTTCCAGACAGACCTTGTATATTTGGCATTCAAACACATATTAATCTTTATCTTTGAAATTAGAACTTAGATAACTTTTCTTTATGAAGGTTTCTGTTGCACCAAAACATTAATCTTACTCTTTCACCACTCCTTGAGGCTGTTAAATATTAAAATATCAATACCCCGCTGTAATTACTATTGCTTCATACTTTGGTGGAAACTAAATGTCTGTCTTCTCCATTCCATAGTGGACCATTCCATTGAATAGAAACATATATCCAACATTAGAAAGCAAGCGTTGAAAATAATTGCTTTCTGAAAGTTCTTGAAGATATTGAAAAGGAACAGTTACACAATATATTACAAAGCCACCCATACTTACAAATATACATTTTGCTGCTGTAGTTATCTCTCACTTTCTCCCATTCCCTTTGCCTCCTATCTCTCCCCTGCACACTCATGTACAAACACACACTCCAAACCATCTCTAGGACATCTTTTCCTCCAGGTCATCTAGGGAATGGGTGCCAAGGATGAGTTTTCTTTCTGCAAACCATGTGTGTTTTCACTTGGCAAAAACAAACAAAAATGTTCCCCTTAACCATAATTTTTTTTACAGCCAGTGTGTAAGGATTATATATTTTTATAACTGAATTTTCAGGTATAAAATAAAAACTTTACAATCATTTGGTGACCCTTTCTTACTCTTTCTCTGGCCCTCTCAATAGAGTGCCTATATATTTCTGCTTGCTTCCCCGAGTTCTCTTACCTTTCATATTGACTTATTCTTACTTGAGCCACGGGGTGTTACCCTTCACAGACGTCCAGTAATTCTCTTGTGCAGTACTCTACCATGTGCAGTTAGACATTAACGAATGTTACAGAAACCATTGGTCATGTTTTTTCTACTATCTATTTTGCTGGACTGCTTAATGTTTTATCCTTTATATTGTGGTTTTTCACACTTTTATTCTTTATAGAAATGGATAATATGCTGCACTATTCATTTCTGTCTCTGAAATCTCTGCATAAACATATCACCTACAGCACTGCTGAGGGAATCTTCCTCCTCAGATTCTTAAAAATGTACCCTGAATGTGATCAGCTGCTGACATCGCCACTGTGAAGAAGACTCACAGGAGGGGAAGGCTGCTGTAGACAGTGTGGAGAGCTCTGTGGAGGATGCAGGCAGCACCAGGACTGGGTCTGCTGGGGCTAAAGTAGATGAGGATGGGAGTTTAACTTTTAAGTTAGCTGATCATTATGATGAAAGGACTGACTTATAGTTTCATTCTTTTGAGAAGAAGAATGAGCTGGAATCCTAGCCCTCCTATCACAAATGATTATGTAACATGCAGTTATCAGTGATGATAGAGAATGGAAATGCAGAAATACTAAGAAAATCTTTTTTTGCCTCATTTTAGGCATTATTTAAATGTTAATGATAAGACATATTTAATCTAGCTTTTACTGAAGTTGTTTTTCTCCCTTTGGAACATTAATTCTGTTTTATGTTCTGAAAAAGAGAAAGGAAAAGGAAAACTCTCTACAGGAATAAGTTTGGGAAATGCTGGGTTCCACAGAGTTTAGGCCAGTTTCCTTATTGCAGGACAGCTCGAAGCCTTTAATAATCTAGTGTGCACTGTGAATTTCTAAAAGGGGGATACAATATTCAGCATTTCTCCAGTGCATTAGATTAAAAACACCCTTTTTTGAAAGAAGATTCTTAGAGAGTTATTTCATGGATTATACATTGGAAAATGCTGCTCAAATCAGAATTGGTAATAGACAGAAAATTTATATGATTGCACTAAATCTTTTTTATCTTCTTTGAAAATCCGCCAAAAAAAGGAGCAAAATTCCTGAGGGCAAGTAAACATATGGGAGAAGAAATCAAAAGTCCTGAATAATCAGCTTGCAAATGCTTCAGAGTGAACTATACTTTTAGTAATAATTGGCCTCCAGAATATTCTGCAAGCGTGCTATTTACGGGAAGTGTGAATCATCACCTGTCCCTACCAAATACCTTATAAGAAGTAAACTGCTACATCTCCATAGTGGTAATACACCCTTCTTTATCTAAAACCAAGGGTGCTCTCCCCAGCATCCGGGCTGCTAGAAGCTGGGGAAAGTCCAGCAGAACCATGGGTGAGCACTTCCCCACTCAAAAGAAATGATCACTTTGATTAGTATCTTTTCTGTAAGAGCTGGGAGACAGATGCCTTGTTCTAATTACAGTTTTGTCACCTTCCACTCCACATTTTTCTGCTGCTGGAGGTGCAGTGAAGTCTCTATAGATGCTTATCATTATCAGTTAAACTCCATTTTGAAAACAAAGTAGTATTATTACCTCACAAGAATTCGAAGTCTGGACTACATTCACATGGTACAATCCCAGAAGTCACCTGAGTAACACAAAGGGGAATATTTGTTAGTCCGTTATTGACACAGAGAAGTTGAGGTGTCTGCGAGTCTCGGGTGGCTTCATTTCTCTTGTACTGCATCATGAACAGAGCAAGAAGCCGCACGTGTGCGATCATCCTTGGCATCTGCCCTCAGTGGTTATCAGAAAGTTGAGGGACCACTGAAAGAGATGAAGGAGCTTTGGTCAGGGAGGGAGAGCAAGCCATGGCAGAAAGCTCTCTTTTCAGTGGGGTCTACTGTATCTCTTTCCAGTTCCTTGGTCTCTTTTATTGATGTTTTTTCTCTTTAACCTCTTGCAAATGTTGGTGTGTTTTCCTAAGTCAATCACACTTTTCCCTCTAAACATTTTCCAGTGAGACTCTAATCCACTCTCCTGACTTTAGCCATCAACTCTAATTGGACTACTCACAAAATTGTGCCTAAACCCTGGTTTCTCTGATGAACTACAAAGTCGTATTTTCATCTTCCTGGTGAGTATCTTCACGTGGGTATTCAACCAGTGACTCAGATCAGGATATGTGAAAGAGGACATTTCCCTCTCCCCTCCTTTAAGTCCATCTTTCTTCAGAAAAGTTCTTATGCATTTCACATACTGGCACTGAGCTAAAAGATTTTAAAGTAGACCATTTATTTTTAAAAATATCTATTGAAAGCCAGTTATGGAGAACTGTATCAGGCTGGGCTGGGAAAATAGCCGTGACCAAAACAGAAAAACAATCCAATCCCTCCTTGAATTTATAGTCTACTGGATTATGACAGAAAATACACAAGTCAAACATATACTACCTCATAATGTAATAAATTCATGGGGAGAAATTAAGCAAATGAAAAGGTTCTGGGGAAAATAAATAATTGATGTATTTTGCAAATAATATAGAAGCCAAAGAAGACTGAAGCAGAATTAATTAGGAGAAGAAATTAGTTCAAAGATATAGTGAGACCAGATCATGAGATACAATTATTCTCAATCCAGGCTGCCTTTTATAGTGACTTAAAAATAAACATTTTTTAAATATCAATACCCAGATCTCATATACTTGTTTAATTAGAATCTGTGAGTGTGAGACCTGTATACTGGTATCTTTTATAATCTCCTGTGTCCAGAATCACTGAACTGTGGGTTTACTGGCCATTGTAAGGGCTTAATCTACTCGGGGTGAGATAGAGTGTTTTTATATTAGAAGTAGCATGATCCTACTTGCACTTTGACAGGATAACTCTGCCTAATGTGACAAATAAATTGTGGGTTAGACTGACAAGGACCTAAGTAAGAAGACCACTATGGACTCTGGCAATAATTCAAGTGAGAGAAGATAGAGAAACGAATCAGGTTGGTGACAGTGGAAGTTGTGAGAAGTCATCATTTTTCAAACATATTTATAAGAAAGAGTCAAACCCAATTTGCTAATGCATGCATGAAATGTATGTGACAGAAAGAATTCAACTATAACTGAGATTGTGGTCTAAGTAGGGTGGAGTTGCCAAAACTGAACCGGGGAAGAATGTGGGGTGGCTTTTCAACTTAAGTTCTCTTCAGTGTGTAATAGACAAAGAGCAAAGTAAAGATATCCAAGGCCTTGAAGTAGACAAATAGATCTGTAACTCAGAAGTTCAGGGTGGAAGTTTAAGCTGGAGAAATATATGTGGGAGTCATTGGTCAATAGATAGTTTTAGAGTCAAGAAACTGTATGAGAATACCTAAGGCATGAGTGAAATGAATAAATGAGGTACAATTTCTGATTACCATTGAAACTTAAGAGAGATAAGTAGCCATTGAGAAAACAAAGGAACCAGTAAATGAGTGAGAAAAAAAGTGAAGAAAGTATTTCAAAAATATCTGCTTCTTCCCCTACTATTGTTAAATCCAGTAAGATAATGACTGAGTACTGGCTATTGAATTTCTATTATTTGTAGATTCGATAGGAGTAGTTTTAATGGAATTGTGTGGGCAAAAAGAAATGTTAGGGTAGCTCAAGGGAGAAGGAAGAGAGATAAATTGAAAACAACTGTCTTGATAAGATGTGTAATAAAAGGAAACAGAAATGTTCTTAGAAGAGGAAATAGAACTTAAAAATATGCAGTATTGTTAGAATAATTAGAGATATCACACTGTGTTTTGTAGTGATACTAGACCCAGCTAAAACAATTGATGGAGATGTGTTCTTGACTAGAAGCAAGGGGATGGGAGCTTATGCAGAAGGAAAGGTATGAACTTCTCTAAGACTATAAACTTGCTTTCTAAAAAAGTGGGAAGGCAAGGGTAAGGGGGGATGATGTGATTACATGAAAGGTTTTTCTGAGTGTGTACCACTAAATTTTGGAGTGTTGCAATATTTCGTTCTCTCGTGATGTAGCTCTTAGGTCAAGAAGAGTCTGGCTTTACAAAATGATTTTCAGATTCTTCTAGGTTAAATGAATATACTTTTAAAAAATGTGACATCTTGCTTTTGTAATGCCAAAGTAACTTATCTCTCCCTCCACTTTCTGAGCTATTCCTATTTCTCATAATTTAGTAATTTGATAAATAATTGTTCTTCAAAAATAGATGATACCTCATGGAAATAACATCCTATGTGAGTTTGCTATGAGAAAAGCATGAGTCAAATATGAGGGGGTTTTTGTCTTTTCATCTAAAAACCCTCACAGATATTCTGCCCCCAGCTCCCTGCTTTTTACAAAACCTTTAATCATCTGATTCCAATGGACTTCAGTTCAAGTTGATATAAATAAAGGATAAAAGGATCATGTCTCTCCCTTTAACATGTGTTAGGCTGATTATATAATTTTCAAAGGATCTACTAATAATATCCAGATGGGACTGCCCTCACGTAGGAGAACATTTCATAAGTTCAGAGAGGAGAGAAATTTATTAAACTGCTGATTATACGTAGGAATCAGTTCATGGAACACTGCTTTTCACAATTACAGAAACTTTCTTTTCTGTAATGACTAAAAATAATATTTATATAAACTATTTTTACACCATAAAATAACATTTAGAAAATCCCACAATTAAGGTTTTGCTGATCATTTTGTCACGAAGGAACATGTTTGAATGCTTATGTCAGATCTTGTTATTCTTTTACTGTATCTGTTTTTATGGCTTCATATTGAAGAAGCCCAGATACAGATCCAGCTTCCACAACTTCCAGGAACCCCAGAGGACTGAGAAGATCGGAGGAGCACAATAAATCTAATGAGAAGAATTGTAGTTGAAATTTTAATCTATATAATGCAATCAATAATAAATATATAATTGACTAAATTTATTAAAATTGATAAAAGTTGTGTAAACAAGAATGTAACTGATGAAATTCATTAGAATATAAACTTGATGTGGACAAGAGTTTGATGTGTTTTTTAAAAACTCTAATCCCAATACCTAAATCAATACCTGGTCCATGGTTAAATAAGCATTATGTGCATGATGGATAATGAATGCGCAAGATATTTTCCCTGCTCACACGTATTAGTCTATGGTCTTTAGTTATGACATATATGCCAAAGGCAGGGTGGAAATGTTTATAGAGAAAATCACGTTTCCTCATCCATCCTCTATTTAGTTTGGAATTATCACTGGCTGCAAACCCAGTCATCTGGACCTCCTAGGAATTCTCTGAGCTGCCCAACGTACTTGCAGCAAATACCTTTTTCTTCTTTAATTTGTCGGAGACAATTTTTGTTGTTGAAAATGAGGAATCCTGACAGATGGAGGATCCTTGTGCCCCTGAGAGCCCAGAGGAGGTTTCCTCCCAGGGACAAAGCTCAACTAATGGAGGGACCCTGCCTTTGCTTTATTGGAATCTTCTTCCCCCAGGGCAGGGAGGGTTTGGGGAGAGAACGGAACAAGTTGCGAACCTGATGCTAATAAAATTCTGTACTTTCCTTGTAGCTTTTGTTCCCCACGGAGCTCAAAATGTTTTACAGACCCAGCATTTTGTTCTGTGGCTATTATTCCCAAGAATATTACACTTGAGGAAAATAGGTATTCTACAAAAATTGCCAATGGATTGTTACATGTGAAAGGAAAGTGAAAAAAAAAAACCAACCTTGTTTCTGACCCACGGCTTAAAGAACATTCTTTAGCTCACTTGATGACATTAATAATCATGAGGGTGGTATTTTAACACTTCATGTACGCGTGACAGAAGAAAAAGCTCTGGAATCAGTTCTCTAGTTGTTTCAACTGCTCGGACCCTTAGATGAAGCGCCAACACAGGGCTATGCTTTGCAATGCATGCTACTGGTTTGAAAGGAGCTGCTGTGACATTCTGGGTGGATAATAGTCATAATTTCAGTTTGGATTTCTTTCAAAGAATATAGTCTTACAATACACAATGAAAAATGCCCATTATTTTTATACCTGTTTATAATTTTAGAAATATAAACTATGTTTTACTAAAACAAAATAGAAAAATAATAACACAAAAGTGAACACAGGATTGGATCTATTTACACAACAAAACTAGAAAATTAATTTTGCCCCGCCTTTGTCACCATCGCGGTTTCCACATTCCCACATCTAAGTGTCTGATCCATCGTAGTGTGTCTAAGTAACAGACAAGTTATTGATCAAATTATTTCTATAGCATTCCAAGAAGGCCCCTAATGAACCCCTTTCTCCTGGCATTTACACTCTTGCATAGGTCCACTTCCATGCTGTATTAGGGGTGGCTTGTGTGACCTGGGAGCACAGGACTGAGAAACTGAGGCCCGCCAACAACCGCATGAATCTGTTGAGCTGTGAGCTGATGGCTGTTCCAGTTGACAGCTAGGCTGCCGCCTTGTGAGCCAGAACCACCCAGGCAAGCCACTCCTGAATTCCTGGCCTGCAGAAATTGTGTGAGATTATATATATATATAAAGATTCCTTACAGAATGTTTTGTTTTTCAAGTACCATCAAAATTATTTTAGTTTTCTATTAAAGTCTACGCTTATAAGCAAAGACATGGAATATAAAGGGAACTTCTCAGGAAAGTCTAAACAATTTTCTATCAAAACCTTAAATCTTTTGATTTATTATACAGCAAATTAAGTGTCTAATGGGGCGAGGGGAATAAGACAGCAATAAAGAAAACAAAAAATAATCTGTGCTCTTAAAAAGTGTACATTCCAGTAATTCTTCGAAGTATTCAAGAGAGATAGCTAACAAATTCTTTAGCAGATACTAGGAAGATTATTAGCCTGTATCATGTCATCTTTCTTCATAGGACAAAATATTTATATTGTGTAGAAGTCTGTCTTCCTATTAATGACATTCACTGGTTTTAGCTTTTTCCACTAAATGACGCATTGTGCATCTGCTCCCTATATTATGTGACCACCCTTCAAACATACCTGTAGGGAAGTTCTTACATTTTCTCATAGTATCCCACCCACCCCCATTTTTTAAACCAGGCTAAAACTTCAGTAACATTACATGTATTTTTGAAAATCCAAATATCTAAAGTTTAAAGAACAGCAGTTGCTTTAAGCTAAGTGGATTTTTATGTTTGCACATTTTTGCTCTGTGATAAACCCTAATATAACAGATTATTTACTAAGTCATTTCCTCACACACATTAATATGGTGTGCACTATACCTGCCACACATGCTTTTAAGTGTTTTGTTGTTGGGAAATAGAATTTTCAAATTATTTGCACTTTAAAGATGCAGATAGATGTTCCAGTGCGCAAGGTGGAAGTGCCGTTCTCACAAGGCTGCTTTGTGAGCTTGTTTGGGAATCGAGTACAGATGGCCCAATAGGGGGAGAGATGCACTCCCTTCGCCAGGACTACAGAGAATCAGTAAAAAGCAGCCCATCAATAAGCCTTGTCAAATGTAATGAAATGTACTGTACCTTGTGAAGAAAAAAAGATACTCATATACACAGTAAAAAAAAATGGTTTACAGTGAGAGATGACCAGGATGCCATAAGGAAAACGGATGGCTTGTATTTAAAACATATTTATCATTTATCATTGTGAATGGGTTACCTGTTCTCGATGGCTGCATTCTTTCACAAGGAAGTAAAACCTTGAGTATTTGGAAGCCATTGTCTGGGGGGAAAAGAAGTGATCAATTTTCTTCAAAATGCAAAGTAGCTCTGAGTGCATTGTCCTGGAGATTTCCATTGTCTGTCAGTGACTCATACTATCCCCAACCATAGCTTTGTCTTTCTCCCGGATTGAGAAGAGAGTGTGTGACTCACTGACAGACAAGAGCAAATTCTCCTCCAGACAACAGGGGCATGAGAAACAAACATCTGGGACCTAAGTTATAAAGAACTAATTCAGAAGTTAAGATGCCACTGTCTGCATCCATCTGTACATCTCTTCTCCTGAAAAATGTTTCTTTGTTCTTCTTTAAGTAGAGAAAAATAGATTGTGTTACAATGTAAGCTATAGCCTTAGAATGCTTAGTACAGTTTTCTTAGCCAAGAATCATCAGGTTCATGGATTTCCTTATCGTAGGCAAAGTTGAAATACATCAATTTGTTATTGTTGCTTTTAACTCATGTAAGTTATGTTATACACTTTCCAAATATGAAAATAAAATAGAGAATGGGCAGAGAACTACACTATAGTAGACATTGGGCCATATTCATATACTGCTTTATGATGAAATTAAATTTTGAGTTGTATCTATTTTTATGCAGTTTCCTCTATGCCTATATATTGGTGTTATCTTTTTTTGGTCTCCTTATTTTTATTTTTTTATTGTTGTTCAAGTACAGTTATCTTGATTTTCCTGCCTCCACTTCCCCCCACCCACCTACCTCCACCTTCCACTCTCAATCCTTTCCCACTTTGGCTTCATCCATGTGTCCTTTATACATACATTGGTGTTATCTTAATATATGTTGTTTTCATCTGATCTCAAATGAGACCAAAAATTAATATAAACTGTTTCTCCCTTATGTTTCAAACTTGTTTTATACATTTCTGAGAATTCTTTTTTTCCCTTCTAGTTATCATTCAGGCAGGCTGACATATATTTCACACTCTATATGACTTTTACAAAATTCCCATTTCTTCTTAAACAGTAAACATTAGGGTTTTTCTATTTAATAATGTATATTAATAGAGCTAAAATTTTAATGCCATATTTTAGTAAAGAAGTTATATCAATATTTAAAATTTTCTGTTTTACTATACCAACAAGTGAACAGTATCTGAGGAATACCTGCATTTCATATCACATTATGTTGATTTGCTCTTTTAATGATTTTTTTCCATAGACAAAGCAACAAGCAATAATACAAAAAAAATTCCAAAATGCTGTGTCTCCAATTATTTCATAACATTCGTTGATTCTAATGATTTTCTGTGGAGAGACCCTTTTGCTGTTGTGGTTGCAGTAGTGTGTGTATGTTCACATATGTGACTGTATGACCTAGTTTTTTTGAAATTACTCTGCAAACCTAAAACCTTAATGTTTTGCTGTTGTTCTTGGAAGATTCCATGTCCAGCCTGATGTTAATAAGCCAATTCCTCCAACATCTCTCAAATAGCATCTACGTCCTACATGAACACTTTCATTTTTTGCACTTAAAAACAAACAAAGACAGATTTAAAATCAACTGTGTTTCAGACGCTGTCCTATTGCTTCAGTAACCAACATGAAAACTGTGTCTCTTAGGTCCCAGAGAGCTCCCTTTCTCCTGGGAGAAATGAACCACTAAGGAAGTAAGTGGATAATAGTAAGATATGTGTCAAAATGAAATCAAATCAATATAAGGTAAGGAGAGACTATCTCTTCCTTAGAAAGTCAGAAAAGACCTCATTTAAAAAATATATTTGTGGTAGGCTCCAAAAGAATTTTTGCCAGGTAATTGCAAAATAAAAAAAAGTGTAGTCCAAATAAGCATTGATGTAGTAAATCTTTAGAAGTGTGAGTGTGCATGATAATCCAAATCAAGGTTCCAAAAGTTACATGTAAGATGCATGGAGTGATTGGAAGGAAAAAAGAAGATCCCTGAAATATATTTCTTGCTAGAAAGTGAAGGGTTTGAATGTGTTTCAGGTTTTGGATGTTATTCTTTTTTTTTCCAATTATTTTTTCAAATTTTAAATTATTTTATTGTTGTTCAATTACAGTTGTCTGCATTTTCTCCCCACCGCTCTACCCCACCCCAGCCAAACCCACCTCCCTCCCCTGCTTCTACCCTCCCCCTTGGTTTTGTCCATGTGTCCTTTATAGTAGTTCCTGAAAACCCTTCTCCCCACTATCCCTTCCCCCTTCCCCTCTGGCTATTGTTAGATTGGTCTTAACTTCAATGTCTCTTGTTACATTTTGTTTGCTTTTTTTTCTGTTGATTATGTTCCAGTTAAAGGTGAGATCGTATGGTATTTGTCCCTCACCACCTGGCTTATTTCACTTAGCATAATGCTCTCCAGTTCCATCCATGGTGTTGCAAAGGGTATAAGCTCCTTCTTTCTCTCTGCTGCGTAGAATTCCATTTTGTAAATGTACCATAGTTTTTTGATCCACTCATTTGCTGATGGGCACTTAGGTTGCTTCCAGTACTTGGCTATTGTAAATTGTGCTGCTATGAACATTGGGGTGCATAGGTTCTTTTGGATTGGTATTATTCTTGAATTAAAAGAAAACAATGGAAGATTTCTAAAGAGAAAGACAGGCCCATATTTAAACTTCAGAAAGTTCTTTTGACAACAAACTGAAGGATAAACATTAGGGTTGGGAAACTTCAGGCATGGGGGGCAGTAAACAGGCTCTTGTTAACAGTCCAAGTGAGAGAGAAATAGAGGCTGCCTCAGGCTGGGGAGGGGGAAAGGAGCAATGGGAAGAAACGTGAACAAATCAAAGAAGCACAAGCAACTATTAGAACACTATACTTTGTGAAGAGTCAAAAGTTGCTGCCCTATTATAAGTTTATTTATTCTGTGCTAGTTGTGATTCCTCTTCTGGGATGTTTGTATTTATTTAGTCCAGGTAAATATATACAGGGGTGGGTAAAAGTAGGTTTACAGTTCATATGGACAATAATACAATAATTAATAATTAATAATAATATAAGAATAAACTCTGTTTCATGTACTCACAACTGTAAATATATTTAATCCATCCTTGTATGTATATAATTTTTATTTTAAATCTATAAGTTTTCAAATAAGATATATTCATCCCCTTTAATTATTTATCATATGACATGTTTTTGACCTTATCATCTTGATGGCTATACTCCAAATATATTCCATTTTCTCAAGGTTCTTCTTAAAATCTTGGGCTCAAATTTTTATGGTTTTATTGATTCATATTTCCTATTTATAGTTATAGTTTTATATTGTACATTTCAATTCTCTATTGTAAGAAGATAATATCTCCTTTGCCTGTTTCAAAAATACACACAATGCCAACCTGTCTGTATTTTCTCATCTTCCTCAGATTGTCAGAGAAATAGCACCACAAAAGCAATCACACAGGGGTAATCGTAGCAAATGAAATAGTTCATCCAAATGAAAGTTAACATACACCCTCGTATTTATAAAATACAATTAAACAGCTATAATTAATTAAATTTATACTTTTTATAGCACATGAAGATTATTTACATGATGTTTCTCTAAGTTCTAAATAAATTATTTGAATTTTGGTAATTAAGTTTCTCGACCTTTTCAATTATACAGATACAGAAAATAGCTTGGACCTTAAGTGTACAAGGCTTCCAGTTAAAACTTTTCAAGGTAAACAAGTGAAGTTAATATATTAAATGTTTTGTTTTTAAGGTGACCAAGCTAAACTGTCACAGAGTAGCACTATTTGTTTTGGTAGGGAAATGTAGACTATTGTCTAAATTTTTAAAAATTTATTTTAACTTAATTTTCTTCTGGATACACTCAAACTTTCTACATTTTAGCACCCTCCTTCTTAGGACCAAGCCTACTCAATTTGACATGCCTTTTTGCTGGGCAATGACCAAAGCTATATTTATTATATCTCCTTTTGACTTTTAAAAAATGTATTTCTTAGTAGGAAATATTGAACTGACTACTGACTAGATAATAAGCCAAGAGCACTTTACCCTCTATATGTATCTACATTCCCTAAGCAGGTGAAAAAATGTAACTTCAGAGGTTCACTTAATACAGGCAGCTGACACTTTCCAGGAGAAAATAGAATTACTCTCCTCACACACTCATCATCAAACTAATAATACTATTATCTCTCAATCTTTGTTGATAAAGATAATTGCAATAATACAGATGTGTAGTTCCAGTCTTTGATTACGGCTGCAAGAAAGGAACAGAAGTTTTCATTGCAAGGGAGCAATTAGAGAAATGCATGGAATCTTAATTTCTCAATGCACTCAGTAACAAAGGAGGACATCTGGCTGTCAGCAGACCAACATGTAATCAAATTAACATTATGAGAACACCACTGGCAATCCCTATTTTCTTCCCAACATAAACTATTTTTGAACTCTTCGTACTTTAAAATATAATCATTTTCCTTAGACATGCAGCCAGTAACTTCATCTCCAAAGAGCATTAACGTCATAATAGTTTTTTTTTTTTAAGTGACTCTGTATTTCTCTCAACAGATCTCAATAAGTTTGACCTAGCAAAGGGGAGAGGTTGTCTTGATGAGTTTTATATAGCTCCTTTCTGGCTCTGTTTTATCTAGAGGAACCACAGCCTGATCATCTTTAAGGAGGTAAGAGATAAGATTATTCTTTCAAAAGGAGGGAGGCTTTCAGCTACTGTGAGTCTTTGTGATGTCCTATAATACTCCTGGCATGAGCTCTCTCTGTATGGGACCAGACAGCTGGCTTTAAAGCTGGTCTGTAATGAATGAAAAGAATAGCTAGTCAGGAATATAATCAATACTAGACACAAATCTGTGTAATCACACTTTAAAAAGATTAGTATACTTTTCTAAATTATGATAATTGATGTCCATAATTTACACTTTTTAGTAAATATGACATATATGAAATCATATTACTTTATAAATGGTGATCAATTTGTTAGCAAAATTTGAACTACAATGCAACTCTGTGTGTGCACATACAGCTTAATACATTCTGGAAAATGTGGCTTCTTCAGTAAAGAAATATGTTAGTATAGTGACCTTGGTAGCTTTGTTATTGTCCAGCACACACATTTAGATTTTGCATGTTCAGTGATCTTTATCATTCATTATTCAAAAATAAAAACCAATTGCTTTATTATATAGCCAAACCATTTAAATGAAACAATGAAAAGTGCAATAATAAATCTCCTCCAATCTAGACACCAAGTTCCCAGCTCAAAAAAGAAAGTCTAATAGGTTATTGTTTAATCTTTCAGAAATTTTCTTTGCAGTTCTAATTAGATATGGTATAATATTTTGTTTCCTAATTTTAATTATTAATAGCATATAAAATTTTAAAAACATTTTATTTTAGCTATTGATATGGCAAACTAAATTATTTTAAAGAAAAACAATTACAATGAACTTGGTCAGGTTTTGTTTTCACAAAGTGTTGTTGGATACTGTTTTAAGATATAGGACAAGTATTAGGATTTCGAATATAGGAAAAAGGGAGAAGAAAATTATATTAACTTATGATAAACATGTATTTGATGCATCATTATGAAAAATGAAAGTCTTATTTTAGAAATGTTTATGAACTCCAAGGAACACACTGCATCTTAAGAATACATTTTTCTACAAGTAAAAAAAATATTAACAAACCTCTTGGGGAAACCAATTTCTATATAACTTTATTATTGCCTAGAGGAAAAATGAGTACTATAAAGAATCTGCTGGGAATTTGATAGTTATTTCAAAGAACTGAATTATAAGTATATATATGGTCATGTGTAGAAATAGTCATCTTTGTTGGTCATGAGGTAAATTTATAATCATTTGTGTCAAGACTCTTTTCTAACATTTATATTATTTCCAGAGAGAAAATTAAAAATCAAAATCATAGAAAAAGGAGAAAAACAAAGAAATGCAGGAGACAGAGCGATGTCCTGAGTCGAAGACATGAGATACTCCTAGTGGAGTAGTAGGAGGTTCAGAGGAAAGGTGAAAACATAAGGTGTCATTCTTCCATCGTCACGCTCAAGCAAAATTAGAAAAAGGAGCAGTCTCTTCATTGTTCACCTGAGACCCAAATGTTGACAACCGTTTCCCTTGATGTCCTCTCCCAGCTACTCTGAATCGTTCAATACCCTGGAGAACAAACAATTTTTCTGTTATGACATCTTATCCACCATATCCAAATAATAACAATAAACTGTACCAATGAAATTAAATGATTTATATTCTAGTCCTATAGGACCCTACTTAGCCTGAAAATATTCTTGAAAAAGCTGGTAGACAATTTGATAACTACTTCATGTTAATATGGATAATTCCTTAACAGTCAAAATTACAGCCACTGAATCAGCCAGTGGAAGAGAAAGCAGCCTTATAACGTTTTTCACAAAACACCTGTGAAATGATTCTGTACTAAATTTGAATTTATTAAATATGTCAGGAAGCAGAAGTCTTGACAATGTCAAGCAGTGATTCATTCATATGTGGAAGAGAGAATAAGAAAAAATGAATTATTAAGAATAGTTAATAAACAATATGAAAATCCTATAACATTTTTAAATATTTATGAAATTGGAACAGAATTAAAATACCAAGTAATAAGTTTAAGATTAGAATATAAGTAAAGGGAAAAAAGATTATGTCAGTGGTTACAACTAAGGGAAGATCATATTATAATCAGCATTATCTTATTTGTTCAGTGTATTATAATAAACATTCTAGATAATAGAAAGAAATATACTGTTTTATAGGACTGTCAAGTAAAACCCAAAACCAATGTGAACAATGAAATGACAAAGATTAAAACAAAGACGAAGAATGTTCTTTATTACGTTGGGAAGATTTTAAACTACAAAACAACTAGGAGCCAGATCGGTAAAAAGAGAGAACCAAGGAAAAGGAAATCACAGGATGTAATGAGATAAGAAAGTGTTATAAGGAAGAAAAAGCATGACATTCTCCTAAAAAAATCACAAAATGACAAAAAAGTCACAGGCAGATTTGCAGTTTCACTCCTAAAAAATTGGATCTATCTGCATAGCCCAAACAATCAATCAGTGTATATCAATAATATCCAAACTTTTAAATGTCAGTGGAAATAATGTGTTTTCATGTTTGCCCACACTTAGCTAATGAGGTAATTGCATAAAGCTTGTATTTGGGATGAAATGATAATGAAAATGCATTTCAGTTAGAGTCTACTTCAACTGGGACTGGTGTTACTGATTTGAAAGAAGTGATTTTAGTACATCTATTTGTCACATCTTTCTCTGTTCATTTAAATGATGGTTGACTTGATAGATGTTAGCTTGAATATATTTGCTGTTTAGCAATAAAGCTTTTAAACTAAACAATCAAGAAAGTTCTTTTAATGTTTTGTGCCCTTACGAAACATATGGAATATGTAATTAGGGTTTGCAAAATACCAAAGAAATATAAAAGTGAAAACAACTTGGGTTTTTGATAGCTTTGCTACATTCACTAATTTCTTTCTAAATTCCATGTTTAAGGCCCTATGGTAAAAGGCAGTAGAAAAGGGTTAATTTAGAAGTGACTGCTTAGGGTAATCGCAATAAACATTTACTGAGTCCTTTGGCCTAAAGCAGGATGGTTGTTAAATTGCTTATGATCGTGGTAGTTCATATTTGAAATACAATAAATGAGGAAAAACCCACATCTGCTTATGCTTAAACTAAAAATAATTAGTACATTGTTTACTGATAGGTCCTCTGGAAGATAGCTCAGCAATCTTTATCTTTCTGAAACAAAATGTTAAAGTTGTTTCCTATATAAAGAATTAGAAAAATTTGAGTTAGAAATTCTTTAGAGGATTAAAAAGACAGAAGTTATACCACCTATCTATCTAGATATCTAGATATATTAAGAAGATACATATATATACATGTATTTAATAAAAACCATCATGTTTTAAAAAATACTTCCAGCCAGAGAGATCCCAACTGCTTTGGTAAAGAATGCAGCACTAAGACTTCCAGTAAAGGTGGCAGCTTAGGCAGACATGGCTCACCTCTTCACACAACCACACCAAGATTACAACTAAACTATAGAACAACCATCACTCAGAAATCAAGTTGAATGGAAGTCTGACAACTACAGAGTTAAAGAACCATATCCATCCAAACTGGTAGGAGTGGTGCCGACCTGGAATGAGCTGATCCCACACCCACATGTGATGGATAAAAATTTAGAAGGGATATATCAGGAGTGAGGAATCGCAGCCCCACACCAGGTTCCCTGGCCCAAGGTTCTAGTATCAGGAAGATAAGTCCCCACAACTTCTGGCTGCAAAAATCAGTGGGGATTGAGTCAGTGGAAGAAACTGCTGGAGCCCTGAGCAATTTCTCTTAAAGAACCCACACATGGACTCACCTACTCAAACTCACTCCCTCTGAACTTCAGTGCTGGGTGGCAGCTTGAAGGGCAAAAGTGGCATACTGGGAGAGGCTGAAGTGTCTGGCAGAGGGGTGAGCAGAGGCCATTGTCCCTTTTCTGAGCTCTCCCCTGCACAGCCAGGGAACCAGCAGCCCAGTGCCATATCTGAGACTCTGTCAACCTGGCTAACACTGTTTGACCTGCCTTGGAGATCTTCAGAGACTACCCCCAATTTATGAGCCTGCCCAAACAGCTTTTTCATATGAATGGCTGGTCGTGGCTCACACTGCACAACTTCCTAAATCCTCTCAAACAATCAACAGCTGGCTTCAGTGAGCCCCCAGGGGCTCTAGGGTCTTGCACTAAGAGCAGCCAGCCTAGATTCACAGGTTGGTTTCACCTGGAAATCTCCAAGCCCACAAGTAGCAGCTGTCTCAGATTGCTTTATAGCTCAGGCTGGGTGGCCTGGGACAAAACACAGGTGGGGGCTGCACCACTTGGGAAACCCCAGGGCCAGGGCACCTAGTCAACAGCTACAGACCACACTAGAGCACTGCCCCTGCATAACCGATCCTTCACAGAGGACAGAAGTTGATGGTCAGTGGTCACAGCCAATCTTTGAAGCTGAGTGGCCTCAGTAAATCCCTCCCATTGACCTGCCAACAGCAACCAATGCTCAACTACAAGAGGAGGGTGTATTCAGCCCACACAAAGGGTGCACCTCAAGTACCTACTTGGGTGATAGGGGAGGCTGTGCCACTGGACCCTACAGTATACCTACTACATTAGGCCACACTACCAAGACATGGAGTCAAGCAGCTCTACCCAATACATTGAAACAAACACAGGGAGGCTGCCAAAATGAGCACACAAAGAAACATGGCCCAAATAAAAGAACAGATCAACACTCCAGAAAAAAGAGCTAAACAAAATGGAGCTAAGCAATCTATCAGATGCAGAGTCCTAAACACTGGTTATAAAGATGCTCAAGAAACTTAGTGAGAACCTCAACAGCATAAAAATAGATCCAGTCAAAATGAAGGATACAGTAATTGAAATAAAGAATAATTTACAGGGAAACAACAGTAGAGTGGTTAAAGCTGAGAATCAAATCAATGATTTGGAACATAAGGGAGAAAAAAAACAACGAATCAGAACAACGAAAAGAAAAAAGAATCCAAAAAATTAGGATAGTATAAATAGCTTCTGGAACAACTTCAAGAAGTCCAACATTCACATCATAGGGGTGACAGAAGAAGAAGAGAAAGAGCAAGAAATTGTAAATCTATTTGAAAAAATAATGAAAGAAAACTTCTCTAACTTGGTGAAGGAAATAGACATGCAAGTCCAGGAAGCACAGAGTCCCAAACAAGATGGATGCAAAGAGACCCACACCAAGACACATCATAATTAAGATGCCAAAAGTTAAAGATAAAAAGAGGATCTTAATAGCAGCAAGAGAAAAGAAGTTAGTTATCTACAGGGAAGTTCCCATGAAACTGTCAGCTAATTTCTCAAAGGAAGTTTTGCAGGCTAGAAGGGATTGGCAAGAAATATTCAAGAAAAGTAGGGACCTACAGCCAAGATTGTTCTACCCAGCAAAGTTGTCATTTAGAATTGAAGGGCAGATAAAGAGCTTCCCAGAAAAGAAAAAAACTAAATGAGGTCATTATCACCAAACCATTATTATATGAAATGTTAAGGGGATGCATTTAAGAAAAGATGATCAAAACTATGAACAATAAAATCCAAAAATAAATATCTATCGACAGTTGAATCTAAAAAACAAATTAACTAAGAACAGAAACAGAATCATGGATACAGAGAGCGTTTTGATACTTGCCAGATGAGAGGGGGGTCTAGGGAAATGGGTGAAGAGGTGAGGGTATTAAGAAGTACAAATAAATAGTTACAGAATAGCCATGGGGATATAAAGTACAGTATAGGAAATGGAGTAGCCTAAGAACTTATATGCATGACCCATGGACATGAGCAATGGTGGGGAAATTGCCTGAGGGAGTGTGGGATGCTGCATGGAGGAGAGCAAAGGGGGAAACATCAGGAAAACTGTAATAGTATAATCAATAAAATATAATTTAGAAAAAAGAATACAGCTCTAAGTATAAATGTACATTTTTTATTGCTATTAACAACCAACAACAATAAATTTTAAAATGTCTGAATAAGCCCATGAGATTCCTGTAATTCCTAATGGCTCCAGTCTGGCAGTCAATGAATTCTTATTAATATAAATGTATGCTATCATTTTTTATCAAATGAAAATATAGTTATGTCTAAGACTGAAGCTTAGGAAGGCATACTTAGGTTGGGCTTGCCCACCTAAAATAGCCAGACTTCAATAAAGCAATTATTCTCTCTTTATGATACACTAAACCACATATTAAGCAATAAAAAGGGGGAAAAGAAGACCCTAAACAGTATTAGGCAGTTCACAAACAGGTAGGTTATGGAAAAGAGAAATGTAACAGCCTTTCATAACTTCACTAACCTTCATATCGTTCCTGGATCATGAAAAGCAGCTTTAGTTCTTAGAACGTAATTCTTTTTTTCTGATAGAAAGACTCATCTCTGACTCTTTACCAGGCCTCCTCAAACTGACTTACATCCCATTTTAAATGCTAGTTCTTTTTTTTTAATTTTAATTTTTTTATATAAATGCCAGTTCTTTAGGTGTGGCTTCAGTTACCCCTGAGATTAGACTAGGTCCCAGAAAGAGGTACAATACTGGCCCAATTTCCCTTTCCTTGAAACCACCCATCACAATTACAATAAATTATAATTATCTGATTAATGTCTTTTGCCAATTAAACAAGAAGCAGAAGGTGAAAACCATTGCTGTTTCATACATATCTCTACGCATTGTAGATTCTAATTTTTTTTAAATTTATGTTGGTTAATAGTATATCCATCAAGATGTTTATCTCTATTTTATTAATTATATAAAACCATGTTATTACTATTTCTATTAGGGAAAAAGAGACTGTTCAGAGTAATGTATCCATGATCACACAATTGCTAAGGGTGTGATCCTGCCCCTCTTTCACCACACACGTTGACTATGGTGCTGTTGGCTTGATATTTATATTGTTAATATATTCATAAAGTAAACTTTTCTCAATTTTTGGTCCAACTTTCTTTGTAAATCACATATTTTCTTTATGGGTAATGTCAACTGTGCTAAACATAGACCCTAACCACTTTCACATCTGTCATAATGCCTCTTTCTTTAAGAATCAATTTTAGTGCCTGATTGAATAACTCATTTATTCCAGTAGAAAAACCTAGCAGTGGAAGTTTTATATGCCTGAACTCCATGTAATATATTTTTTATTTTTATTAGGTTAATTCCTCACAATAGCATATGTTGCCCATACTAATCTAATATTAGCTATTAATAACTGCCAGTACAAAAGGGAATAGCTGTTAATAAGGGCAGTAAACAAAATGAGAGCAATTGCCCATCTCCAGGTTTTATGGTAAAGTACTTTTTTGTTTCTGAAGTAAATTATGTATTTAGCATTTTCTATTTCAATCTAATGTTGTTTGGGGGAGAAATAATAGCATTTGCAAATGTGTAAAAATTCTGTTTCATTAGAAGACATTGTGTTGGCCCTGGCTGGTGTGGCTCAGTGGATGGAGTGCCGGCCTGTGAACCAAAGGGTCGATGGTTTGATTCCCAGTCAGGGCATATGCCTGGGTTGCTGGCCAGGTCCTCAGTAGGGGGCACGTGAGAGGTAACTACACATTAATGTTTCTCTCCTTCTCTTTCTCCCTCCCTTTCCCTCTGGCTAAAAATAAATAAATAAAATCTTTTAAAAAGATGACATTGTGTTGATACTAAGAAACCTAGTAAACTTAAATTTAACTGTGAATGTAATGGATATCCTAATGAGAATAATAAATTATAACAATTTTACTAAAAAAGGTGAAAATTACCAGCACTTCAGAACTTGGAGTAAAAAATAGTCAAGAAATTGTGAAACAGGAGACCTCTAGCTTATTGGTGAAAACATGCCTTGACAACACAACGTATACTGCACAGATCAAGTTTCTAAAACAACATTCTTCAGTGTGTTCTCATGGCCATCGAGCGTGAGCTATTGGACACATCACAACTGAGTGCTTAGTTTGCAAATATAAAGAAAACTTCCCAGTAATACCTTAGTTGTTCTATTCAAAATTACAAAATAAGTGAAAATTTCTAACTCATTATACCATATTCGTAAGAGGGAAGACAGAAGCAAAACCACAGAGTAACATTTAGAGAGATATAACTTGTGTTCACTCACAAAGCTTCCTTACTGTGCTTGTGCTAAGTTCTCTAAATGTAGTCATCTTTTCCAGCCTAGGCATTATAGTTATTTGAGTCCAGTTAATACCCATTCTATATTTAAATGCTCCAAGTTATTCATGAGTTTACAACTGTAAAAAAAAAAAAGAGAGATTTCTGTACAACTCTAAGAAAAAAAAGGAGGTTTTTCTTGTGAAATGGTAAGGAAAATGTTGTATAACTGATAAAATAATAATTTGAAGAAAAACAAATAGAGCCATAAAAGCCAGAGGTAGTATATATAAATGAAAAGCATAGATTCGTATACCATGTCGAGTCATTTTCTCGAGGCTTAAAAAAGAAAACAGCAATAAGCAAGGAAAATGCAGCAAACTGGGTATTCTAATCTATTTGTTAGGGTTTTCAAAGGAACAGCACAGGGGAAAATATAAAACACAGCAACCAAGATATGAACAGCCAGATCTCAGTAATGTTCCATTTAAGAGTGCCAAAAATAAAGAGTAAAAAAAAAATCAAGTGGGAAAGGTAAATAGGTGAAAGACTGCTTTTACCTACAGATGTACAAGTAGCGCTGAAGTGGAGTCAGAGGCTCAGCATTCCTGTTCGTACTTGACTCCACTCCAGTGTAGTACATTAAGAGAATGAAGAACAGGGCACAGTGCAGATTAAGTATAATGACAGGGCACGCGTGGCAGCCAAGCCTAGTTGTTGAGTGCCGTGCACCATTCACTTGGCAGACAGGGTCGCAGTCTATGAAAATGACTGTGAGGCTCATCAACTTAAAAGGAATGCAGAGAATTTAGACAGAGTTCAGGGTAGAATGACAATAATGGAGACCTCTAAGGAAACATTAAATAGAGTCATTAGCCTGCAGAAATCTGAGATGCTGCATATTCATCGATCTTTAAACAAATTATGGCTTACCCCTCAAAGGCAAGAAGTCCATACTTTTTACTCCTTTGGGCATCACAAAAAGGAAATGAATTTAAATTGCACCATGAGATATTTAAGTTAGACATAAAGAGATATTTCCAGGTAGAGAGAAAAGAGAGTGGTTTAAAAATTAACTTTCTCCGGAGGTCATTAAATGTATGCCATCTTAACTGGGTTAAGCCTAATGCTGTCTGCAATTTTCTATCACATGTTTCCTTCAGTGCTGTTACATTACTGCCTCTGTTATTTGGGCTTATAACAAATTATAGTTTTATTATGATGGAATCTCTCCTTTGCCGGAATGCCTTTCACTCTCTCCTTTTAATATGTGCAAAACATACAAGGAATAAAATCAAAATGGCCTGGGCCAGCCCAGTGCCTTTTTCTTTGTTCTTTTTTGTAAAGATATTTTAGGGAATATTCTTATCTCCACATTGATTTCACTTTTAGAAAAGGTTAGGACAGCTTGACGGCTTCCAGGAAGACTGAAATCTGGAAGATAATGAAATACAGGGTATGGCAAAAGTAGATTCACAGCTGTGAGTATGCAAAACATAGTTTATTCTTGTATTATTATTATTTATTAATTACTGTATTATTTTCCATACAAACAACTGTAAACCTGTTTTTGCCCCACCCTGTAATATTCCAACTATTCATTAAGCTAGTTTTACATACAGTTCAAGAGCCCCGGGTGGGTGGTAATGGAAGCCTGTTTGGAGAAAGCTGACCGCACCATGGCCTCCAACACTAGCACATCTGAGGTTTCCTCCCTGCAGGATACTATGTGTAGCCAAGTCACCAAGCTGCCTGGGCAGAGGTGAAGGAGGAATCCGCAGACTTAAGGAATACATTTTCCAAGGAGTTAAGAAATAAATTTTTGAGCATCAGACTTTTAAACTCCATGCAGGAGCCTTTGTTCTAGTCCATCAGTACTGAATCCAATGAGATAATTCAGGCAGAAAATGTCAAACCTTGGGTATCCAAACTTTTGGTGTCTCTGGGCGACTCTGGAAGAAGAATAGTTGTGTTGGGTTACAACTAGTGCAACATGTAATCACAAAAAAAGAAATCTCATAATGTCTTAAGTACATTTATGATTTTGTGTTGGGCCGCATTCCCAGCCATCCTGGGTTGCACGCGGCCCGCAGGCCACAGGTTGGACACCCTGTTGGACTCTTCAAACAATCCAGTGAATCCCACACCCACCCAGCCAAACACTTCTAGTTCTAAATAATACTCTCCTTCCTTTATGTAGTCCTCAAGCAAAAATTCTAGAAGGGAAATTTAGAATACAAAATGTGGTTAAAATTGTTGCTTTTCTTTGATTTAAATCTTCAAAATTCAGTCATTTGTAAAGTTGGCAGAAATTAAAAATACTAATCTGCCAAATCATAAATAAATACCTGTAGATGCACTATCTATTACAGTAGTCACTAGCCACATGTGGCTATTTAAACTTAAATTAACTAAAGGTAAGTAAAATTTAAAATCTGCTCACTTAGTCACACTAGCCACACTTCAAGTGTCCAGTCACCTGGTGGCTACTATACTGGACAGTACAGAAAACATTTGCATTGTCACATAAGTTTCTGTTGGACAGTGCTGACCTACATAAACGAAGACATAAAAGCGTGTTATGTGAATACATATGGCATATAAAGTATTACTTATTTGCTTTATTTTATTCATTACATTAAAATTCCTTTCCTATAATAGTTTGAGAACGTATTATTCTCAGCATGGATAGTGTTAAATGACCTGAAGCCCTGTTAATGAAACTCTGGTCTGCATTGGCTGAGCAACCTTGGGCAAGTCACTTACGCAATTCATTTTTTCAACAAGTCTTTCTTGAGTATCACCTGGGTTCAAGGTGCTGTGCTGAGCCCTGGAGAGAAGTCGATAACCTTAACAAAGTTTCTGAACTCATGGAACGTACATCTTAGTAAGAAAAGAAAATAGTTTGCAAAAACAATATGTATATAATATCACAAAGTATTGGTTGCTACAACAAGTATTATATAGGGTAAGTGGTAAGTGGGTAGGAAAGTCAGTCCTCTGTAGAGAAAGGACATGTAGAACCTCTCCTAGAACCTCTCAGCCTCACCTGTCTGGGTCTTTTAGATACTTGTTTCTCCTAAGCTATCGCTGTGGAAACTAAGTTCACATGAACTCTGACCAACTTCATACAGACACGACTCTGCCCCAGAACCACGTACAGAGCTCCTGCTTCCCTCTCTGCACAGTGGTTTCCTGTCAGTGCTGAGATATGAGACACTGCCTGCGTTACTTGGGTATTCGCGTGCAATCTGGAAACTCAGAGGAGTCAATGCCTCAAGGTGCCTGCTTTGACCAATGGGATTTGGTATGTGAAGGATAAACTCTCACTTTATTCTCTCAGAAGCAAATCCCAAGACACAGTCTTATATGAACTCCAAAGATGGTCCCATAAAGTGAAGACATTAGCTACACATGATACCAAGCAAGGTAAACTATGCAGCACACCCTTGCTTTGTTTTTTTCTCCCTACTCCCTGCCTCAGTTGCCCATCCTCTTAGTCTCTCTTTTTCTCTCTCCTGAATCCCGGGGAGTGCACTCCCAAATAATATCATAAAACAGGCTTTGACTTATGCTTTGCTTTGTGAGAAAACTGGGAAAGCTTAGTAGTGAAAGAGCCTCGTAGACAGAGGGCTTTTTCCAAGTCCATGAGTCAGGAGCATGGTTAGATTGCAGAGATGCACCTGGATTCCAGAGTCTTGGCTTTCAGGTCTGTGAAATGTGATGGTCGAGCAATTTATCACTACAAAAATCAGAGGCTCTTATATATAATGTTTGTGTACGTGTACCCTGTGTACTTGTAAGATTACATGCAATGTTAACTGTCTTTTTCATTTATGCTAGGTTACTTTGGCTTCTACAATTTTGTAAGCATATATGGGGGTATCTTATGGAGTCTCAAGGGAGTTTTTACATGTAATGATTGCTTAATAAGTCTTGACTAACTGGCTTAATGCTCTTGTGCAACTACTTTTGAAATTTGAATGAGATTTGTTTCCCATCCTCCTCTAACTTAATAGGTCAGGGTTTTTCAAATCTTTTGGGGCAACTGCACCCCATGGAAACTTTCCTAAATGCCTATATCCACCCCCTACCACTCTATGATACTCTTTCAGTTGGTCTAGGAGGAAGCCCCACAATCTGAATTTTTCCCCAGTATTCCAGGCGATTATGAGACATTCCTCCAATGACCACATTTTTTAGTAATCTTATATCAAAACAGATGGTGAACCACATGGAATTTTGGCACTCTGCTGGTTTGTAAAGCTTGGTTATAAACAATCTTTTTCCCATAAAATGTTTATACTTCTATGGTACAGACAGGTATAACATAAATAGTTATAAACTTTACATTTAAAATGTTATTTATCAATAAAAGTGATTCACAAAATGTATAGAAAAACAAACTTCAATTGATGTGTCAATGTTGAAAACATTTTAGCTATTAGTAGCATAAAGCTACCTCTACTGAAGTTATCCTATTAGTATTCATAATTATTCATGATGGTAAATCTTAAATCCATTAAAATAATAATTTTAAAAAGATGGATGATGGGAGACCAAAAAGAGTAGAACCATTATTCTAGTGAAGTCTGGCATTCATTCTACTCAAGAGATGCAAATTTCCTTTAAAAAGATAGAGGCCCTGAATGTTAGCAGAGGTTGTGATATCTGAAAAAATATTCCTGCAATATTTGTAATTATTATTAAATCTTGAAGATAGATGGAATATTCTGGGTATTATAATACCACATCACTTTTTTTCCCAAAATCCTTCAAAAATTCTTTCCAATTCACTACATCATTAAACCGTTCTCCTCAGCTTTCATTGCGAGCATTCTGTGATCTGGTGCTAATTTAGTCTCTTGATTTTACCTCTTGAATTCTTAACAGTGCTGCTCATGCTCTTTGTGTTTGTTCCCAATAAGGCAGTGTTTCTGCAGGATGTCCCTGAAAACACTAATTTCGGGAGACTAATAGGTGTTATATTTTAATAAAAAAGTAGTCTCCAAGGTCAAATGCATTTGGGAAGTATGATAAGCAAAGTTAATCAGGTTTATTTTCTATAATTCTCAGACCCTTTAGGATGTTAGTGTGAATTAGAATAGTCAGAGAGTGAATATAGAGTAAAATACTTCCCAGATGAATTTTTTCAGAAAACACCTTTTCCTTATGTTTCCTTCCTTCCTTCCTTCCTTCCTTCCTTCCTTCCTTCCTTCCTTCCTTCCTTCCTTCCCTCCTTCCTTCCTTCCTTCCTTTCTTCCTTCCTTTCTTCCTTCCTTCCTTCCTTCCCTCCTTCCTTCCTTTCTTCTTTCTTTCTTTCTTTCTTTTACTGGCTCTCTCTCTCTCTCTCTCTCCCTCTTTCTCTTTCTTCTTTCTTTCTTTCAATGTACATATTGATAAAGTATTCTAAGGGACATGGTTTAGGAAATATTGAGATGGAAAGATATTTTCCTCTCTGTAGGAAAGAAAAGCACAGGATTTGGAATCCAATGGCCTTGGGGTCAAATCTCAACCTCAATATTTAGTAACAGTGGACCCTGAGCAGGTAAATCTTAGACCTGTGTGTTTTCCCAGAAAAAAAAAAAATAAAGAGAGGTTTGATTGACTTATAAGGTCATTGTAATAATTTTAAAAGGAAAAATATTACATACCTAATATTGATCTTTTCCATATGCTCTATAGTCAGTAGATATTAGTTTTGTTGCTTTTCCTCAACTTCCAGCCAAATTAAACTCTCCACAATGTCCTTGAAGATATGTAACTCTTTATTTGGAGGCAGCAGAACTCTTCTGAGAATCTGTTATTTCTATGGGCTCCATTATCCACCTTTTTTAAATGAGTTAATACCTACACACATGTTTCTTCTTGTGATTTTTGACCTCTCCTCCTGACTTTAATTCTCCCATCCTTCAAGTTCACGTTCTGTATGAAGCCTTTTCTTCAATCTTCACATCAAAACTACTATCCCCCCACCCATTTGTATTCCCATGGAATTTTTTCTTGCACCACCACTATTCCGTATGTCCCTATTCTTCACAAGCTAATAGACTGTAATAAATGTTCAGATATCAATTATTGTTTGACTAGCATAAAAATATTTAATTGAGATACACGTGTGACAGAAAAATGTTTTATTCCAAGGAAAACCACAAGCAGCAAAACTCTTCTTCACCATGTAGCAATGAAGTTGAGTGATTATTGATATACAAAAGCTGTCTGTTGATCCCTCATCTATATTTTTAAGTGATTTTTAAAAACTTTTATTCATTTCAGCATTTTTTGGATGATGAAAAAAACCCTGTTTATTTGTGCCTCTTCTGTAATTTTTTTCATCACTTTGGGCCCAATAGTCTCAAAATGTTGGTAATTTTTTACTTGGGGTTCTCAAGAAATAGCAAAGTTTTCTACTTCCCTGATTTACTATAAAATGTATTTGACTGCATTCAAAGTCTGTAAATGAGTTCATAAAATTAAAATTTCTTTTCCAGTTTGGTACTTAAATCTCAGTGTTAAGAAGCTGCATGAGAGATTGGATGAAAATGTGGATTTTTGAGTCAAACATTTTGGCTTAAAATTTAGGGCTCACTACTTATTCACACATATGAATAGAAATTTAGAGAACTTAAGGGCACACCCAATTTTGTCATCAAGAAGGAATAATATTATTTCACAAGGTTACTGTGAAGAGTTAATGAAATAACATGCAGGTTTCCCCATTCCATGAAAGTAGGGGATTCCTATGAAGCATTTGTAAGCTGCAATGATGTAAAACAAAGAAATAACTACTATTAATTTACATAGAAAAATTTTAAGTGTTCCCAGATCCCCAAAATTAACCTACCAAATTTTATGAAATAATACATAAATCCTAAATGAACACTACCATGTAGTGAAATCTGGGACATTCTACCTGCTCAAGGTGCACAGGGCCTGTATAAGGAAGGAGTCAGTGTAAAAGAAACATGTGAAAGCTGTTTGGCATTCTGCCTTTTTTGATAAAAGCAAGTCTTCAGATTCTTCTTAAATTGCAAAAATGTACTAATGTAGGTCTTATATAAAAGTGAAGTGGTATAACGTAAACTTCTGAAAAGCAGGGAATACCTATATGGTAATGTGCCACATAATGATGTTTTACTCAAAGATGGCCCTTATACAAGTGGGTGGTCCATAACATTATAACGGAGCTCAAAAATGGTATGGGTTAGTGACTTTGATGTTGGGTGGCACCCGGGAGGCCAAGGGAGACCTCAACCTGATCCCAGTTCTTGTGACAGAACAAGAAAGGATTCAAGAGCATGACAAAAGGATTTAGCAAAACACAGTAAACTTACAAAAGCGATAGTATGCACTCAAAAAGGGAGAACAGGTGACCTCAAAGACTGAGAGGTCTTGATGGGGGTCTGGGTGGAAGGCTTTTATTAAATGTGGACAAGGTGGGGTTGGGGTGGTTTTGGTTTCTGATGCTGGTGGAGTGACAGTAGACCTCAAGGCTAGTCCTTGTCTCTACTCTCCAGATAGTGATTTCTTTCTGGTCCTCTGAATTACAGAAAATTGAGGAGGTAGAAGCAGTGAAACAGGTGGCCAGTGAAGGTCATAGCTGTGGTTTTCCAGCTAAGACAGAGAAGGGGTGGGGGAGAGCTTGAGGCCTTTGTTCCCTATTTTAACATCCCAGCCTCAACTTTTTAGCTGTCTGCAGTAAACTCGTAGTGCAACACATCACACGAATACTTACCATTGTATTACAATTGCCTATAGTGTACAGTACTGTGCATTCTGCACAGATTGGTAACCTAGCAGCTTTATGGGAACAGAATGTGTCACTCCAAACTATGTGTGTTTGACATAAGAATGTTTTAGGCTGGTAAGAAAAACAGACATGGGAGAAGCTCTGAAAACCAAGATGTTATCCTTTGTAAAAAATATCTACATTTTTAGGAGTTGCCTCCATTTGTCTCCCTCTCAGTACCTGGAAGGGGAGAATGAGCTTATCTTTTGAAACTCTTAAGAATGTAGAAAGCAGATTTGTATCTTCATAACAGACTATGTTTACTGTGCTTTTCCTGATAGCCTTCCCTAACTGGCTTCCCCCACCCTTAACATCTTTTGTCTTTAGTGGGAGGTGCTATTTAAGTTGGCGGCTCCAACCATGTCAGTGAGTTAGTCAGTTCTGCTGGGTCTCCCATGGATACAGGAGGGATACATGTTATTAAAGTTTGGTTCTCTTTTCTCCAGGTAATCTTTGTTACAGGGATGTCTCAGCCAAAAACCCAGAGGACAAAAGAAAAATTACTTTTCCTCCCCTACAGAGCAATAGGCTATACTATATACCCTAGGTGTGTAGCAGTCTACACTATCCTAGATTGTTCAAGAGCACTCTATGATGTCTGCACAATAATGAAGTTGCCAATCCATGCATCTTTCTGAAAGTACTCCCTATGTTAAGCCATGTATGATTGTGTATGTATATACTGTTTATTGGTAAGTGAATATATGTAGATATTATTTTCTGAGTATTGACTTTGTATCCTGCAGTTTTGCCAAATTCATTTATTAGGTCGAATAGTTTTTTGGTGGAGTCTATAGGATTTTCTACGTACACTATCATATCATCTGCAAACAATGACAGTTTTACTTCCTCCTTTCCAATTTAGATGCTTTTTATTTCTTTTTCTTGTCTGATTGCTGTGGCTAGGACTTCCAGTACTATGTTGAATAGGAGTGGTAGATATTATTTTATTTAAATATAGTTTATTTCAAAATGTATTAAAAATAGTTTTTATTAAGTTTTAATCTGAGTGATACTCAAAAATATATTTGGTGCTACTTTCATATTTTTCACTTGTTTCAATATTATTAAACAATAGGAAATTTGATATTTCCACATATGGATTGAGAATTGTTGAGAGTCCAGGTATTACTCAGCCTTCATCCCTAGATAATTATCCCTGTACTCTTTTAAGCTTTCCAGTCCTATGTCAATGCCTGAACATTTTCCTAGGGTTAACACTTGGACAACCCCTGAGCACTCAGGATGTGACCAGACCTACTGGTATCTATCCTCCAGATGCTCTGACATCTGCCTGACAACTGTCCTGGACCAATTCTACAGCTAAGAATAAAGAACTGGCTATTCTCAAGAATGCACTTTATATTATAAGATCTCTTTATTCTTTGGAACACTATTTGGGTCTCTGCCTGAATCTGTGTTTCCAAAATAGCTATTTTTTGGATCTCAAATAAATACTTGTTGCCAATCTCTTTGGCCTTTTATTTTTAGGTTAATACTAAAAAGATATTTTTGGGGGATTGAGAAAATAATTCTTATCTCAAGAAACAGTTCATTTTAAAGGTAATTAATTGGGGCTGTATTTTCATTGCTGTTCTACTCCTACTCAGTGCCATAATTTTTTACATGATATAAAACACAAGTCAAAGTTCTTAGAAAATATTAAATGGGATCAAAAACAAAATAGCCATAATAATGACTTGGTTTAAAAATGGATATTTTAAACTAAACCAAGCATGCAAATTTTCACCTGACATTTAATTTCCCTTAGTATCTAAGAGAGAAAAAGTTATTATTTCTATGGAAATAACTTTTCCCAATGGAGAGTGAAATGTTCTATTTATTTTTATCAAGTCTAAGTTCTATGTGTTTCATTAGAATTACCAGCGGACTACTGCAGCCTAATGCCTGCCTGATGCCTGCAATAATTTTAAGCCCATTTACCAATGAGGTAAACTTTTGACTCTGGCTCTGTTCTTTCACTAAAAGTGACTCAGGAAGCTAAAGTTGAATACTGTTTTTGTTTTTGTCTTTGTTTTTTTTAACACAATGGCCAAAAATCCTTTCTGTTGGTTCAGTTATGTCTTCCCAGGTTATACTAATCCTTACCAGGGAAGAAAACAAGCATACATGTTTTTTTTAAGGGTGTTGTATCATTTACGACAAAGGAAAAGAGCAACCACATAGAAACCTCTGAAGACAACGAGATTGGAAAGATTGGAAATGTGTTATAAAGTGGAAAAGTAAAGAGGGAATACAAATAATAGCATTTTCAGAGTAAGTGAACTTGCTTCATTGGATTTGTATAGTGTTTCCACCAAACTGACCCTCTCACTGCTCCCAAGCACATTTTGCACCTGCACTCCTCCAAGCTGGTGTTCTTGTTGTTCCTCAACTTGTGTTGTTACCCAGCTGGATTACATCCAGTCGGCAGCTATTTGATAATGCCTTACTTGTTCTGGAGCTGGGGCTCATCATTTGGTTCTCTGAATAAGCTCATTATCTATTTTCATTGGTAGCTTTTTTCCAGTTGCCCAGGACAGTACTCCTTCTTTTCTAGTACCGGCCCCTTCCTTGCCTCCTGCTCAACCTTGTGGTTCAAGTTGAACTCAGGTTCTTCTTGCAAATCCCATTGTCATTTGGCCAACATGAAGTAACTAGGTATAAGCATCTGGCCAACACCAGGCCAGTCATATTATTATCCTCACTTGCCTGGCCAATTTGTTCCCTTCTTGGTCTTTTGTGAGTTGGTGTTTTTGTCTTACTTTGTTGTGTTTTTAGCTTGGTACAAGAAAGAAGGTCATTCATAGTCTTTATAGCAGCTCTGAGAAAGGTGGACTTGGGACCCGTCTCCTAGTAACCATGTTGAAGTGGCTAATACCAAAGAATACAATTGACATGTGGAAAGAAGACAGAGACAGAGAGAGTGACTGAGAGTTTGGCAGTACAGTGTTTGAAATCTCCACTTTAATCATATATGAGGTCTAACTATACTCTTGAACCCTTGTGATTTTTTCTGGGCTAGATAATGACCATTTTTGGTATAAATCGGTTCAAAATATTTAGACTTCTGTGCTGGAAATTAAAAGATAGCAAATGAACATGCCAATATCACTCTTTAAAGACAGTGATATTGAATTTCAATTTCTAGTCCTTTCCAACTTCTTACTACCTATGCAAGGAAAAAGAATGTATATTATCAAAATCACTTCCAAATGCTAAAATAGTATTCCTGATCTCAAATGCTTTTCTTGGTCATCTGTCTCTCTCTCTCAAGAGAGAGAGAGAGAGAGAGAGAGAGAGAGGAACATTTCAAATTCCTTAGGAGCAGTATATTTTCTGTTTTTTGCATCTTTTGTGGTACCTCTACAGCAAAAGAAACTCAACAAATTCATGTTGGTTGACCTGAGAAGACACAATAGAAAGGTTTCTTTCAGTCTTTTGAATTTGGGTCTTGCAACTCAAATGAAATTTTGGCACTAGTATCAACAGGCTAAGGTGAAAAACATCATCATTTATCTTGTCTTCGTTAAAAGCAATGTATTTGATATTTTGATAAAGCATAGTCCTTTATACAGAGAGATTATAAAAGTCACTTCTTCCATCTTCCAGATAAACTGAGGTCTAAGGTTAAGTAACTTGTTCAGATGCATGCAGACATAATCAGAATAAGGATTAAAAGTCCAGTTCACCCAAACTAGGATTTCTCTGAATCACATGTTTATTTTTCTTAATAGTTAAAATGAGCTATTGATAAACTATTTGAAAGTTCTATAAAAATAGATTGTTCAGGCGTTTTCTTGTTGACATATAATTTGATGGGTCAAATATATTGCCATAAATCAGATAAAATAAGCTAATGAATTTCTGTAAAGTTTTAAGTTTCCTACACACACAAAAAATGTTTTGTATCTGTGTATCTAAATCACATTTTATTCTATTTCTTAATCACTCTTATAGAAAGCTTTATCTTCACACCCATAGAATAAAATTAAAAATAGAGTATCAAATGAGGACAAGGGAGCATTGATGATAGTAATAGACTTAGAAAAATATAGAGATAATGCAAATCCATTCTCCTAGATTCTTTTAATTGTGATTTCTTTGGAATGCCATCAAATAGGCAAGTTCAATTCTATCAAGTTAAAGTACTAAATCATATTGAACACTCTTACTAGAGTAAAAGAGCCTATCTCTGATTGCACACCTGGCCTTCTATAGTTTAAATATTCCTTGTTGTAACATTTCAAAATATATGAAGTTTACACAAAATTGGCTGGTTGATATTCTAATTTGCATATCAAAATAATCCTTTCAATTTGCTTCATTGATGGCAATTGTGTTATCTGAGATCAGGAATACTATTTTAGTGTTTGGAAGTGATTTTGGTAATATAAATTCTTTTTCCTTACAAAGGTAGTAAGAAGTTGGAAAGGACTAGAAATTCAAAAATTTTGTTTTCAGGCTAAAAACAGGAAAGTCAACAAAACACTCAAAGTGCCAAAGTGTCTGTTCTATTATGCATTTCACCATCGGGAGGTCGATTACCTTTGACTGTGTTTCCTCACAGGTGATTTTTAAATTTCTTCAGAAAATCTTTCCTTATCTGAATCACATTTTCTTCTTAATGTCTCATTCTGATCTATTGATACATAAAATTTATGAATCCCTAATGATCTCTTTCTCATTGAAATTGAGGTTGAAACCACGGTTGAAGCTCCATGTTGACTTATCTCTTGATGTGGACTCAGTCACTTTCATGATAATTACTAGTGCCTCTTGAAAGTATGTGCAAAATTTCATTAGCTATGTTATTATTTTAAGATTACAGGGGAATAATATATTGATATGTATACATATATAAATATATAAAGAAAAATTATATACACTATATTACATATACATCCATTATTTTACACTTCATGGTAGCATCTCAAATATATATATGGGATTATATATTTAGAAAACAAGCTACAAACATCATTAATAGAAATATTTATTTCTATTGTGTAAATACCATGTAACTTTTAATAATTGTAAATCTACTTGAGATAATGTGAAGAAATCCATTTAGTAACTAGTATGGTGTTTCTGCCAATCCAGTTACTACATAGTATAGTGGTTCTGCACATTGCAACATGTTTATTTTATTTGTTTATTTTTTCTTGTCATTCAATTACAGTTGTCCCAATTGTTCCCCCATTGTTCTCCCCTGCCCCATCCCCCACCACTTCCTCAGTCAGCCCCCACCTTGTTTTCCACTACCACAGTTTCCTTGACTAGACCCTTCTCCCCCTCCCCTTCTCTCCTCCATTATTCCTTTGTGCCTCCCTTCTAGTCACTGTTTGTTCCTTATTTCCATGTCTCTGGTTCTATTTTGCTCATTTGTTTGTTTTGTTCACTAGGTTCTACTTATAGATGAGATCATATTTTATAGTCACAAAAAAGAATGTGTTGTTTTCATAGAGGTGAGAACTAAAATTATAATCATTTTACCAAAATATTTAAGACAGTGATAACTTTGGAAGCAGCCTCCAGATTTAAGAAATCTAATTAAGGTTAGCTCAAGTTTGTTCTTCTTGCAAAGAAAGTAGAATTATATAAAAAAAAATTAGATAAGTGATTAAAAACAATAGAGCTAAACACATCAAGATAATTAGTATAAAGAATAACAAAACCAACTGACAAGCATTTTTAAGTATTCCATATTTTTGAGCTTTCTTTAAATGGGTTTGAAAGGTACATAATCTCTTAGCTTACAAGATATGAAAGTTTAAATGTTTTTACTAAAAAAAACACAATAAAATTCATTGTTCAAAGTGTACTTAAACCTTGGCATGTGTGAATAGCTTTATTCTGCTTTCATGCAATAAGTGTATTGTGGTTTATATAATTAACATAACAAGTGTCACTCAGTGAATGATTGGAACTGAGTATTGAAGGGGAAAACAACAAGGGATCAAGTGCACTGGGAACTTTTATGAGATATCAAAGAACAGGTTGTGTTGGCATTCAGGGGGCTCATCTTGGCCGTGTCACTGGAGAGGTAAGTGACCCCCAGCCTGTTACTGTTTATTGTCTGATGAGTGAACATATGATCACTGTTCATAAAAGTCCTGTGTGAGATAACAAAGAACTTTTTAAAAATCTCTAATTAATGCCTTAATATCTTGAGATATACTGAGAAAGACTCAAAGAATAAGAGCATCAAATACATTTTGGGCAAATGAGAACCCAGGAGATTCTAAATTATATCACGCGTAATACAGGAGACATTCTGAGACTTAATTATAATGATTTACCCAGCAAGAAGGGAAATGACAGAAATCTTTTACAACTCACCAGTCAATAGAAAGACAGAAGTTTAAAATAGCTGCCAATAAAAACAATCATAAATTTAACAACATATAATCTTTTCGTCCTTTATTCTTAAGGAAATAGGATGTAAATGAGAGCTAATTCAAGCTTAATTACAAAATAGTTTATTAAAGTCCCTTCTTATTACTGATGCCAGCTTTTAGCAAATTAAGAATTTGTTGAAAGAGCATATGCAAATAAAAAGGGGGCAAAGCCCTAAACTAAAAGAGAATCCTATTAATGGCTTCCTTAAAAAAAAGAAATACAACAAAGGCCCAGATACTGAATCTGCAGCTGCAGTTAACACTCCATCATTGAGCTATGATGGACAATACTGGTACTGTACAGACTCTGGCTAAATTAATGCTGTTAGTTTTTGTTTCTAAAGACAAAAAAAAAGTGTATGAAACAACTTCAGTTCTCACTAAGCCAAATCTGCAATCCCATCTGTTCTGATTTCATGTTTTAACAAGAAAAAAGAAGTCAACCTGATAAACAAATCTTTCATTTTAATACTATTAAGATATTCAGCAAGTAAACTAGATAAAATCCTTGGAATTTTATTTAACTTGAATAACTTTAAATGGTGAAACCACCAGTATTTTGCAATATCTAGGGCAACCTGCTCTCCTAAGGAAGCATGTGAATGAAGCCGTGAGCTAGACCTATACAAAGTGATGTCACCTCTCTTTCCTAGCACAATCTGGACAATGAACTACACATGAAGGGTTACAACTGAGAATCCTGCTAAGTTATTTTGTTTTACTAAAGGGAAAGAGTTAATGTGTCTGAAACTATTAAGTAGAAACATCTTATTAATTTTTTTTTCTTTTAATTTTTAAGCAACGTTTAAAAGGGTAAATAAATATCCATCCAAACATTTTACTGCTTCTCTTTTGTTTCTTAGCAGGAAAGAATTTTTGTATAAACACAAAGTGCTGTTGCCTAATGAAATGCTTACTAGAGAATAACTAATTGGCTTAAAATAGTTTAATTACAGGCCTGGTAAATTTTTTTAGTCCCTGTTTGTATTGGCTCCCTGGGTGCAATAAGTATTGCATTTCCTTAGGATTTATGATGGTTGTGAATAATGTGCTCCATAATTTAAAACACAATAAATGAAACATTGTTTAATTTTAAGAAAAAGCTTTGGATTCTATGATTTCTCAGAATTAAGAGTTATTTTATCATTATTGATTATGATAATCTAACATGTTCCAGTAAGGTTTCAAAATAGATGATATATTAATGACTTTGCACTTTATTAAATACAAGTAATTTTATAACACTCTTGTGGTATTAATCTAAGTATAAGAACTTATTATCTTAATGTTCCTATTATCATAACTTAGATATAATTTTCTTCATAAATGTAACACTAGAAAAGAGACTGAAGGCCTAAAAACCACATAATCATATGCCAGAAACTGGGGAAAGAAGGAATAAAAACCAACAACACCAAAAAGAAGCCCTATATTGTGATAACCCAACCTACACTGCCGACTCACTAGAAAATGTACTGATCTTCCATTCTTTATGCTAGTAAATATAGCAATTATGACATTCTGTGATATAAATGAAATAAGAGAATTCCTCTTTTAAGATGTTATCATCATCATCCTTCCATGTTTTCCTTATATTAATAATAGCAGCTAACATTTAATGAGTATTTACTACATGCCAGACACTAAACAAAGCTTTTTAGTATTGTTTATTACAGTAATGTTATCTGGTGTCATTTTATTGATAGCCCTCTTATTACCCCATTTTTCACATATGGGAAATCAAAAATAGGGAAGTTAAATAACTGGCTCCATGTCATGCAGCTACTAAGTGATAGGACTAGGATTCACACCAAGGCTATATAGAATTTGATGTCTGTCCAAGAATAACAAAGAAGCTAAACATTCTCCTCAGAAGCTTTTTATTAAACAAACAAAAAATAATAAAAAACTCTTAAGTACATTGTATGTTATTTATCCCTCAATTCACTTTTTTAACTGGTATTCAGATCATATAAAGATAAATGGTCTTGGAATTCTCCAATTTAAAAAAAAAAAACTTTTTTCTATAGTCTTGTTTAGATAAGTTTCCTCAACCATAAAGGATCAATGAGAAATTGAAAAGTAGCATTTAAAGACAGCTACTATAGAAGTCTTTTGTTTGGGGGAAAACTCAATAAAGTTGTCAGTCATTAAATATTTACTTTTACTTTTTACTCTCAGGAAATTTAATATCTAATAAATGTAAGTGTGGAAAAGTCATGTACTTATGTTATGCATCATAATCTTTGAAATAGGACAAAAGATTGTTTGTAAAGAGCAAAAATAAATAATTCAGGAAACAAAACAACTAGAAGAAAGTAAATGTACTTATTGCCATAGACATTACCTATAACAGTGGTTTAACTTGGAATATTTGTAATTTTGGTGCTTTACCTTGGTAGCATTCTATGTGGGCTCAATAAGCTTAATGATAAAAATAAAATAAATCACAGTTCAGCTTTCTTTTAGAATTTAGAGACAGCTTTGCATTTATGATCTCACTTGATAAGATAAAATAATGACCATGCTTTCTTATTATCAGGTAGAGGTTTTCAAAATAAAGACCCTGAAGAAATTTTTTTATCACAAAGTCTTTTTCAACAGCTGAGGTCAGATGAGGAAGTCCCTTCCTGCTGGTAGAAGGTCTTAGTGTTGCATCTAAATTTTGTATTTTCTTGTCGGGTCATGAACTCAAAACTTCACAGTGGTACATTGAAACAGATAGTATTATGGGAAATAAACATATGATGTCTGAAAATTGATGTTTGAAGGAGCATGAATGGTTCCACAACAAAGTTAGTGCAATAAAAACTACTACCTTTTCCTTGAATGGATGAAATATTTTTGGCTGAGGCACATAGACAATTTGGAATTACTAGCAAGGATATACCTTGCTATAGAGGTATATTAGCAAGCAAGGTATATCCTTGCTAATTTATTACCACCATACCAACCGAAAGAACACTGAATTAGGAAGACAACCTAAACCTTTGTCTATACTCTGCCATTAACAATATGGGAAGTTATTTGACCTCTTTGAGCTTGAATGTCTTCATTTTTTATATAAAAACATTATATAAAAAATTGTGAAACTTTCCATTTATCATCTTTCTAATAAGCTATAATTTTTCTACATAGCAGTTACAGTGTTTATTCTACTACAAGATAAAAAAATATATAGTCTATGTAACCAGCTGTCACCAAAATGCACCTTAGATAGGAAACCATACTGTTTATAAAAAAATATACTGGTAAGTGTTTCATTATAGAAGATAAGACTCTAGGAGTTCTAAATATGAGTGAAATAGTTCTAAATAAGACACAGGAACACATTGCTTCTGGCAGCTGGAAAGAAAGAAGGTTTAAAAAATGAGATAGAACAAGAGAGATGGTGGAAGAGCCCTAATTTTGAGATGAGTCTCTTCCTAATGAAGACATAGTAAAGCCCACTAGAATCATGAACTAGTCAACATGTGGGTTGCTTATGAAGTAGATCAAAAAGTTGGGTTGTAAATCCTTGTGCCATTGGTGGAAGTGCAGATTCAATCCTTAAGCAGCCTGGAACACAGAATCACAGAGAAGCATAAAAATAGTAAGTTTTGCCCTGGCTGGTCTGGTTCAGTGGATTGAGTGCTGGCCTTCAAACCAAAAGGTCACCGGATCGATTCCCAGTCAGGGCACATGTGTGGGTTGCGGGCCCGGTCCCCACTTGGGGGTGTGCAAGTGGCAACCACGCATTGATGTTTCTCTCCCTTTCTCCCTCGCTTCCCCCTCTCTAAAAACAAATAAATATTTTTTTTAAAAAATAGTAAGTTTTGATATTTGCAGAATCTGTGGAAAAGGTTTTGAAATCCATCATAGATGGAGGAACTGGATCTCAGGCTAAGCTAAACAAAATCTCCCAAAGCAAAAAATCCAGATATAACATCTGACTGACAATTCTAAATTATAAGTGGCATTACTGCCCTGCTTGACACCTTGATATTTTTCTGTTGTCTTGAGAATAAAATCCAAGATGGTTGACATGAATTACAAGACCCTACTCCATCTAGCCTATCTCCCAGACAACATCATTGCTCATATTTTTCTAGCTATTGAATTCCTTTTAATGAGCAAGACTATGTATAAATCCTGGATTTAATATTTCATCTTTTTTTTACCAAAAATATTGCCACTGCTCATTTCCATGTGATGCTGGCTAAAAAATTCTCAGCTTAATTTTTTTTCCTCCAGTTGGGCTTTCCTAACTCGCTAGACTAGGTTTAATGTATATGTTTTATGTTGTCCCCAAACATTTTGTGGTTCTTACCTTTTCATATGAGGTCTGCACAGAAGGAATCCAGCCATCTAATATGAAAAATAGAGACATTTATTGAAGAAAATACATGAAACATTGTACATAGGACAATGATGCCTCAGTTCCCTTCAAAGAAGGCACCTCAGGACCTCACACAATTCTCCCAATCACCATCAGCTTCCCTGTCATATTTTCCTGAATTTCATCAATGGTCTGAAATCTCCTCTCTTCCAAAGGTGATTTTAGTTTTGGGAAAAGGCAGAGGTTGAGGGTGCCAAATCTGGGCTGAAGGGGAGCTGAGTCACCTGGGTGATTTGATGTTTCACAAAAAAACTCTGCATGAGATGTGATGCATGAGTGGGTGCAATGTTGTAATGAAGCTGTCAGTCACCAGCTGCCCATAGCTGCGACCTTCTGAATCATCTGAATAGTTTCTGCAGAGGAATGTTCAAGCTTAATGGAAAATTTGATGCAGCCTCATTGGCTACTCACTTAGTCATTTTGAATGTGATAGCCACACAGTACACATGCTCACTCAATTGGCACCTACCGCCCCCACTGCCTAGTACAATGAAGTTGTCATTGTTCACACATATGCAGTCCAGTCCACTCTCCTTGACTGCCAGGTTACATCGATGCCATGAACACCATTCTCATTATATTCACAATGGCTGGACTTTTTCAGGACAGACCTTGTATTACTCCTCATACTTGATTTTAATTCCATATGTCTTTTTTTCTAAACCCTAAGGGCAGAGACCATGTATATCTTATCTACCATTCTATCCCTAATACACTACATAGTACTTGGACTGTGGTAGAAACTAAATAATTTAGTACAGAATGATTAATTTGTGTAAAAAACAAATGATTTCAGGTTTTAGGACAGGTTTGAAATAGTCTCTGCAAGTTCAGTTATGCTGTGGCAGCCCCATTGTTCAATCACAGAGGGGTCATATGTGTTAAATGATTAAACAGCAGGAATTATGCCACCTGTAAATATCAGCAACCTAAAGAGTAGAGATGTCATTTTCCATAATTTATTATATGCATGATAATGTTATTGTTCTGGCCATTCAAAAAGCATTAAAACATCCCACTTTCTGACCACTCATTCTCCGGTCATTTGTTTTAAATTGACTCTTCAATTACTCTAGTTTTATTTTTGTTTTTTGGTGGGTATTTTTTTTTCAGTTAGGAAAACAACAGAAGCATTATTACTGGCCTATCTGCTTCCTTAAAATCCATTGTCTACGCAAGAGCCACAGTGATCATTTTAAAATATAAATCCAACCCACTAGGCTCTGAATTAAACCCTTGAAAACATTATACTTAGAAAGCCCAAGCCAAAAGCCTTAGCATGATGTACAAGACCTTGCATGCTCTATATTATTTAAATTCTGCTTACCGTCCAGAACTTATTCATCTATTTGACAAATACTTATGAGTACAATATATACTACATATTGTTCTAGTTGCTGGAGATGCAGAATTCCTGTTCTCATAGAGCTTTCTTTCTGATCAGATGAAGCTAAGTCAAGCTCTTAACACCACCTCCTAACCCACCCACTTCTCTCTGGATTCCATCCCATTAATGCTATCCTTGATAACTCACCAGTAACCACCATATTGAAAATAAAGTGGCACATTTTTTTAAAGAATTTATTTTTCCAGAGAGAGGGAAGGAGGGATAAAAAAAAAGGGAGAGAAACATCGATCGGCTGCCTGTCACTTGTGCCCCAACCAGGGACTGGCCCATAACCCAGGCATGTGCCCTGACCAGAATCAAACTGGCAACATTTTGTTCTGTGGGATGATGCCCAACCAACTGAGCCACAAGGATCAGGGATCAAGTGGCACATTTTTAACCCTCATCTTACTGAGCATCTCCACAGCCAATGACAAACTGTCCACTCACTCACTGCCCCCGCCATGAACACTCATGAGCCATGATTTTCCCCTACCTAAACAGCAACATTGCCTCAATCTCTTATAACAATTAACCCTCAACTTTCCCTAGGCAGAAGTTGAAAAAAGGATGGAGGGAGACGGTAGCCCCAAGATACTCCAATATTTAAATAAATGAATGAAGAAAAGAATGAAGAGCTGCCTGAGCCCCTAGATGAGATCCATTTATTATATACACTATGGGCAGTAGACTGCCACGCTATTCCATCATGAAAATTTTCAGACTTATTCGTGTAATTATTTAGTTAATATTTATCTTTTCCACTAAGCCCATTTCCTTGCTAAACCACTTAAGACTGTCTATCCTGTTCCCTGCTGATTCCACAGAGGTAACTTAGGGTCGGACTCATAGCAGGCATTAATATTGCGGAATAAATGAATGTACCATCTTACCACATGTTTGGACACTAATCTACATACTTTTCAGTGTATAGTCATGTAACTCCATGTATGACGCCCAGGTGGTGAGTAAGATGGATGTAAGATATTGATTTAAAAATAAATCAATATGTTAATGCTGGAGGAGGTCATCAAGAGTAAATGACCACCAGTTGACCAGAGAGGTGGACGCCAGCAGCTGGAGGCGCATCACCACCTCCCCTGTCTTTGGAATACACCTTCTTCCCACATTTCCATGTACATGATATATGTGTCTGAACCCTATTAAGACCTCAATGTAAACTTTTAAGATTCTGAGGGGCTAGTGTGGGGATCTACTCATCTTGAGTGCTCAAGAGAAGCCTTATGTGTAAGTTCCCTTACTTAATGAAAGCTGCCACCTACTAATTTGGAGTGGCCTTTCTGTCTTTTCAGTCTTTCCTTAGCCCTCTGGTATGGGGGCCATTTTCTGATTTCATTCATGGAGCTCCTGAGGTTGCAAACCAACAACTGAAAATAAAAACAATCCATAAATTATGGATAATCCCAAAGAAACATAGTCTTTCTTACCTTTACCAAAGATCACTGATAAGGGATTTAATATTTTTGTTATTGTTCTAATAATGTTCCCTAATTAAACGCTAACCTAGCCTAGGAAATGAAAACACTCAGATAGTGATTTTAAATTTGCAGCATAAGGGTATGTAGAAAAAAAGTGAAGCTGAAAGTTAAGAGAATGAAATACAAGACTCTGACTCGTGAAAACTAGAGGTAAGATAAAAATGGTATTCTCACTGCCATCTTGTTATAAGAGCTGTTCCTTTGCTTTATTTACTTTATAGTAGATTCACTGGGTGTTCTTCTAACAAATAATGTAAGTCAAGAAAAAATGTACAGAATAATGTACTGAGCGACAACTACAGTGGACTTTTGCACTGCTTGCATACGTTTTAGTAATAATCATCTAATTCTAGATTTTGATATATAATTTATTCAGAGAGTCTCACAGAAATATTTTCAAAGTCATTATAACTTTAAAAATGGTCTACAAATTTATTTTAGTAACACTGATTTTTGCTAGAAAATTTATTTCTAAAGAGTATTGGATAATGGAAGAAGTGGGACACTGATGTCTATATATCTTTTGTAAATTATCCTGGGGTACATATATTTGAAATATAAATTTTTCTTTTAGCTAAGTTAGATTGACATATACGCAAATATTGCAATGATCACAGATATCATGTACAAATATGTTTTTTGGTAATAAGTTGTGCATTCAACAGTTTCATATAGTCTCATATTTTATATTACTACCAATATTTCCCAATTTGAAATCTTATGCAATTTAATAATATAACTATATATAATGCTAACTAGTTCACTGATATGCAACCAAACCCCTCAGTTGAAGTACTTGAAATGGCTCCTCTTTTAAAAAATCAAAAAGTAGATCCATATAATAGAAAAAGAAAGTTAACCATGTCATTTGGAAATAAGCTATCATCTTTTCATACCAAATTGCTGTTTTAAAAAAATGGTTTGTATAATTTGGTGATGCTATTTTCCCCAGAAATAATGAAAGATGACTCAGATGAAATAGTGTTTTTCCTAAGAACCATCAATAGGTCTGGGAGAGGTCTTTGAATCTCCCGAAACTGTGTACAAAAATATTGTGATGTAAGTTTATGAATATTTTTCTGAAGAACTTTATCTATTAAACACTTCTCAATTATCTGATTCTCTACAATATAAGTATCACTAATATATAGAAAAAGAACCACAGGTCCACAGGGAAATAGGTAATGAAGTTACTGAGATTTCAGGAGATTTTGATACAGGCTGTCATTATAATGTTGAAATTGAGAAAACAAATTTAAGATTTATTTTATGTTTGAATTAACATTATTTAGACTTTCATGTTTAAAACTCATGATAAGTTATTTTAAGATCAGGAATCTGTAACTGAAATAACTTCAGGCATGTCTATAGAAGTCAGATTTTAAGATGTTTGAGCTGATTGATTGCCTCTTCATGTGTACAATTTCAGAGGTATTAAAATGAGAAATTGAGTGCCTTAAATTTCTTTTAAATCTTCTCTGAAATGAAGAGGAGTAAAAATAAGTAACATTTAAAAACTGAACTGAAATCCTAAGCTATATGAAGATGGCCTATGTCTCTACAGACAACTTAATGTTTCTTAAATGTACATTTTCATGAAACAAAACTTTCTAATATGTTTATATATAACACAAATATACATTGCACACCAAGATGAGAGCATTTTGTTGTTATGTCAATAACAGCAGCATTGCTAATTCTTTGGCTTTCAATCAGATGACACTGGCAAGACAATATTTTATTAGAGAAGAACTTGTTAGAGAAATAGGTTATTGTTATGGAATGTAAGTCTATTAATGCTGTAAATTTATCTTCACATATGTCATGTAAGATGCATTAGTGCCCATTAGATGTAGGTATAAGCTAAACATTAATGGAGTTATTGTTGATATCTTTTCACCACAATATCCTCCCAGTTGTGTGTGCAATGCCTCTGAATAGAGCTTTCTTCTAAATGGTAGGCCTTTCTAAATAATATGCAATTAAGAAATGTGCTATCCTACTGCATTAAAGCACAAGCCAAATGCAGGTTATTAGCATCCATTTCCAGTACAACTTTGCAAGTGAGACAATGTGTGCAACAAGGAAGCAATCACTTACCGTATGATAACAGGTAAAAACACTGGTATTTACAATCCATATAATCTATTTAGAGAAGCTTTCTTTCAGCTCTTTGTAGTTACCTTGATAACACAAAAAATAAGTGTTCTTCAAGAACATTAAATTTTAGGTTAAAAAATTGGAACATTGGATAAATGTTTTAATATTAGTAACCGTACCCCTAAAATGAAAACAAAAATATTTGTTGTAAGAATGATGAGGATTATTTAAGCAGTTTTGTAAGAAGCAAGAGCTGTGCAAACATGATTAACATTAGTACTAATACATAAGGAAAGAATTTACCTACTAAAAGTATACTTGGTCATAAGCTTCACCTCGGCGTTTTCCACATTCACTAATGACATTTTGTTTCCTCACCTCTTCCTCACCTCTTCAATACATCCCATATTGTATTCCCATATATTACAACTATCTTAAAGATATAGATCAAGTACAAACTCCCACTTAAAAATGTTTTAAAAAACTTCTGAATTATTGTTTTATTTATTTAGGGGGAAATCACAGATAAAAATTTCAAAAACTGATGGATTATGAAGAAAATTGTTTTCTGCTATAGACAAAGTGACTTAGTGTGCTTAAAGTTTACAGATCTTATCTTCTAAAGTTTCCTACTTTTTTGGAATTCATTAGCCCATATCTATAAAATCAGAAGTCTCCCATGTACAGTGATTTGCAACATACTTAACCCTAGCACAGGTCCACCTATTTACATTTTATGTCTGCTATGACCTTCAGTTAGGAATAATTTCTCGATCTGAAGTGTCGGGGCCCAGATGTCACCAGTGATGGTTTCTGACTCAGACTTCAGCAGTAAAGAATAATTCACATAAACTTCTTTTGATATGTACACACTTGAGCAGGTAACAAACAGTGCCTTTCCTATTACAGAGCCTTGCGCATTACAGATCTCATTTAATCCTCATATCGTAACTGCCAAGCTACATATGGAAAGAGGGCTGTGAGATGAGGTTCACGTGGCTGCAAGGGGCAGAGCCAGAACTTGAAATCAGATTCCTAACACAAGTTTGGAGCCCGGGTCCTTCCCCCAGAACTGTTGGTGTGATGGCTAATCCATAGCCAATTGTCTCTGCAAGAGAAAAAGGCCCATTTTTAAAGTTTGTATAACTCGAAAAAATAAAGATTTAGCTTTATGAGAGGAAAGAGCTAATTTATTCTGTCTACACTGGTGTGTCATGTTAAACACTATTCTTTGTGTGTCTAACAAATGCAACTCTCTTCGTATGATATAATTAAACTCCCTTGGAAAGAGTTCAAGACAAACCCACAGTCCATTGAATTTTACAGTACAGCAACTAATATTACATTAGATTTCTGTGGCATCATTATATACTATGGCAGCAAATGGATTACATTTAGCTTGGAAGAAATTATGTTCTAACTGCAACATTTGTGTGTAAGAATATCTGAATTAAATTGGAAAGGTATATCTAGTATTTCCCATATTGTACTCAAGTTAAATTCGTTCCTCACTGAGAATAGTTAAGAACCAAAAGGCAAGGCTTTGTTTTCTAATTGCCTCAGTTTTTGCGCCCAAAAGCACACCTAGGCTGTCACTGTGAACTTCCGTCTCTTTATTGGGAGAGGGGGGAGCATTCTGCTGAGAAGACGGTGTATCACGTATCACTGCTGCATTAATTCTAATTAGCAAATAAAATAAAATAAATGTTATAACTAAGGGCCTGAATAAATTATGAGACATTTTTAAATCAAAAGGATATATACATGCATACACATATAAGTATATAAATATACAAAAATTCATATTCATATATCCTTTTGATTTATTATATATATCACACATGTATATAAAGAATGGGAGATTGATATTTTTATGGTGTGAATTGTTTACATGTGTAATATATATATGCCCGTAAACTTATTTACACATATATGTATATGTTATGTGTGTTTGTGTGTGTGTGTGTGGAGAGAGAGAGAGAGACCCAAATATCACCAGCTGCCTACCTTCCACTCTTCGTTCACATCACTTGAACATCTCACATTTCACATCCAGACAATTTTTATTTGTTTTATGGTCTGGTGACTTGAGTGGTTGATCTGCTGACTTGAAGCAATGGGAAATGCAAAAGTACCAAAAAGTAAGGACACAATTACAGGCTAAGACCATGAATAAAAAACACTGCCCTCACGAGGCACTGAGACTAGCGACCACCCCTCAGGGAACACCTAGGGAAAGAAGCAGTGTCCACTGTGGAGGTGCTCCCTAAAGCACTCTAAGCATCACCTTCTCAGTACCAGCTTTTTATTCCAAAATAAGTCTTGCCTGATAAAAATAGGTCTACACAGAACTTTCATGCCATTCCAAAGCGATTTACCACCTTTCCTGGAGTACTCTTTCGGGACTGTTTTTTTTTTTTCCTTTTTCTTTATTTTTTTCTTTTGCTTGATCCTTCCATGTCCTCCAACCACCACCCCCACCAGCTGTCAACCTGCTCTTCTGCTCTCCAACTACGAGTCTATCACTAATTTGCTTGTTAATTCACATTGTTTATTAGATTCCACATATGAGTGAAATTGTGTGGTATTTGTCTTTCTCTGACTGGTTTATTGCACTTAACATAATTCTCTCCAAGTCCATCCATGTTGTCACAAAGGGTGAAATTTCCTTCTTTTTTCTGGCCTAGTAGTATTCTATTGTGTAAATGTACCACAGTTTTCTTATCCACTCATCTACTGATGGATAATTGGGCTGCTTTCAAATCTTGATGATTATAAATAACTCTGCAATGAACATAGGGGTACACATATTCTTTCAAATTAGTGTTTACAGTTTCTTTGGATAAATTCCCAGAAGTGGACTCACTGGGTCATAAAGCAGTTCCATTTTTAATTTTTTGAGGATACTCCACACTGTTTTCCACAATGACTGCACTGGTCTGCATTCCCACCAGCAGTGCAATAGGGTTCCCTTTTCTCCAGGCCCTTGCCAACATTGGTTGTTTGTTGATTTATTGATGGTAGCCATTCTGACAGGTGTAAGGGTATATCTCATTGTAGTTTTAATTTGCATTTCTCTGTAGCTTTAGCATTTAAATTTAATTTAGCTCATTTGCTGCATGCCAACTATGTATAAAGCATTTTAATACATCCTTAAGATATACACAAAGAATGTTCTCCCTGAGCTGAAATTAAAGATCTTTGCAATTTAATATTATTTGAATAATTATTGTATATGCAAAGAAAATCTTTATATACAAAAGTCACACTATAAAAAGTAAATTGAAGAATTTCCATAAACTAAAAAAAGAAACCAGTTGACTGTTAGTAAGTAATTTGCTATGGAGAGCTCTCTTCTCTGTTTTAGATATACTAAAATTTAAAACATATACATTGCCCTGGCTGCTGTGGCTCAGCTGTTTAGAGTGCCGTCCTGTAACCAAAAGCTTGTGAGTTTGATTTCTGGTCAGGGCACATAGCTGGGTTTTGGGATCAATCCCTGGACTGGTACAAGTGCATAGGATCCCCAGTCTGCCCTGATCTTAGGTCCAGGTGCACAAGGGAGGCAACCAATTGATGCTTTGCTCTAACACTGATGTTTTTCTCCCGTCTCCCTTCCTCTCTATCTAAAAGCAATGAAGAAAATGTACTCAGGTGAGGATTAAAAAATAATAAAATAAAAAATAAAAATAAAATATATACAATTTTAGAACAATATCTCTATAATGTACAGTAGACATCTAATGTAGCTAAATGCAATTTATAAACATATCTGAGATGGGGATGTTAGGATTGCAGAGATAATTGGAGGACAGGAGGAAGAAGAGTGGAATAGCTAAAGTAAAGAGAAAATATTATGATACCACAGAAAGATGAAATGAGTGTCTGCACTAGCTCTCCAGATGAGTTTCTATTTGCAGATTTCAGTCCCTCCTGAAACCTGCCTTCTTCTCCCAGAGCTGCACAGCATATTCTCCTTACACCAGGCTAAGTTTCTTTGTCATAAAGCAAAGTCTGGCCAAGACAAAACTGAGTCTCAGAGAAACAAAATAACTGGTCCATGGATACCCAGCTTGTGTCACGGTAAAAATTCCAACTCCTATTCTCATAGCTACCTGGTCTGTCTGGCAACCTCACCTTGTCATTATATTGGAAGCTCTAATAATAACCAGTGAGTGGCTAATGGTCCAGGTTTATGTTGCAAAGCAAAGAGATGAGTATAGTGGTATACAAAAGTCAATTAAATTCTCTAAAATCTTGTGAGTTATTCTATTTAAAAATGTTTAGCATGTTCAACAATGTTAGATACAGCTTTTCAGAAAGTAGTGTTATCAGGCACAATCTGTATCTGATCCTATGTTACTATAGCTGTTAAAGAAATTAGAGTATTTCATTTAGATTTTACATAAAATAATATTGAGGAAAATTTTTAAGGTGGAAGGTGGTGGGGCTGACATTTTAATCATCTTCCCAAAATGTTTATGATGACAGGGAAAGTCACACAGGAAAATAAAGTTGTGGAGTATTTACCCTCCTGTGAGCTGGCTGTTAGGAGTTCCTGTGAAAAGATAAGTCAGAGAGAATGATCAGCTCTCCCATCCAACGTGCTGACGCAATTTTTTTTTAAAGCCTTGTTTCTTTAAACTATTGTTACTAATGGTGTGCTATGTGGAAACCCATCGTCATAGTTTATTGTAGTATTTTCTTGCTAAAAGAGATTTCATGATCAAATAATATTGGAAAGTCTGAGTTCAATAAAGTTAAACAGGAGTTCAGTTTTATTTGGTGGGTTTGGGTTTCATCTTACTGCAGAGCTCCTCAGAGCTTTAAAATGCAAATGTGCACTGTGAAGCTACGAGTGAGCTGAGGGGTATTTATATGAAGCATTTCACAAATTTATCTTCTAACAGAAGTCTTTCCCCTCCAATTTTTCTTTTTATTTATTTATTTATTTGGTGGGGGCTGAAGAGAGAAAGAAGAGAGAAAAACTTGGGTAGAAGGAGCAGCAAAACGGTTGAGAACATTAGTTCTCAAGTGACCTGTCATGCCACTGACAAGTAACATAAGGACAAAAACAAACTAAATTCAGCATCACAGATAATAGAAAAAGGCTTATTGTAAGAAATAAGTGAAATGCTAATAACACAAATTGCAAGAACTACTGTTATTAATACTTTTCAAAAAGCCAGAGAGCAGTCCAATTCTAATTTAGTTTAATAGAAGGCCTGAGCAGCCGAAGACAAACATGCAAAGCAGTTTCTTCTCAAACTGATACAAGCTTCTGGTTCTGGTGGGGAAAAAAAGAGTTCCGTATGAAAAAAAAAATGCTCAGCATCACTAGCCATCAGAGAGATGCAAATTAAAACCACCTGTCAGAATGGCCATCATTGATAAATCAACAAACCACAAGGGCTGGTGGGGATGCAGAGAAAAGGGGACCCTGGTGCACTGTTGGTGGGAATGCAGACTGGTGCAGCCACTGTGGAAAACAGTATGGAATTTCCTCAAAAAACTAAAAATGGAACTGCCTTTTGACCCAGCAATTCCACTACAGTCCCAGCAGTAGGGATTCCTGAAACAACAATCCAAAAGAATTTATGAACCACTCTATTCACAGTGCTATTTACAGTGGCCAAGACTTGGGAACCACGTAAGTGCCCATCAGTAGATAAGTAGATTAAAAAAACTGTAGTACATTTACGCAATGGAATACTATGCAGCAGAAAAAAGAAGGAATTCCTACCTTTTGCGACAGCATGGATGGAACTGGAGAATATTATTTGAAGTGAAACAAGCCAGTTGGTGAAAGACAAATACCATATGATCTCACTTATAAGAGGAATCTAATGAACAAAATAAACTAATGAGCAAAATAGAACCAGAGGCATGGAAACATGGAACAGGCTGACAGCTGTAAGAGGGGAGGAGGAAAGTGGGCGACTCTTTGAAAGAAGGTGAAGGAATTAGTGAAAGAACATATATGAAGGACCCATGAACAGGGATGACCAAATGGGGATTGACTACAGAAGTGGAAGTTGGGCTCAGTGGAGAGGACCTAAGAGAGAAAAACTGGAACAACTGTAATAGCATAAACAATAAAGTATTAAAAATAAATAAATTCAAAAAAAGAAAAAAAATTAAACTAAGCCCTAAAATAATGTTGTGATTAAATTAAATATCAAATATCAAAGTATTGGCAAACATTGACTGCTGCATATTGTTTTGGTTAAATATCTTAATCAAAGAGACCTTTTGTGAGATGTTTATTTTAAAAGTTTTAAGTGAAAAAATCACTCTTTCTACCAGCTGAAACTTGGATAATTTGGATAATGAGGAAACACCCACTCATTCACCTTCCCCTTGGCAGTGGCTATCAACAACAATGGCACGCCTTACGGTTGCCAGGGAAACTTTAAGGAATGTACCAGTGCCTCTACCCCACCTCCAGAGATTCCAGATTTGCAATGGAGACTCTACATCAGTATCTCTTATTTCCCCCGGTGAATATAATATATACTCATGACTGGAGACCACTGCCCTAGAGGAAATAAAGTATTTCTCCAGTAATGAAGTTATAACTATTAAAAATAATTAAGGGCACAAAAATCCATTAAGTCATAAGAAATCTTTTATATTGTAAAATTATTTCTTTAAACCATTATTTATTATTTGTGCCTCAAAAGTTGGAAAAATAACAAATTTAATTACTCAGTTAAGAAAATCAACCAGAAATGAAGATGACTTCCCTGGAACATTGTCAATGGCATTTGATCTACAAATTAAACACTTAATGTTTTAATATATTTACTAGTTACCAATAAAATAGGCATTTAATATTAACAAATTATAAATCAAAACTAAGGAATAAATACTTGGAACATTATTATCCATCTGTCTACTACCTACCTACTTATCTGACATAAAAATATCTATCTATCTATCTGAGATAGGTTAGAAATTAAGGGATAAAATGCTATGATATTGTGTTATATATGAAAATGATACTATACTTCACTATCAGTAATCAACATATTGTGGACATATGTAACATTATAGACAAATAACTTGGTGTCTTTAATTACTTTTGATTATATCTCAGTATAACTACATACATATATTCACGTATTTATTCATTCATTTATATAGGCATTCTTCTTAAGGCCATCAAAATTAAATCATACATTATATTTCCCTTAATCTTAAGCAAAACCATAGGAGGTAGGTATCACTATTATCCACATTTTACAAATGAGGAAACCTTTTACAAACACAAAATTTCTAAGTCAAACAAATTGGAAGCTTAATTCATATTGGTGAATGTATGAGTACAAGAATTCAATTCCTGCCCTGGCTGGTGGAGCTCAATGGCTTGAGCACCAGCCTGTGAAGCAAAGGGTCGCCAGTTCAATTCCCACTCAGGGCACACGCCTGGGTTTCAGGCCAGGTGCCCAGTAGGGGGCATGCAATAGGTAACCACACATTGCTGTTTCTCTCCCTCTCTTTCTCCTTCCCTTCTCCTCTCTCTAAAAATAAATAAATAAAATCTTTTTAAAAAGAATTAAATTCCTAATGGTAGGTAGATAGATAGATGAATACACTGAATATAAGCCTTTATCCTGCCTTAGAAACCTCTCTGACAAAAGTCCCGTGAAAACTGAGCAAGAATCCAGATATACTTTAATTTATCATATAGGAGTATCTTAGTTCTAAAGGATGATTTTGGAATATAGATTCCATGGTCCAACCTCATATTTCTGAATTTGAATTCCTGGTAGTGAAATCTAGAATTTGTCTATTTTTTTTAAAGGCCCCTCAAGTAATGCATACTAATTCCAAGTATGAAACACTAAATTCCATTGCTCATTGCTGGGATTTGGTGAGTTTGGGAGTTTGGGTGCTACTGGTGCTCCGTAATAAGGGCAGGCAAAGAGGCTGTATGGACAGAGTAGGTATGTTCTGCCACAGTTTCCTTTCTCAGAGGACGAGAAGCTCAAGACCTAAGTCACCATTTTATGCTCCACTTTCTAATGAATCCCCTTCCATGTGAAAACATCTTTTTAACCTTTCTGGAAAAAAAATACACTGCTATTTCTACCTAATAGTATTACAATTTTATTTTACCTCCCCTGAGTCAATTCTAGAGGGTGTATGACATAAATAAACTGTTTTAAGTAGGAATAGTGAAAACAAATATTGCACACAATTTTTAATGAGTAATTTTGCAAATTCCTGATATGATGGTGTTGTATTGCTAGTAATTATATGAACACCCAATGCAAAGTACAATCAGTAGACCTTGTTTTAAATTTCATTCTAATAAATACTATGATTGGATCCTGTTAGGGGAAAAGTGGAAGCATTAATCCAATCACCAATCTAATCTTCATTGCTATAAAATTTAATGCCTGTCTACTTCCTTTGTACTAATGATGAGGCTAAATAATGTATATATATTTTATTTACATGTTCAATAAAACTATGGCCTGTTTGGTGAATGATGTTCTTCTGCCACTTGGTGGTGCTTGCCAGTTTCAGAATTTGTTTCTTGGTGGCACTGTAACACTAAGTACAAAGCAATCTGAACAAAAGCACAGCATTCCTATTGGAAATGCTTTGCTTCCAACTGTTTAATAATTTAAAGAACCTCTGTGGAAGCAACTGCATTTGTTAACCAGTCACAACTGGTAATTAACTCCTTTGGAGTTTTAAGTTACTTTGGGCAAAATGTCTTAGGAAGAGTACGTGTTACTAGAAAGCATGCCAAAAATTTACTTAAGAGAGAATTCAATAACAGTTTTACTCTGCTAAGAGGTTCTGTAAAATTCTACTTATATAGCCAAGCACTGGTGTGCTAGCAGGTCCTGTTTCATTATGATAATTACTGCATAAACACTTTTAAAGACTTTGCCTTTAGTTTCAAGCATGACTTACTTTCATGAGCCTGTTTAGTGAGCACACCAGCCTTGCTATGGAAAATGACATGTTCTCACTCTGACTGGGGAGTTGTTCAACCTTGATGTACATTAAGCGTATATTTATGTTGCTGTCTCTGCTGAAAGGGGGCAGCAGCAAAAGACAGCTCTGATTCCTTTTTTTTTTCTTTCCAGTGTCGGCTGGCAGCTCTATCTAATGGGCATTTCGTTTCCTTCAAGAATTTAGCTGCACTGTCTAGAAGCCTCCAACGGAGGCATTTTCTGATGCCTCCAACGTCTGGTCAAATTGATCTGTTTTAATGGAGTCTTCGTCGGTGAGGAGCGAGATGCCACTGACTAGAATGCTGGGATCTACTGCTTAATTGTCAGGAGCGAGAGACACTGAGATTCAGAAATCTTTGGAAGTGGACGGGGGCGGGGGGTAGGGGCGACCTCCCAGCGGAGGCGGGTATGTAAGATAAAGGAATGGGTTTCACACCGAGGGGAAAAAAATGAGATTTCTTTGAGACACTGAGGTGCTGCGTGATCACGTCTCTCCAAGGAGAAGTTAAAATGCAAGGAAATGGGAGGAGGATAGAGGTTAAAGTACTTAAAAGGACAGCTCGGGTACACGGTACGGATTTGTTGTTGTTGTTTTTTTGTTTTTCTGGTTGTGCTGTAAACGATGCTAATCCCTGTTTTCAAAGTGTGTTGGCGCCTCTTGTAAGTGATTGGTAATGGACGCAAATTGCCCGTGAGATGTTATCAAACAATGCTCTTCTAAATTCAGGTGACACAGAAGAAGAGGGAGAAAGGCGAGAATTAAAAAGAGAGCGAAAAAAGGGAAGAGATGGGGGTTCAGGAAGGAAGGAAAGAAGGAAGGAAGGAAGGAGAGGAAGGAAAGGGAAGGAGGGAGATAGAAACAGAGAGGGAGGTTGCGGGGACAGAAGAAAAAAAAAAATCCTGAATCACTGAAGGATCACACATTAAACATTGCACAATCACGTAGAAAAGAAAACTCATCCAAAACACTGTCACTGCAATAACTACCAGGGTCAAAAGAGAAATATGGTCCTTTCCATCCGTGTCCCAGGAAGCCGCGGGTCCCGTCACTAAGGACTAAAATACCATTAGTCTAAAGAGTGTGTCTAACTGCGCGAAGGATGCAGCAGGCAGAAGGCGGGTCCCGCTACGCCGTTTGCCCAACGCCGGCAGGAGCGAGAGGAAGAAAAGCGCAGAGCCAGACACTCCTGCCAAGTTAGACCTTGTCTCCTCGCCCAGGTCACGGCGACCGGGCAGAGACCAGCGCAAAGTGCCCGGGGCCACTCCACGCGCCATGGGTCCAACTGAGCCGCTCTTCTCAGACGCCGCTTCCCGGAGAAAGCGCCCGGCAACCCACCCGTTGCTGCTGCAGAGGAGCCTTCCCTTCCTCTCTCTCTGACCACTTGTCCCGGCCAAATCTGACCTTCGAAACACATTGGCCCGCACCTTTCAGGTAGCAACACAAACAGGCAGGCGGCCAGAGATGAGCGTGGGCTGGGGAGAGGTCTTCAAACCTTCGGCTCCTCGAGCTGGGTCGAGACTGCAGGGGGCCAGGGAGGGCAGAAGAGAGAGAGAAACGGAGGAGGAGAGAGCCGGGAAGACTGGTTGCGCCAGCTTGGCGAGCAGCCTCAGGGTCTCAGGCTCCCGTGGAAACTGCTGCAGCTTCCAGGCCGGCCAAAGCTGTTCTCACACCACCGCCTTTCACCGTCCCGGCTCCCTGCTACTCCCCGGAGAACTGTGCCCGGGGCTCTCCGTGGCGTATTCTCAGCCAGGATCCGTTTACAACCAGGCGGCGCGCTCCCGCACGCTGGAGCGCCGGGCGCCAGCAGGACGCCCCCTGCTCTGCGCCGGCTTTCCCCTCTCTGCCCTGCCGCTACTGCTCCTCTGCCACCTCCGCCCTCACCAGCTCCAGCTCCGAAAGATGCCACCCGGACGCAGCCGGGGTTCCTGCACGAAAGTGGGGCGCTACAGCGGAGCCCACTCTCGGGAGTGAAAGGGCAGGTGGTATACTATACAGGTGTGGGATTAGCCCACCCAGAAGCTTGAGCTTTTTACTTGAGCCCCCCACCCCCACCCCCACTCCCACCCTCCGTAGCCCCACTCGGGCCAGCGCCTGGCGAGCTAGCCCATCTGTGGCATCCGCCGTCCCCTCCTCCTTGCACCTCCTTGCCGACCCCTCCCTCCCGGGACCTGCATCCCGCTCCGCCAATCAGCGGCCCTCTGCCTCTTCCCACGTGATCCCGGGCGGGCTAAGGACCTGCTGCTTCCCAAACGCCAGAGGGATGCGGGCAGCAGAACGCAAGAGGCGGCTGCTTGGCTGCGGGGCGTTTTGACTTTTCCTCCACCCTGCCTCCTAGGGCTCCTGTCCTCTGTCCCTGGACTCTGGTCTCCTGCTCCCCCGGCTTCCCAGAGCCCTTTTTTATGGCAGGAGGTTCCCAGGTCTCCGGCGTAGCTTCTCAGCGGAAGACCCTCTCGCTGCTGGAGCTGAGCCGGGTCACTGGATGTTGCTGAAACTCTCGAGATCATGCGCGGGTTTGGCTGCTGTTTCGCCGTCAGGTGCCACTGCCACCGCCACTGCTTCTGCTGCCGCCGTCCGCGGGATGCTCAGTAGCCCGCTGCCGGGCCCCAACAATAGCGTGTTCTTCGGAAGCCGTTTGCTGCTGCAGAGTTGCGCGAACTAGTCATGGTGCTGTGGGAGTCCCCGCGGCAGTGCAGCAGCTGGACACTTTGCGAGGGCTTCTGCTGGCTGCTGCTGCTGCCCATCATGCTACTCATTGTAGCCCGCCCGGTGAAGCTTGCGGCTTTCCCTACCTCCTTAAGTGACTGCCAAACACCTACCGGCTGGAACTGCTCTGGTAAGTCCAGAACCCGAGCCTCAGAACCCTTAACCCCGCAGAGAAAACGCGCGTTTCCACCACAGACTGGCTTACCCCAGCGCGTCTCCCTAGCCCCTCAACTCCTACTGCCCCAAACCCCAGAGACGACTGACCACCACCCGAAGGAGCACAGAGAACTGTTCCAGGCCGCTGGGGAAGGAGTGGGTGCGGGAGGGGCCTGGGATGAGCAGAAAGTGCAGGTGTAGGAATCTTTGCATCCTTGCACTTAAATTAGAATGGCGAAGATTTTAAGAAATATTAAACGGGATGGCTTTGTAGACTCACTGAAAAGAGCATCAATCCTTGCGGAAACACTAAAACAGAATCTTTAGCATCATTAAAGAAAAAAGTCTAGCTAGAATGAGCTAGAGATAACTTTATGAGAAAGAACGACCAAAAAAGCAATAAATCGAATGGTGACTGCAGGGGAAACATTGGTTCCTGGCAAAAGTGCACTAGTCCGGGTCACGCAGATTCTAAAGGAGCTTGGTTTCACAAGATTCAATCCCAATCTCCGTGTCTCTCTCTCTCTCTCTCTCTCTCTCTCTCTCTCTCTCTCTCTCCCCCCCCCCCTCTCCCCCCTCACCTCCCTCCCTCTCTCTCCTTGGCTGCAAAAGACATTGTTTTGGCAGCCCACAGATGCCTCTCTCTTGCCTCCGAAAGCTCCTAGATGGTGGAGGGAAGTTGAAAAACAGTCATTCCTAGGTCTCCCAGGACGGGGTGGGCATGACCAAGGCCAGCCAGGCTCACAGGCAACCACGCGGAGAACCGAACCGACCCCTTGGGCGCTGACTCCTCCATTTCTGAGCAGACTTCCTAGGAGTGAATCAGGCGCTCTTCCTTCTCGCTTGGGTCTCTTCAGAGTCTGAACGCCAGAGCTTGGCAGGCTTGGCTTTGCTGAAACCTCCGAATGAAATAGGGCCCGCGGATGGAAGTTGCTGCACTCTGAGCTGGCTTCACGTTTCAGTATGACAGCCCTTAGTATACCAGGAGGGGTTGTGGTGTGATTTCACTGGCATTTTCAACTCCATTAACACGCGTTGGTATTGTTCCCTAGGTGTGATATGTTCTAGTTTTAGCTACTGTGTATGTGATTTTTCATCTTCTCTAAATGTGATCCTTCTGTAGTTAAATCTGGCTGTAAATAAAGCAGCTTTCAAAGGATGAATGTGAGAAGTGTATGTAACTTTGGAGAAAACGTAATAACCAACTGTAACTTACAGGATGAAAGAATATGTAGTCCTGGGTTGTTAGTGATATAAATTCCGTGAGGAAAAAATTTGTACATCATTGTAATTTGTGCTTTTTAAATACAAGTTAAGTTTTGCAACCCAATTAGATTTGGGTCAATAGATTGCCTTTGTTCTGTTTTTAACAATTTCTAAATTTGGCATTTTTATAAAACTCAACATGTTTTAACTTACTTGTGGTTCACATGTGCATTATGTTATTCAAGAAAGACAAATTTCCACTTAGCAGGTGCCTAATCACTTTTCAAGTACTTTATCAGAGGAACATTAAACAACCTGTAAAATCTATTATTTGAAATGTTGATAGCTTTGTAGTCCACATGACGAGTTTGCTTCATCCCTAACTGTAGTATTGTTTTAGGAAATAACTAACTTAAATGTGAAATTGAGGTTGGCAGTGAAGAAATTCACTATTAGTCTATCTTATCTTAAAGGGGTCTGCAGAAACTAAAGAGAATGAACTGGTTTTCCAGGCTGACTGTCAAGAACCTGGCACCCCCACCTCCCCCACCCCTGTTACCTTAGAGGTGATCAATCTTCATTTGAGCCAGACAGACCATCACAGAAAACACTGTGCCTGTTTATCTTTATTATTGGGGCTTTGTTTCCTCTTTGTCTGGAGAAATTCCAGATAAGAGGTTGTTTCAGGCTATAAAGCAAAAGAATGATTAAAGATACAGAAATGGTAAAAAGGCCCTCAGGGACTATCACCAGTTTTTTAAATAAAATGTGGAGAGTGGGGGTCATAAACTATAGTCCACTTGAAAAAAAATAAGGAAGCAAACATTGAACATTCATTCATTCAGCATTGCCAAGCTAAAGTAAAATAGCACTATCAAACAAACAAACCAAAAAAGGATATTAAGAGAGAATTGACTTGAAAGGAACTGCTGAAGAAAAACAAATACTGATTACTTAACAAGATTTTTTTTAGATTATCAGTAGAATGACCTTGCAATACATATGTGGTTGTCAGAATTAAATTTTTGGTTAATTCTTTTAAAGTTTCAAGATATCACTATTTTTTTCTTAAAGTCTATAACATTTTTAAATGACTGGGATATTTTCTTTAAATTTGAGGTTATGATGACAGAGAAAATGATCTCTTCCTCTGTGATACCAACACCTGTAAATTTGATGGGGAATGTTTAAGAATTGGAGACACTGTGACTTGCGTCTGTCAGTTCAAGGTAAGAAGTCTGGTATTTGCACCTTCTAATTCGTTAAGGAGACTACAAAGCAAGGATCTCCCTTTATAACCCATCACTTGGCAATTTATAGCTATGCAAGCTAAGAGGAAAGCTGGCACCAAGCAAAGTGCTGGTGAGAGAGCCAGCTGATGTCAAGAAGACATAGTTTTTGGGGAGAAGTGCATATGCCACAGTCATAAATGCCATAGAGGCACAAAGGTTTGGGTTGTCAAAGGAAAGTTATGTTTCTGTGATTCTTTTAGCATGCATTTTATAAGCCAAATACTGAAGGTAATAGTCAACAACCAGTGGATAAGAAGCGTGGATTTGTAGTTTTGCTGGTTTTGGTTGGGACTATCATCTTTTGATCATATTTTTCTCTTTTAACGGTCTTGGGTTTTATTATCTTGGCAATCTGGTTAAGTTTTTCAATGAACTCCTTCTTGATGTGACTTCAAAACTACTGTGCAAGTTTTAGAAATCATGGAGTTTGTTCATATGTGTCAATGCTCCATAGGTGCCATATTCAATTAAAACTGAATCTCCCAGAAATCCAAAAGAGCACAAATAGCCACAAGTGATTTCGTGAACATGAGAAAGATGTACTTTGGCTCATGTTAAAAAATAAATAAAAATAAAGAGAGAGAGAGAGAGAGAGAGAGAGAGAGAGACTATAGCAATGTTACCATCAAAACTAGATTATTAGTAACTATTAAAAAATAGAACTCACTGTCATTATTATAGTCATCATCTAACAAATGTTTTCTATCATGTAAATTACAAACTTCATTTCTCTCAAAATGTTTACATAATCATATATACCTTCAAATATCATCAATGTAATACTAATGTCATATTCACCTCTGAGTGCTAGTGAATTACTTTACATACACATGAGTTCTCTGTGCATAAACAAACTACGTGGGATCAGCAGAAACTCTTCCAAGATTGTAAGCAAAACTAAAAAAAAAATTGAAAGGATATAGAGCAAATAAAAACATTAAAATCAAATTCAGGTTTAAATATTTATTATGTATAATATTTAGATTATTGATGAAGTTTAAGTATTTTAGATCAAATTCAATCTTTCTATGAGAGAGTTAAGAAAATTTACAATTAAATATACTTTGGCTTATAGATAATCTAAAAGCTTCTTGGACAGTATTTTTTTTCTTTCTAAAAAAAGCAGTAAAACTGATACTTGTAAAGCACACTACCTCCTGGTGGGTAAGTATTGCTATGACCATACTGTAATATTTTAGACAATTCCATAGTGTTACAAACATATACTTGCATATTTAATATGCATGTGGCACCAACCTGTAAGGCCTCCAGCTACACTGACAATGTAATTATGGTCTTTCAATGAACTGCATGAGAAACTGCACGAGAGAGAGAGAGAGCATGAGAACTCTCCAATTCATTCTTTCCCCAAATGTTAACTAAGGGAAAAATGCAGTTGGGTGATTCATTAATTAATGGCCTACAGGATTTTGTGGATTTCTTCTGCTTTCAATGTGAGATTCCTATAAATTTCTCTTATTTTCATAACCAAGGGTGGACATAAGAAGTGAGCTCATAAACAGTGTAAAATGGATCAAGAAGAATATTTCTCAAATGGGAAGCCATAATTCTAACAAGATTTCACAAAGAAAAAAAAAAGAGTTCACAAAATTCTAAGTGGATGCATGCTACTGAAAGGAAATTTATAATTTTCTTATTAAAGAAATGGTACTCAGTTTTCAGGTTCCACAAAGGATTTTGGTAAAATTTTACCAAAAAACTTTTATCAACAAATGTATTCGTGTTTTTCATGCATTGGTCAACCAGTTAAATTTGTCATTAAGTTAAATCATTGTTGAGTGGAGTAGTTGGGGGGGGGGCGGTAATGACTGCAAGTTTAAATCAGAAACTAAAATGTAAATTTTCTTTTCCTAATGCCTGTAACATTTTAAGTTTGTTACTAGATTACTGCTGCTATTAGCTTGTGCTTTACAATTGTTGTCAGTGTGTCAGGAGAAAAATAAACATTTCTGTAGAGGAAAAATTAGACTCTGCAGAAACCACGAATCTAGAGTGGCTGAATCAAGTTGATGATCAAAGAAAATGTACAAGTCATACTGAAAATAACAGATAAGCTGGTTTTGGTCAGGAGTATCCTGAGTCAGTCCTTTCCAATACTTTTCAATGAATTTGTTGCTGTTTTTTAGTTCCCAGTATCCGATGAAAAGAGAGATGTTCTGAAAATCTATTTTTCTTTGTGCTATTCTGAAAGACATGAGGTCATAATTCTTTCATTTAAATAAGATACAACTATGATCTTTTTGGCTGAGAGAGAAATGTCAAAGATAAATGGGCGTGTGTCTTTATAACCTATAATGTTTTCCAATTTGGATTATTGTTGAAGCACTAAAGTGAACATGTAGTTGCCTTCACCTCTTTTAGATGATTTAAAATAAATGTATTCTACCTTTCAAACATATTACAGTAGACCCTCATATCCTCATGGGACTGGAACTAGTGATAATACTAAACCCTATACATTACTATGCCTTTTCCTACATATACATACCTATGACAGTTTGATTTATAAATGAGGCACAGTAAGGGATTAACAACAATAAATACAGATTATGTTAATCTGTTTTCTTTCACACACAAAATATCTTACTCTGCTGTATTCACCCTTCCACTTAAAGAAAGCACTTTATGGCCTCTCTTTGTCATCTCTGAATTGCCAACACCACTGCTCTTGAACTTTGGGGTCATTATTAAGGAAAATAAGAGTGATTTGGACACAGGCACCGTGGTACCTCCACAGTTGATCTGATAACCAGGACAACTAATAAGTGACTAAGGGGCAGGGAGCGTGTACGGCGTGGACACACTGGGCAGAGGGGTGATTCACATCGCAGTGGGATGGAGTGGGTTGGCCTGAGATTTTATCACACTATTCAGAAAAGCACACAACTTAGAAGTAATGAATTGTTTATTTTGAGAATTTTCAATTTCATATTTTTGAACTGGTGTTAACTGCAGGTAACTGACGCCATGGATAAGGAGGGACTGCTGGATCGCATTTATTTCTCAAACTGAGTGAAATAGTTATTTTCTCTTATTAAAGATGAGGAAGTTAAGGCCCATAAATACAAATAACTTACCACTGAGTGGTGATCCTAAAGCAAGAATTGAAATCCTTTGACACCAAATCTATTTTTTTTCCAGGACATGATATATGCAAATAAAAACATCAGTAGCAACTACAAAAGTACAAATTTATTGTGGAGAACTTTTAATATCAAAAGTAGTTCAACTAATTCTTAGGTGATGATATGAGTTTCAGAAATGGGCTTCAGCTTCATGTATCCTACATTCCTATCTATATAGCAAATGGTGTGCTGGTCAATCTGGTAAATCATTTGTGGGTATGAAGATTTAGAAACAGTTGGTGGGTGGATGAATGAACAGATGGATGGATGGATGGATGTAGAGATGGATAAATGGGAAGATGGATGAAAGGAGGAAAGAAAGAAAGAAGGAAGGAAGGACGGAGGGAAGAAAAGAAGGCATATAGTTTTTCATATATTGCACTGGCCAAATAAGTATCAATTATCACATTATAATTTTAAAATATGATGAAGCCTTATGCATATTAATTGTTTCAAATATTAAACATATTTTTAATTATTTTATTGTTGTTCAATTACAGTTGTCTGCATTTACCCTCCACCACGCTCCCCCACCCCAGCCAAACCCACCTCCCTCCCTTGCTTCCACCCCCACCCCTTGGTTTTATCCATGTGTCCTTTGTAGTTGTTCCTGAAAACCTATTTAATAAGCCATGCTTTAGATCTGCAATTTTCCTACTTACTAAGACTTCACCTAACAAATTTTCCAGAATTAGTGACACAAAACAGTGAACACTATTTTGTTCAAGAATTTGCAATTGGACATGGCTTAATGGTATCAGCTCACCTCTGCTCCCTCTGGCATTAACCTAGGTGAGGCAGGGAGCTCAGAGGTTTGGTTCTATACTTATCTCAGAGTTCTCACTCTTATGTCTGACTGTCAGCTGGGAACTTTGGTCCTTTTCCATGGGATCTAACTGTGTGGGCTAGTTTGGGCTTCCTCACAGCACAGTGGCTGGGTTTCAGGCAGGCATCCTGAGAGACAGGAAGAGCCAGGTAGAAGCTGTATCCTGTAATGACCTAGTCTCTAGTCTCGGAAGTCACAGAGTCCCTTTGCCCCTAGTCACAGAACTGCCCACTCTTAAAACCATAAAAATGTTTCCATATAAGGAAATGTAGTAACAGAGAAATAAAAGAGACCTATGGAATGATCAAAGGATTGGGAGATATGCAGGTTTTTTATCTTGTTCTCTTTTGAGCAGGAAACATACCGTATTCTAAGTCATTATCCCTAAACCTTTGACAAGTAGGAATATAACAGAATTCACTTAACATCTGTAGAGAACCTTCTACATGCCAGACTGTGTGGAAGGTGTAGACAATATATAAAATATAAGTTATGCATAGTTTCTGGATGCTGAAATCTCAGCTAAATAAAATTCTTATTGACCAAACAAGTATAAATCATATGAAAAACTTCTCACATAAATTTTTTGGTAATTTGTAGCAAAATGAATTCCATATATTCTAGAGTATCAAGTCATTGCATCGACCAGTATGGCATGGAGCTGTTTTCTTAAGCAATGTGGGCATTTTGGAACAAAATCATTCTAAAAAACACATATTTGTAAAGTAAATTTAAGATTTTAAAACATCTTACAAAAAATAGAATCACTTTTTCCCTGAGAGGAAGTTTGTACAACACATACATTTATGGGCCTAACCATCTGGGCCTGAATCTTGTTTTTTCTCTTACCAGCCAACTATGTAGCCTTTCGCAAGTCACTTAACATCTGAATATGTCCCTTCATCTGAAACTGAGCAGCATCATGGTTACCACTAGAAACTATTTCCAACAACTTGACACATTTTAATGTAGTAGTTAGCCTATTTTTATACTAGGGTTATCCTGTTTTCCTTTATTTTTCTAATTGTAGACATGCATGTTTTAGTGTCGATTTTAGATGGTGGCGACTCTACTAGTTAAAATATATATCATGAGAGGCAAATCATTTTTATTTCTTTTTATAAATGAATATTGCAAAGTGTTTTAAAAACACAACTCTTCTAATCCCCTGGGGGAACTGAGCTATAAACTTGTTAAACATTTAATTGGTGAGTAATATACACACAATCCTACACCAAGGCAGTGAGAGAAGTGGGAAAACCTGGGACTAGGTTTCTGCTCCTGAGACTTAATTGTTACAGGCGTGTCCAACCTGCAGCCCCGCAGGCTCCGTGTGGCCCAGGGTGGCCATGAATGCAGCCCAACACAAAGTCACAATGTTTTAATTTACTTGAAACATTATGAGATTTTTTTTTGTGATTACATGTCGCAATGCATTTAAATGTGTGGCCCAAGACAACTCTTGTTCTTCCAGTGTGGCCCAGAGATGCAAAAAGGTTGGACACCCCTGGCAGGGTATGCTTCCTCTGTGTTACTCATATTGATGAGTGCAAGTCATGGTACTAAAGGGCAAAAACCATCTTGCTGATAATCTACAGTTGAACTCTTTTCAGCTCCTTACAAATCTCCCTGTTGGCTTGTGCTTGGAACTTAGTAGCTCTGTTTTTAGCATTGCTCACATTTGGCTTGCTCCATCCTTCAGAAGTGACATATGAGTATTTTATCCATTTATTTCATATTTTAAGATGCACATCAGCATTATGTACTAGCACTTGACAGAGATAATAAATACCTCCCACACCTCACTTCCAGTCCACTCACTACATCTGAGTAATCTGCAGAAATAGATGAGAATGATAAACAGGGCAATTCTTGGAATCAGAGAGAAGAAAATGTGGATGCCAATAATCAACACACAAAGTATTGCAACCAAAATTGGGAATAGAGATTAAAAGATAACCATGACAAGAATGCTAGGAACCCAGCATAAGAAGCTAAGTAGTCCAGTCCTCTGCACTGATTAGGACTCTCTTCTGTCTACTGAAAGGGTTTGCAAGTCTACTGAATATCATGTTGCCAGCTGTCTACTTCTGTATAGTCTCCCCTCCATGTGCCCAGATACCATCGTAGTGTTAGCGAGTTCTCATAAATCTCCCTTGTATTCTCCTGTCTCTGGTCATGAACACACCACCTTTGTCAAGCACCCCATCCAACCACCTGGCCATGGTTCTGACCATTTACGTGGCGTTGTCTCCTTAGCACTGCTCTTGGAAAATTCAGCTCTTCATTGACATTTTGCTATTGCCTGTTTTCTTCAGTAATGATGAAGATGTCCAATCCTTCAGTTGGTCAGTTTTCAGATATAAGCATATATATTTGGAAAACATATGGAAAGCTATGCCTACACATGTATCACCTGGTCAGAAGTGAATTGCTATTGAATTATAGATCCTCATCAGCAAAAAGTTCCAATCAAAACTGTGTGTTTAAAATATAATCATGTAGACGGACTGAGTCTGGGAGCCAGCAGTGTAACTGTAGAAAGGAATTGTTGTACAGAGGGCTTCCAGAATGTCTGAGTTAGAAACTGTTGAAATAAAGAGGATTTATAAAATACATCTTATTTTAAAATTTTAAATCATACTATAATAATATTTAAATGAATATGATTTAGTATCTAAATCACCTTGCTAGCAATTATGGTGATCATAATATTAGTGTCATAGAATTTGGATTTACTAGTGACAGAAAAATATATCACTGCTAGTAAAACATTGTATTTAAGTTTTTCATTAATTAATACAAAGTAAAGCACCTAAAGTGACTTGCATTTCAGAGAACATTGGCTTATACTACTTGAAATTATTAGGATGATTAATCCTATATTACATGAAGGCAAAGAGCAAGATGGTTGACTGGGGAGGAGAAAGTACAGATATTGTTAGGCAATAGAGTACAATATAAACCTCAGGATAAATCCCTGAGTTGAATTTGACTTATGATAGAACTTTAGGTTTATTATCATGTATATTAAAACTTTTCTAGCCATTGCACTAGACCATTGGTTTAATACAAAGTATTATGCATTTATGACACATTAAATATCCAAATATTTTAATAAGATGCAGAAGACAGCAAAGCGTTCTCACATACATGTGTATGTATGGTTTGCTTTACTCGGTTTCTGGCACGGGTATTTACAAATAATCGTCTCTGTCACTGTTTGGGTTATAACTAGTCAGTGAAGCAATGTGTGGTAGTAAGCACGAGGTAATCACATCTCTGGCACAGTTAGCAGGTGCCAGACTCAGCCAGGTGTCTCTAATGCCTTAGGTTGTGACTGTACTATGAGGAGTATGCCCTGTAGGTTGCCTATTTTCCATTGTAAAATGTGTACTTTTATGCAATGACTGTTTTTAAAGTGAACTTTTCTCTTTGTGAAATATATTGATAGTCATACTTTTGAATAGTCAGTGAAGTTTATAGTAGTTGTTGAATTTTTTCCTGTATTTCAGTCTATTTCTCTCTGTACTGTATCTACATCGTTATCCCATGATATAATGATACAATGAAAATTGAGTAGTAATCCAAATGTCTTATCCAAATACTTAGAAATAAAGATTAAAATCCAACAGAGAAAAAACATGCTAAAGGGTAACAATTCTCTGGCATTTCAGTTATACATTTTTGATCTCCAAACATGGACATTGCCTATTTTTGAAAAGCTTTAATATTGTAGCATGTTTTATTTTTTCCAAAAAGAGTATTAAATAATATTGATATATTTGTTGGTATCTTTTTTTAGTATTGCTTCTGTGATCACTTTGTTGGAATTGCCCGATCAATTTAGCAGCTTTTTTTTTTTCCTATCTGAATTAAATGACTGGTTGGCTGACTTGACATTGCTTTTGTGTTTCTTTGCATGATTCCCTTACAAGGTCAAATACTTATTGGATACAATGAGGATCACTGAAAAGGAAGACAAGAGCTTTCTATTGTAAATGATTATTTTTGTTCAAGAAGTCAGAGGCCCGCGGACTCCAGTACTAACCATAGGATTATTTCTGTGTGTTTCTCAGTGCAACAATGACTACGTGCCTGTGTGTGGCTCCAATGGGGAGAGCTACCAGAATGAGTGTTACCTGCGGCAGGCTGCCTGCAAACAGCAGAGTGAGATACTTGTGATGTCTGAAGGATCATGTGCCACAGGTATGTATGTGATCCTCCTTCGGCCTGCTGAATGAATTCTAAATCCAAAAATTATGTCTCTTGCTTTTTCTGTTATCTTGAGATAAATAATTCAGACTATATATTGGCTAGGCAAGCCTCTTATTCCTTCATACAAAGTATGCATTACTCTTATTCTATGTCTTTTTGCATTTCAAATCACTTCTCAAAGAAAGAGAAAATCTACCATAAGGATATTGGTAGATTTTAATATATATGTTATTTAATGAAGTGAAGGCAATTGAATAATATAATTATAAACCTAAATTGAGCACCCAGGTGTCAAATGTATAGAAACTTTTCTATGCATGAACACATTTTCTTGTTTCTTTGTTTGTTTTAAACAACAGCATTGTCTGCCGGAGGGTAGCTTTGCAGATTTGGGTTTGGAAGTTAAGATGTGGCTAACCATAGCAGCTCCACAAAATGCTTTTCCTGCCATTTCATAGATTATTTTGAAAGCTGTATTAATGGTGGACATTACTTCTATGACCCCTGTCATTTCTGACACAGTCAGCCTGGGATTCCACAAAGCTTTGTAGTTATCATGTGCAAAAAAATACTACACAGAAAGTAAGGAGGAAGAGTGAGTTTATATGCTCTCTAGCTTTTCAGGTTTTCCTTTTGTGTACAGTGGTGGTCAGAGATGAACAGCATTACAGGAAAGAAGAAAAACAAACAAGAGGAACAGAGCCTAACGTGATGAAGTAGTGCTTTAAAATGACACTGAGTTTTCAAGTAGCCTTGAGACTTTGAAATCACATATATTAAAGAAATTTTAGTGTCCCATGATGGTTATCCTTAATGGCAAATATGTATCTTTCTGGAATGTCATGGATTCTAAAGAGTTGGATGATATAAGCATGTTCAGGAAAAATAACAATAATATTAGACATCAAAAATAGAAATATAGAATAGTGCCCAGGAAAGTCTATTTTACTAAAAATTACCTCTTAGATAACAAGTATTTCTATTCTAAGGAATTATGTGAAAAGTTATGTGTGTGCTGGCGAGGGTAAGGTGATAAATGAGCAAAGAGAAAGTCCCATTCCCTAAAAGATTATCTTAAGCCTATTGATGATTAGTAATTGATAATGTTCTAAATTGTACTGCAAACTACCAAAGTTTCTAAGAATTAGGGGAACAGAAAAGCATCATTCCTCATGGACAGTTATGCAAGCTGTCTAGTTTTGGTTTTAGTTTTTAAGTAGTTTTTTCATCTACGTGATTCTTTGCCTCACAATGCAAATGTCCTTTTGGGAGGGTGATTGGGAGGCAAACTGGACTGGTGGAGCTCCACTTCTTACTTGCCCGAGCAAGCAGATCATTGCTGTTGGCTTGTGACCGAGAGGTAATGAGTGAAAGTGACAGCAACAAGTGAGAGCTCTGGACCATCTTCATCTGTAGAAAAGGAGGAGGGCCAGCATGCTGCTCTCGGAGTAACGATGGGGGAACTAGAAAGAAAGGCAAAGAGCAGGCAGATTATGAAAAACCAATGTACCATATCTACTGAACAAAAAGTGGAAAATGAGACTTTAGGACAAATGGGATAGGAAAAAACAAAAACAAAAATAAAGCTCTGACTCCCAGAAAGGAGGAATGATGTAGGCAAATAGCGGAGAGTACTAAGGAAAGGATTTGCTTATTCAAGATCGTGTAGGGTATCTGTCTCTGACAATAGCCAAATGAGAATCACGGGACAGCCCTCATAATACACAGTCATGAAGTTACGATCATGGCTAACAGCGTTTAGTAGCACAATCTCTCACCAGCCTCAGAGTTCTTGTCAACATATGCAGTTGCACTCTTCTGGTTTATTCAAATCTTTCCCTTCTAGTCCCTAATGTTTTGGTTACACTATAGAAATAAATGCTTAACCAAGTGGAAAATTCAGTCACAACTGAGTAATCCAGCTCTAGCGCATTCACAGACTTAGATTTCTTCAAGATTTAATTAGTAAGCCGGTTTTGTTGCATGCGTCTTCCATTGACTGGTAAATCAAAAAGATTTTTGATCTCAATAATGACGGAGGGACTAAAGTAACTTTGATTAACCCAGTGTGACTATAAGTAAATTGGAGTTCTGACTTTTGATCTAAAAGAGATTCTTATTTTTTTCTTCATACATTTGCCATTTACTTGAAATGCTGTTTGACATTGAGTGGGGGTGGCAAGTTGTGACCTCTAGGAATAAAAGACAGTAAAAAATATAACTTTATTATATAGGGGTAGGCAAAAATAGGTTTACAATCGGGAGTATGCAAAACACAGATTCAATAAAGCTATTGTATTAATTATACAGACAACTGCAAACCTACTTTGCCCACACTGTATTTCATTGAACTTAAACATCATTTTTTTTTTTTGTCTAGAAAGTGGTTTTCTATTGGGAAGTCTGGTCAATGGCCTCATTGTCAATTTTACTTCTCTACCTTATAAGAAATGCATTGACCGGGAGCCCAGATTCAAGTCCAACCACATGACCTCTTTCCTTAGGTGTTTCTGTCTCCCTAATAAGTTTTAGTGGACTACTTATCTCTTGCTTGTCAAGATGACCCATCTCATAGTAGACAAATCATTAAAGCTTTCCATCACTATTTCATAGTGATGCTATGAGCTTAAGTAACTATTTAAAAAAGTCTACTCCTCCTTTCTTTTCTAAATACACAATATGTGTCAAATCAAATGCAAATTGTCTGAAGAACCATACTGCATGAGTTTTTGGAAACATACATGGGAAATACAAGCCAAATTTCTACTGCTATTTTCTTGATTTTCCCCAGCAGTATGCATTTATTAGAAAACCTATAGATGAACAGGCAAGATTCTCATTCAAATTTTTAATTATTATGTTCCAGACACAGTGATAAGGATTTTAGAAATGCTATTGTGTAGTAATCCTCAAAATAGCCCAAATGGAATACACATTATTATAGCCATTCAATAGACTGAATAAGCTTAGTAGGAAGGTTGAATGACATTTCTTATGCCATCCAATGAGTAACGTCCTGAAGATTATAACTTGGAATCCTTAAGCTTTTATGCATTTCCTCTTATATGCATGTAAGTATAGGAAGCTGAACAAGCATGGACCTTGATGTAAAGAAGTTTACTATCTTAGCGACAAGAGAATAAGAAACTATACACATTTAACTAAAACGCAGATAGAATGTATTAGTGCTATACTAGTATAACCTGTTATTAGTCCTTGATTATTATAAGTGATACTGAATTAACTTTCAAATTCATTCAAATAAAACAGTTAAAATTTTAGCCGTGACGGTATACTAAAAGGAGACTGGATACACATTGACCATTCAAACATTGTCCTCTCCAAAGTGATAGGGCCATGACTTATGATTATCCGTTCAGTTAACAAGACTATTCTACCATAAAAATGAATGCATCAGCTTTCTTGATCTACTGTCATTAAATAGTCAGAGCATATGATTAAAATCTTTTTTTCTGTACTTACCAGGAAAGATTTTTATTATGAATTGTTTTACCAACTAGCTTGTCTTTAAGGAAAGGATATTGTGGCCCAGAGACACAAGTCTTAGTCACACTAGCAGTTAGTTAAAGACTTGGTATTCTGATTTTATACAGTGTTAGACCCTGTGAATTTAGTTACTATGAGTTTCCACCAAGGCTGACAATTCAAACTACTGCTCTTTCATGGAAGTGCTAATGCCTAACCTAACAAGGGGGGCTATCAGGGAGGCAACTATACTTTCACATGTGTCAGCCTTCTGTGGATTTTCTGCTCTGTGCCTCTTAGGACAGTGTCATGCTATCAAACAAGCAGAAATAATGTTTTATTTTAATTGGACTAAAACATCAAATGTAAATTTATAGAAGTGGCATTTGATACAGTTCTTAAACTCTGGTTAAGATTTCAATGGTAAGTGAGGGCATATCAGGCAGAGAATACCAGTATTAGTCTTATTTCCCAGTAGTAACATCAAAAATACATGACCAAATGTACTTTGAATGGAAAGAATAGGGAAGTAGAAAGAAGATGTCGTCTACATTTAACAGGTGGAAGCACATGGAAACTCAATGGCATTGACTCCAATAAGAAAATTGAGTGTTGCCAGGAACTGAGTTCTCAAAAGTAGACAACTCTGACCAGTTGTAATGATGTAGGAGAGAGAGATGAGAAGAAACAGAGAAAGAAGTATGCAGAAGGGATTTTTTTTATTGCTAGCATCACCTAAGGTATATTCAATTTTAAGCCAAAGGCAAAGTTAATCTCACTCTTCTACTGAGTTCAAAAACAAAAGATGCTCTTGGTGTCAGATAGACTCATCCACAATTGTGGTATTTGGAAACATATTAACAATTATATAAAAAGATATTTATTTTTGAAGTATTTTTCTTTGTGCATATGTGATTGATCTATAATATTAATCTTAATTATGACTTTATTTGCTATGTCTTAGACTGTTTAATGTCTAAATGTCATTGATTACTATAAGCATCTCATTTTCAATTTGTTTGTTAATAGCATCAAATTTGTCATTAAAATAAACATGTGAGACTTTACATAGTGAAGTTTAGGAATTATTTTAAAGCTAAGAATCCTTTCTTTCATAAAGTTTAAGCATATAAGTAATAGAAAATTTAGATTATAAGTTATGCTATAGAAGTTAAATTAGATTGATGTGAATACACATTTTCAGACTAAATATGCATAATTTTCTCAATTTTATTGCGATCTTATTGAAGAAAGTAAACATGAACTAAGAAGAGGCATAAGTATTTTTGAAGATGTTTTTCAAGCGAAAACAAAGTTGTTTATTTTTCTCTCCCAGATGCAGGATCCGGATCTGGAGATGGAGGTAGGAGATGCCTTTTTATATATTTAAGGACTTGCATGTGGAGGTTTTGTAGACATTTGCTTATGTGCTTGTCATTATAGATATCTGAGAGGAATTCACAAGTCACATTTCAGGAAAGGAGGAAACAAAAAAACTATTATTCTCTTGGTGAAGTCAATGTATGTACCATGCAAATTATTTGATATATTTATGAATTACACTCAAGAATTCTGTCTCCAACTAATCTTCATTGTTTATTTGTTCGTGTCTGAATTATCTTTGAACTAGATATGCATGTCAAAACTTTCCAACAGAAGACTTCGAGCTCATTTGACAGGGCAAAAATAACTCATGAGGAAGCCATTTAAATATCTTTTTTACAGTATTGCTGTCAATTACCAGGTATTAATATTAACACATATATAACTATCTTATAAAGAGGGTCTTAATTATTAAATTAAAATTTGAAACTGAAGGAGATTGAGCTTATTAAAAGACAGTGAAAAAGCTAAACAAAATTTAGAGCAGTGGCCCAGCCAGTGTGGCTCAGTTGGTTGGACATTATTCAGCAAACCCAAAGGTTGCTGGTTGGATTTCCAGTAAGGGCACATGCCCGGCTTGCAGGTTCAGTCCCCAGTTGAGGTGCATACAGAAGGCCGTCAACAACTGATGTTTCTCTTTCACCTGTATGTTTCTCTCCTTCTCTTCCCCTCTCTCTAAAATCAAAAATGAAATAAAAATTTAAAATCAGGAAAAAAACTTAGACCAATGAAAATTAGATGGTATCTTTACTTCTTTGATTAAATTAATTTGTATTTTTTTACTAAAATAAGATACATATATGTTTTCATTATTTCATTGTGTGTTTTTAAATTTGTTTTTATTTTTTATTGTGTGATTACAGTTGTCCCCGTTTTCCTCCATTACTCTCCCCCACCTACCCACCCCCCACCTGCCACATGCAGTCCTAGCCTCCCCAGTTGTCTTTGTCCATGGGCCCTTTGTCCATGTTCCTTAACAACCCTTCCCCTTCTCTCCCCTCTTATCTCCCTCCCTTCTCCCCTCTGGTTACTGTCAGTTCATTCTTTATTCCCATGTCTCTGGTTATATTTTTTCCGCTTGTTTGTTTTGTTGATTAGGTTCCCCTTGTAGGTGAGATCATATGACATTTGTCTTTCACTGCCTGGCTTATTTCTCATTGTGTTTAATAAGTGTATAAAATAGGAGAGTCAGAAACTTTTAGAATTTGATCTGATGCACCTACTGACAAGATTTTATTTATGGTTTGACTCTTCATCGTGAATTTCCCAAAATGTTTTTCTAAGTGAAGTCAAACAAAATTTCACCTTTATGCATATGTTTTTTAAAAAATTGTTCTGAAAGTTGTGTTAGTGAATATTTACTCCTAGTGATATTAACTATTTTTTTAAATAAGAGACTCAACAGTTTTATTTTTTCTGAATTACTTTTTAAAAAATTGTATTACTTTGCTCTAAAAAACTAATGGATTTAATTTCTTAATTTTTTTCCTGTATTACAAGATGCCAAAAAACTTAATAACTTGAACCTGAAAACCTAGGTTAGAAAGACCTGCACAATTCCACTTCACATATCCATTGGATTGTATATAAAACATATTTGACTCATTACTTCTTGTATACAGAAGATGGACTTGCCTTTGTATTATGACAGAGTTCCTGTTTCCAAGGTTTCAGAGGAGTCAGAACCAGTTTCCTTTGAATTACCCAGAAGTGATTGAATTACCTGGGATTGGTTAATCCAACAAGTCTAGCTAGTGATTTTTCTAAATGACCTCTATAGAATGTATTCTCAATAATGTGTATTTAAGTAATAATTGGGGCATCTTTGCAAGCACTTTCTATGGTTAATGATTGTACTTTTCATTTATTCTAACAAAAGTTAATATAATTCCCAAGTGAGTGTATTGATCTGAAAAATGAAGGAATCAAATTTATTTGCAAAACACTTATATATGTGACTGTCATAAATGATATCATTAAACCTCCAAATCCAATCACTTTAAAATATATCAATTTTTACTTTTTTTAGATTTTTCTTTACTTTTTAGATAAATGAATATTACATTAGCAATGAAGATTAGATCTGATTATTTAAAAAATAATTTAAGTTTAATTTATTTGCTTAAGAGTTAACAGTCATTTACTGCCTTTGAGGGAACATTTTTACTACAATATAAAAGCAATATAATGGTTTCATAAAATTTATATTAACTTGTTAGTGTACATTATAGGAGGTTTTAAAATCTGTCAATCTATTTATTCAGATGAAACAATTTGAAAGGCAAACTTTATTTAGGTAAAACATGTTTACTGTGTCTCCAACATGATCTACAACGGCATTCATTCATCTAAGTAATTTGTGGAGTGAAAAGAAACAAACGCTGCATAAAAGTCTTAGCTCTTCCTATTCCAGTGACTGTGTCCTCTTTAAGCACTTAGGAAAACTCACCAATACAAAGAATTATTTTATATTATTAGTTTTGAACCTAAGACACGTTGTTTATGGAATTCTGTTTTCAAACAGAAATGTTTAGTTAGAAATGCAACTGTCTACAGCAAATAACCTTTTTGAATGTACTGGAAGTTGAAAAATTCAGCCTAAACTACAACTATATATGCATTCTATAGAAAGGTAATGCGTGATAATGTGTGGACCAAATTTCAAAAATTTCAGGAAGTAGTTGGAAAGGGTTAGTGTTTCTTGTGTGTGTGTGTGTGTGTGTGTGTGTGTGTGTTTATATATATATCGTGAGAGAGAAATTTAATGCTGTAAATACAAAAAAGTGTGTGTGTGGGAGGGGTAATAACATCTTATCCACCTACAGACTTCCCTAAGTAACACACAGTGCGGTGAGAAAAAAGTATGAAAGGAGCCTCCCGGCAAAGTCTATGGGCGTGTGGGTGGTAAAGGGATACTTTTTAACCCTTGCTTTTCTCTCACAGCCTTCAGTCATAAAGACAAGTCTATGCATATTTTTCATTATTCTCTTTTAAAACTATTTCTGAATTGATTAGACTTTTGATAAATTCGATTTCTAAAAACAAAATATAAACCCAGTAAAATGAAAATGATATTTTAACTATTAAAACAATGATAAATATACTATATTGCTGTAAGTCTGGAGGAATCCACAATTAAAACTTAATATCATCATATGGGGAGTTCTATAATGTCTAAAATAAAATGTGTCCAAGAGACATGGCATAGAGAAATGGGTATATTTGTATTTTGTAAGGTAAATGAAGCAATAGGCTTATTTATACAACTTACATAATTATATAATTTTAAGATAATTCTCTTACAGATTAATTTCATATATGTACATAAATAGACATATCTGATATTAAATTTATGCCCATTATTTGTAAAAAGAAAGACTGGTTTTTATTTTAGTCATCCAGGAATTGTTGTTATGGTAACTTTGGTGCAGAAAACCAATTATGATGCGCCTTTATTTAACACAAAAGTGTCCCGTGTAGTTTCGGTTTATATATTACTCAGATGTTTATAATGGAGATATTTCCTTCACATACATCTTAGATACAACAAGCAGTGTTTGCACTGCAGCAAACTGTGGACCTTCGACTGCCATTAGTGATTTTGTGGGTTGTAAAAACAGTATTTCATAAAGTTTGAAAACTTGAAAATCATTTTTTTTTAATTCCTTATGTTTCTGATGTGGATTTGATGATATTCAAGAATCCAGTTGATTGAACATGCCTCATAAAACCTGGATACTGTGACAGGATTTCTGGTGCTGTTAAAGATGAGTTTGTCAGTTCTTCACACTCAAAGAGATTATATGTGAATTCTCCTCTTAGCACACAATGAGAAATATTATGGTTCTGATTCTAATTATCAAAAGAGAAGCAATTCTCTAGGGAAGTAAAATGTTAAATATATTATAAATAACAACTGAACATTCATTTCATAAAATATACTTATGTAAGGCTAAGTCACTTTTTTGTTCCATGTTGCCATATTCATTTCCCTTCCTGACCTCACCTCGTACCTTCTTAACCTTATTGTCATGGTCAAGTTCTGGCAAACACTGTGTGCTTCACCGTGTATTTTCTCCACCGGGTTCACATTACAGCCAAGTCTGACAGGCGTGAATTGTTAGCAGCTTCAGCTGAAATACTGATGCAGTAAAGAAATTCTACCGCTTATGCAAGGTCTGAGATGCTTCTAGGGTAGTCCATGGGGAGACAAGCAGAAACTAGCCCTGTTTTTCTCTTCCACAACTTAGGGCTGCTGTTCTGCCTGAGGATGGGTTTGTAACCATCTAAGCCTCAACTGAAATCTTATCGCAGCTTTCCATAGGTTGGAATCCATTTTGCTTCTCTTTACCTCAAAGTAAAATATCACAACAGTAATGAAATACGGGTAGAAAAAATGGGGAACATGCAATGGATAATGAAATTGGAAAACTACAAAAACAAAACAGAAGGAGAGAAACAAAGTGAGAATAATGGAAAATAAAAAGGGAGGAGAAAGAACCTCTGTATCAACATAGCTATACTGTTTTCCCATATGGCTACCATCTTAAAAATAAAAATCACTTTTCTTCCAGTATAACAGTGATCACTTTCTGAATTTCCAGAGAAGATTGTTTGGGAATATGAAATGGATGCTACAAACTTTTGTCTGAATCATCCATACAGGTTTTAAAACCAAGTCTAGGAAAAGAGATACACTTGTGTGCTGACAGACATGGCTTTGGACTTCCAATTGGGAGATTTGTGTTCAAGACTTTAATGGGCTTGAAGGATGCCTGTTTCATTTTTACTCGCAGTCTCACCTGGAATTCATTTATTTTATCAGCAAAAGAGAATAATATCTTCTTACAGGAAAGATGATTTTAATAATGTAAAGAACTTTGAACTCCAAAAAATTAAAAATGAAATTAAAAGAATTTATATTACCTTTAGTCCCAGTTACTCTGATTGTATAATTTCTCTGAAGAGCTTAATTAGAAGTTTGACTCTTTTAATTAGTGATTTTTACCATTCATGGTGTAAAGTATCAATGCTTTACATAAGAAGAAGAAATCTATGAATACAATTACAGTTCTCAGTATTTAATGGAGACAGCTAGCTCTGCACCATGTAAAGAAGTGAAATTACAGTGTTGATAGCAGATTTCTTGTCTACTTATTTTTTAAGTAGACAAGAAATGATGTTAAAATTTTTAAAACAGCAAATAATTATTCTTAAAACTGCAAAAGTAGGCATATTACTTCCATAGAAAACCAAAAGAGAGGATACAGGAAGGATTCACAATATGAGGGACTCAGTATACTTACAAGGAAGAATTTCCATTAGGGTCTGATCATTGTGAAGTTTTTCTCAGAGCGTTTGAGATTTTTAGAGAGAGAGTCTTTTACAGCAGGGGCAGGAAGATTTTATTACAGTTCTGCTTGATAGGAGAGCATGAACTCAGTAAGTCTGGAAGGATGCAAATGCTCATGTGTAATTATTTTTTAAACATTCTATGTTTTATAAGAAGCACTCTTATAACAGTCACTTAGTTAATCACAATAATAGCCTCTGAGTGTGTGGAAGATGATGAGAAAGGATGAGCCTCTCACCCACAGACCCAGCAGCAGTGTATATGGAAACTAAGCCAGTCCTTGATCTTCAAGAAGGAAGGAAACTATAGTCTACAAGATTACCCCACTTCTTGTAATAGCTTTCTTGTAATAACTAGACCCTATAATCTGTGGTTTATATAAATGATAAACTCTATCAACAATCATGAGATTTTATTATCCCATCTCCTTACTCCCTTCCCATTCTCAGTTTTGTTTCTGAAATCATCTGTGCTATTCAACATGGAACTCAAACCCCTGTAGGTTTTTGTTGTTGTCTGTTATCTAAGTTAGCATGCTCCCTGTGTTAACTCTTAAGTTAATATAGCACATGATGATTGCTATCGATTCTCTTACAGTCATTACCACTACATCCGCCATGCATAACCTCATTCCCTTTCTTTTGTAAGTATTTGCTCTAAAGTATTTAATGTACTTTAAATTATTAAGGGAAAAGATTATGGTTAAGTGTTTAGGGGCAAAAAAAATAGTGGTTAAAAACAGGTTCTAGAGCTGAACTCTGTGGGTTTGATCCTGGCTCCACCACTTACTAGCAGGGTGACCATGGACAGGTTATTTAGACTCTCTGTTTTTAGCTTCCTCACCTACAATCCTGGCAGGGTTTCCCAGGGTGCAGACTCTGAGGTTGAGATTTGTGCATTTGAAGTTTATTGAGTGGTATGCTCAGAATCAGCACCTGTGGAAGGAAAGACAATAGGATTGGGCAGAAAGAAAGTTGAACTGGTATGGCTAGAAAGAGTCACAGCAGACCCACCTGGAACTCTCAACTTGGGGTGGTCCCTCTGAGTTATGCTGAATTGAGATGATGAGGCTGGGCCTTTATACCCCATCACTGATGTTGGTAACTGCAAAAAGGGAGCGTTACCTTGGGCAGGTGGCTGTCTTTAGCTGCAGACTGGACCTGGAGAGGGTCGCGGCAGTGAGGTGTCTGTGTGTACCACTCTCAGAAGCTAACAAGAGGAAATGTGGACATTGCTTCCTGGCATCCTCTGCATTCTGTGAAATTTAAAAGAAGGACCAAAACGAGCAAAATCCCTGCCCTGGTAGAGCTTATTTCTTGTGAAGTGACCCAAACAGTAAAGAAATAAGAAGGAAAAACTAGACAATCAGATGGTAATGAGTGCTATGTAGGAGGGGAAAAGTGGGATACAGGAAGGAGAGGGTGGGGTTTCTAGTTTTGGCTGCTCAGGAAGGCCTGGACAGAGATGAGGAAGAAATGAAGGAGCAAGCTTTTCAGACAAGCAAGGGAAAGACATTCCAGGACTGCAAAACCTTTGAAGCAGGTGCATAACTGGGGTACTCCAAGAAGATTAGGGATGTTAATGAGACTAGTGTAAGAGGGTTCTCAGAATGAGGGTGGGATGTGAGGATGTCCTTTCAGACCCTCCAGCACAGGTTTGGCTCCTTCTGTGAGTGAGCTGGAGCCACCCAGGGTCTGGAGCCAAGGAGCCTGCCGTGATCTGCCTGATGATATTACAAGATCACTCTGACCTCTGTGTTGAGAACACACTGTGTTAGGTAATGAAGAAAGCGGGAATAACAGAGAAAGTTTCTTTTGTCAGATTGCCATTGATGTTCAGGAGCTTATGGTATATTCTCTGTAGTATTCCTTGTCATCTTACGTATGTCAGTCTGCCACCCATAAGAGGGACATTGTCTATAATTCCTTACTGAATCCATACCCTAGGTTTCACTGTAGTCAGGTCCATTATTTTCTCTTATGGGTTTTCCGTATGTGGGGATGTATTTAAGATGTCCTTCTCCTGTTTCAATAATTACAAGTGAGTGGAAAATTTCACTTGTTTCCAGACAGTATTTGATACGTAGGAATCTCTCTGTATGCTGTTAAGCATGCCAAATTGTATTTAATTTGTTTCAAATTTGGATTTGAAAATATAGCTTTTTTACTGTACTAAATATACAAACCCATATTGTAGCATATGATTTTCAATGTGTACTTAACAAAGAGCAATTTCATTTTCTCTTGTAAATTATACACTTGTTATAGCTTTGGGATTTAAAAAAAATCTGGGAATAAATGGAAAACAATATGTTTAAATAATAGTAGCATCCTGGCTCAATGAGTCAAACCAAAAGAATTATTCCAGTTATAATCAGTTAATAAACTTGTTCTGAAAAATCTTTCAGCTTTGTATTCTGTGTGGCTCTCTCTCTCAGAAGAATAAAATGGGAATGAACTCGATTTTAAATAAGGTTGGGCTGATGCTTCCAGGAACCTGTTCTGCAGATGGATCATTTAAACTGGATCCATTCCTAATTAAATAATATTTCTTACAAACCTAATCTTTCCTCCATTTTCTCTCATTTTCCAGCAGCTTTTCTCACTCCTCAATGCTATGTTTTGGCTAACTGGGTGGCTCTTCCAACATTAGCTTCTCTTGGTGAAGACCACAAATAGAATGATCATTATGAGTGGAATCAGTTAAAGAGAGAGCCCATTTTGATGATGACATCTATACAAAATTGATGTTCTCCACTCCTCTCTGGTCCTAGCTAAATTAAGAAATCCTGATGATCTTGTAAGCATTGAATTAGGGCAACAGTCAGTTCAGATATGCTGACGGCCCTCCCTAGAGACTGTAGCACTAATAGAAAAACATGACCTTTGGCAAGTAAAATTTCTGACACATTGATTTAAGTGATAGTGGTGGGAACTTGGTGAAAAGATATGCTGAGCTATATAGTGTCATCTTTCCCGAACCCTTTGAGCTTTAAGATGCAGTTTGAGATGTAATCCTTGAAGATTGAAGAGGTTACAATGTTGAAGATTTTACCCAGTTACTCAAGGGACGACCATAATAGCAGCTTGAATGTGGTTATCTTTGAAAGTGGGTGTTATTTTTAAATATAATGAAAGCAAAACACAGCTGGCAATTTAGAGAAGAGGGGGAATTCATAGTAGAGCTATTATACTGCATTTTAAATAGTGGGATAATATTAAACGGCTGTATCCTGGCACTCTTGCTCCCACCGCTTTGCGGTCCGTGCTGTCTAACAATGTTCAGGCCTTGATTCCGGAATCTCCCTTCGCCTCTCACAAAGAGAGAGCCTCCTTATGCCAAGCTCTGCTTTGAAATGAGTGAGGCACAGTTATCAAGCCAGTGCAATCTTATAAATCAGCTCACTCCAGGGATTTTCTGTTATGAATAGGTCTTAGATCTCTATCTGCAGACCCTCCACCCATTCCCTGTGTCAATCCCTAGTCATCTCTGGTATACCACTGAAAAAGGGCTTCCTACCTGGCCTCTCTACTTCTAGTCTTGCCCTAATTTTTTTCTTACTTGCACAGTCAGAGTGATTTGTATGAAATACTTACTAGAGCATATCATTTAGCTGCTTGCAACCCAACAATGGCTGCCCATCATTTTTACAATAAAAGACAGTCTTTATTTTTGAAGTTCATGATACTAGTAAGTCACTTGTGATTTACCTCATTCTCCTAAGAGTGGTATGCAAAGGAAAAAAATGAAGTTATTTTAGGATTTTGGTTAGTTAGTTTGTAGGTATTTTTACCCAATGTGACTACTTTATTCTATATCCAAATTACTTATTAAAATACCAAATGACTTGGCCAGAGAATAGAATCATTTGAAAATCCATTTGCTGCCTTCCTTTATTTTGACAGTGAACTAGGGGGAAAAGCCCATCTTCTTTTTCTGAGTTTTCAAGGAATTACAATGATTACCGCACATAAAATGTACTTCAGTCATCAAAGAATATTACTTAGAAAATAAAACCCTGAATACTAGTTCTTTACATGTAGGAAGTTTCTTAATTTAATGGGATAAGAGTAAAACTCTGTTAGCTTCAGCTTTTACTTTGTGAAACACACGATGGTACATGGGGGAGAAACATGGAGCCTCCATGTGACACCATAGAGATTTTAGAGGAAATGCCATTTTTTTTATTGTTGTCGAGTCACAGTTGTCCCAATTGTCCCCCCCCCGCCGTAGCTCTCCCCTGCCCTGTCCAATCCACATTCCCAAGACAATCCCCACCCAATTGTCCTTATCCATGGGTCCTTTGTACATGACTTGACCCACTTCCTTCCCCTGTTACCCACCTCTGGTCACTGTCAGTTTTTTCTTTATTTCCATGTCTCTGGTTATATTTTGCTCCCTTGTTTGTTTTGTTGATTAGGTTCCACTTATAGGTGAGATCATATGGTATTTGTCTTTCATCCCATGACTTATTTCACTTAGCATAATGTTCTCCCCTTCCGTCCATGCTGTTGCAAAGCGTAGGAGTTCCTTCTTTCTTTCTGCTGCATAGTATTCCCTTGTGCAAAGGTAACAGTTTTTTGATCCACTCGTTTACTGATGGGTACTTAGGCTGTTTCTAGCACTTGGCTATTGTAAATTGTGCTGCTATGAATATAGGAGTGCACAGAGGAAATTATTTTAAAGTAAGTCCCCTCACTGTGTCATCAGAGAGAAAGTAAAGATGCAACCAGCAGAATTTCATAGAACTCTGCCTGGCATGTAGGAGGTGCTGGATAAGTGTTTGTGAAATTCGTGGTTGGATGAATGAATTTGCAAGGCAGTGATATCAGCTCCTATCATGGCGATTAATCGATGCATAAGTGAACACGAAGGCCACTCACCTACTTCCCGGTGACCTCTGACTATGGCCTTGACTTATCAGAAGTAGAGATGAGAAATTCCATAAGAGAGGTCATTCCTCAAGAAACCTACAGAGTGGTTCTGTGGTTTTCACAAGCTCTGAGTCACAGCTCTTACCTATATCCCCATTATCCCCATGTACTTCTTTCTCATATGTTCTCCCTCATCCACAAATGAAACTGGAGCAATGTAGGAATTCAGTGTTTAGATATAAAAAGATATTTATGGGGGATACAAACTTGAGTTTGGAGAAACAGTACAGGAGATCAGTCTAGTGTGAGAGAACAGCACTTGTCAATGCAAAATGTCAGCAGAAGATAAGAGAAAGCAGTGATGTTCAACATGAAAAAAAAAAAAAGCTTTAGTGTCCAATCAACAAAAATGGTGGAATTTAAAGTAGCTTCAGGCTTGGGTCAACTGTGTTGTTTTTCATAATGTCCCACCTCCTAATGTTTCTTTCCATATTAATACATATAATATTTACTCATTCAATTCATTTCTTTCCTCAATTGTTTCTATACTCCAAACACATATATGTTTTGAGAAGAAAATCGAAGAAAAAAAATGTTCCAGTTGTAGATTTTTTTTTTCTACTACCCCACATTTTTTTCCCATCTGAACCCATCTGAAAGTGCACTTAATGCAGCCAGAGAATATTTCATTAGTAAAAATAGGTTTCGTTCTTGCCAGACAAGACAGAGGCTGAAATCAATGTTCCATGGTGCTGAATAGGAGACCTGACAACCTTCTTCTACCCAAGCACTTTTGAAAATGTGTTCTGTAGAACTTAAATGCCTCAAAATGCTATTGTATTAAGACCGAGAACATCCAGTTAAGTGAGATTGAGAAACGGTACGTACTTTGACCCCTTTTGAAGAGTCACTGATAGGATGACAACTAGTTCCAATCTGTCCAAACCCCTTTTCCAGTGTTTAGCACTGAAAAGCTTGCAACCCAGTTAATTTCCCAACCTGGAATGATGGGTCGCCTTAGTCACACACTAAAACTGAGAAGCCATACAGTAAAGAAGCATGTTCCATTTTGTTTAAATGGTGTTTTAAAAGAACACTTGACCATGAAACATTTTTTAAACAAAGATATTAAACATCAAAAAAATTAGTAATCTATGGTGCACCCCTCGGGAAACTGCTCCAACCCTGTCCATTTGTCTCCTGGCCCCTGCAGTTCTTTCAGCTGGCTCCTCTCTATGGCCCTGCACTGCCGGCCTATGGAGACCTAGGGAATGGTCTACCAATTGTAACTGCCTGAGTCTGTGCCTGAACCTTAGACTACTAAGCCTCAAGCTGGAAATGTAAAATAATTTCCATATATAATATATTTCATTACTTTGAAGTCATTCTCCTTTCTCAGTCTCTTTCACAAATATTTACCTGTCTTAATGCAGACCTTTTGGGAATTTCTACAGGAAGGTAATATATTGTAAGGGAAGTCTTTAAAAGATCTATATTACAAGTCCTTTTGGTATTTGCTATTGTATAATTCTGGATAAGTGTTGAATGTACATTGGGCAGTATGTGTAAACTTAAAAAAAATTAGTAGAGACTTTTGAGGTTGCCGTTGTATAACATAGGTCTTCATGGAGGATCTCCACTGATCCCTCTCTCTGTAGCAACGACAATATCTGAGGGGGGAGAGGAGAACCGACCGGATAAGGAGGTAAAGATGGGTAGAATGGAATACAAACATTTTCAATGTCTGCAAAGGGGAAAAGGCTGAGATCCAGAGCGTCTTAGTTCTGCTCAACCATTTCTTTCTTTAACCAACAGTTAAAGGCTTGATCTGGTTGAGCAGACCCCGTACCTGCCACTTCATCTGAAACTAGGACAGGTGCCTCTCCACACACCTGCGAACGATCATAGAAGGCAAAGCTCATTTGCATGGATGCCATAGAATTGGCTGAATGAATGTAAGAAAAAGAATCTGTTACACTGAATAATGCATTTGTTTCAACAAAGATTTAAGTTTTTCTAAATTCAGAGATATTTTTCTAACTTTTCCTAAGTGGATTTTAGCTTTACATATCTGAGAATTAAAAAGTACTATTTCTGACATTTCTAGCACACAGTATTTACTGATAATGCTGAGGGAGCATTCCTTTTGACAAAGTTTCTAATTTTTGTACCTCTAGGACAAGGCCGAGCAAAAGAAAAATGCAGTAGCTGCATAATACTCCCTGAGGTTACCGGGAATGAAAAGGAATAGATGGGCAAATGTTTCCCATAGCGTGTTACTTTTAGGTACGCTTCTTTTAAGTTGAGCAATTATAGAAACACTGATAAAGACACAGCACTGCTTGCTCATTTACATACATATATTTACATGAATCACTTAATGTTCATACAGTTTATCTTCCCCAATAATTGACAAGCCCAGGGTAACATTCTGAAGGCTAATTTTACTGTCTCTAATTAAGACATTTATAACGAGTACCTACATAGTAAAAGCTTGCCATGACTCCCCAAGAATGGCGTTTCAGCTCCACTTTCCATCGAAGAAAGTAAAAGACACAAGGGCTCAATCACTTGCCCATGACTGTGTAGTTTGGCGGCATAGTCAGGGCTTAAACCCAGGTCCTCAGAGCTCCAGAGCTCCCCTTTTCTCCATCTTCATGTGTAGTCTGCCATGAAACTATAATCTTTAATTAAACTACATTAATCATTTACTAATTTGATTAAAAAGAAAATGTTGCTTTAAAGTAGGAATTTTTCACTAATCGCAGAAACATCTACGCTGTTTGTTTTGTGCAGTAGGACCGGCTTCTCAGCCCCATGTGTGCACACATGCACGCACACACGTACATGTTTTTTTAATTCAGAATATTTATTCCTCTAGTATTTATGGATATTGTAGTGCTTATTCTCATGCTATACTAGCTGTCTTGGTATGGATAAAATGGCATAGTATTGTTATACTTTGTCCCAGCCATGTTTTAGATGCTTGAGATACAGGGGGAAAAAAATCTTTTTATGTGAAACTTAATTCTAAAAGGAAGAAAAAGACATACCAAGAAAATGAATACACCAGAGCATTTCAGAGGGTGGTCACTTCTTTCATTAAAGTAAAACAGGGTAGCATAATGCAAAGTGACGGGGATTTGTGGGGAGGGTGAGATCTGCGTGGGCTGCCTAAATTACAAAAACAAAGGTGCACCAAGAGCCAGAGGCAGGGCACTCAGAGCCAAGAGGGGGCATAGGGCAATGGCCTGAGAGAGATCTTAGTGAGACCCAGAGACAGAAAGAAGGTCGTGAGCACAGTGATTGAACAGGAAAATGGTGGGCAAGGAGAGTAGACAAGGGGTAGTCATAGAAGGGGAGTAATATAAATCTGGTTTTTGTTTTTAAAAGACTGCTGTGGCCGATTCGTGGAGAATACATTACAGATGAAACAAGAGAGGAAGCAGTGAAACTGGTGAAAAGGATTATTATGGTAGAACAAGGGAAGATGGCCCCGACCTGGCTAGGGTAGCGGCAACAAAGACAGTCAGGGAGAGACAGATGTACTGGCTTTCCGCGTCTCCTCACATTACTGTCCATTCGTTTTATATTGACATTGGTGTGAACAAAACTGTCGCGTGCCGATATAAACAAGGATCTGGAAAGGGGGAGGAAAAATGAGAGCAATCTTGTCACTTCACTCTGCGTTGCATGAATTCTCCATACACAGTCAACATGAATGAATATATAGGTTTACTTTTAAGACATGAAAATGTTTTATTAAAAGCACCATTTTACAAACAACTAAAGCCCATGCAATGAACCTGTTGTATTCGTGTAAGGCAATTTTCCCAGACTTTAAGAGAAAAGCAGATTGATGTACTTTGGGGATTTTCAACCAGTGACTTCTTAGTAAAGCCTGCATATATCAACGTTTTTGTTTTTCATTTACCATTTTACATTTATACCACTTACGCATCACCACTGGTATGGTAGTAAAAGGTAAAATACAAAAGAAATAGACAGCGCTGTACTTTGGCCTTTAAATGGCTTTATGTATTTATGTGCTACATAGATATGTAGCAGATTGTGACAACAGAATCCCATATAATCAAACTGCAGCATTACTAATACAGCAAATACCATGAAACAGCTCCCTTCTGCTGACTCAAAGAGTGGGAGTTCTATTTCTTTCATTATTTTTTTTCTGTAACAGCTTATCGCCGGCAATACCTTTATAGCAGTTCTACTTTGAAGTGTGAATGTCCCCACAGTTGCACTTCACCTGTATTTGCCATTGACTCTCACATTGGATTTTCTTCTTGGAGACAACTAATTTGAGAGCGTTGAAATACAAAACTTAGGGCTTCCATCTTCGGTTTCCTACTTCACATATAAATGTAGGACGAGTCGCTTTCAAATGCAAATAACCCAAGGCCCTCAATAGATTTTGTTCAACCTCCCCGATGCTACTGTATTTTATTTCTCTAAAGCCTGTAGCTTTTCACATGTTCTGTTAGAGGAAAAAAAGTCCACATGTGCTGTTAGGAAGCTATATTAGTACCACTGCAATTTAAATCTGCTTGTTGATATGTCTAAATGAAAATGAGGACACCAGAGCATCCTGACAGTGACAGCCATTTAGTTCACTCTGCCTGGCCAAACTTGGGGTGGGGGGTGGTTTCAATGGTGCTGTCAAATATTTGTAAATAGGTCCTTTGCACATTCCTTTCACTAACACTTAGAAGTTATTTTACAGTAAGCAGAGTTGTTTTTCTGTTTTGTTTGGGATTGTTATTTGGTTTTTAAATGCTTGTCTAGTTTTCCTCTTCTTTAACCCTAAGTCAGAATTCTGTGCTATCCTACAAGTCACAGACACAGTCCCTGGCTGGATTCATGAAGTGGGAAAAATGTTGTACCAGTAGGGGGAGCTCATATCATGCCTATTTCCTGGGTTGTCGAAAAGTGACTATAGGCTTGTGTAGTTAGGGTGGAGCTATTTCAACTCAAAAGCCAACAAAGATTATGGTTTGGAATAAAAGTTATTTCCTCCGGGGAAAAAGTAAAAATTTCCCAAAGCTGTAAATCTCAACAACAGTAAGTGTTTTGGGTGGCCTTGGTTCACAAGTCTGTGTGCTGTGGTTGAGTATTTCAGATAGCTGAAATGGGGAGGCTTTAAGAAATGTTAAAAGCTTTTTTTCCTGGTATGTATTACCAACTTGTTTTCCTCCATAAATAACAGACACAGCACTTGATTTTAAAGGGTTTTGTTTGTCTGTTTTATGACTGTAAGTCAATATAAACACGGCAGGTGAAGATGTGAGTGGCAGTGGGCATTGGGTTGAATGAATACTCCTTGATCTCTTAAACTTTTTTTCCTCATAAATATCTCTTAAGTTTGCTTTGGGGACATTTGCCTTTCTCACTAAATTGGTTTCAAGTGTCATCTCACAGGTGCCAGGATCACGATTGGCTAATTTTGACCAAAAGCAATAAAGACTCAGGGCTACTTCTCCTGCCGCTCTATTTTCTTCTTTGAGGATGCTACAACTGTCCTTTGAGCTGTTAGCACCCTTCAAGGTACTCTCTGTAATGTTTGAGTCTTGAATACAGTGGGCATTAAACACCTCATCATGCTGAATGTACGTGTATTTCCCCCAGCATTTGTGTTCACAAGAAATGACCATTTCTTACACTTTATTGAACATTCGTTTAATAGCAGGCACTGAGAGAGAGACCAAAGCTGAAGGAGTAAAAGATGAACAAGACTGGTCTCTACGTGCAACAACCTCGTGACGTAGGCAACTCAACCCGTATTATATGTGTTGGGAAAAGGATGGCTCTAAAACCTGTTTTCTTCATAGAAGAAAGGGACACAGTTGTCTCAAAACTGGTCTGGTTGGAATGTTTGACTTTCAAATCATTTCTGACTGAAGCCAGATGACAAATACACATAACAAATTTGGAAGTGCACAATACCTGCAATTTGGAGGGGCTTTACTTATGAAATCACTTCTGTCATACAATTCTCATCCAAATAAATGTGCTGATTGATGGGTTGTGTCCCTGTGGAGACACTGGTGTGGGCGTGACAGGGCAGGAGGGAGGAGCAGAGCAAAATGTGAGGTGACACGGGAAGAGGAGAGAGCCTGGTAAAAGGGTCCCCGGCGTTTACTCAGTTTCTACAGGGTGAGCTCCACAATTGCCTAGCAATTTCCTAGCAACAAATTAGCTGTCCTATGGTTGATAAGCCTTTAGCATGACAGAGTGATGACCCTAGACTGGATTCTCAGATTTAAACAGCTCTTCAGTTCCCATGAGATGAAGCTTTTTCTCCTTTCTCTCCTCAAAATAGACTTTTTGTCTACTGTCAGCATTACTACTGCTTATTGTTCCCACTTCAGTGCCTAATTACTATGGTATCATTGCTGCTACGGTGGCCTCTTTTCCTGTTCGTTCCACATTTATTTTCCATGTGTCTTATTTTTCCTGACTCGCATTTACCTGAAAATGCAGCCCTATTAACATTGCCAGTGCTGCCTGAGTAGACTGGACCAGGTGGTACACAGAGGCTGTTACATCATGAAACAAGTGTGGCTTCAACTTCTGGGCCCTTCCCACTTTGCCCAGGCCTTTCCAGCCCCTCCACCTAACTGTGCATTTGAAGTGTCTCTTCCCCATCTGAAGAAGGCCCTCTACGTTTGGAAAGCTCAGGCCCTATAAAAACTAGGATCTATCTCTGGCCGTGAGTTTTAGCCTTCAGATCTTTGACCCACTTCTCAGTTGCATTGTTGTTTTGTGGTTCTATAGGAAGATTGTTGTCTTGGTTGTTTTCTTAATGAATATTTTTAATTTTACTTTTTTCTCCCAAGTAGCTTTTTAGTCCAGAGTTGTGTCAGAAGCCAGATCTTCTAAATGAGTTAATGGATTTTTCAATAATTTTTATAAAATGTGGCATCTTATACATGTTCCTTGACAACGCTTCCCCTTCTTTTCCCCATTATCCCCCTCCCCAGACCCCTCTGGTCACCGTCAGTTTGCTCTTTATTTCAGTGTCTCTGGTTATATTTTTCTTGCTTATTTGTTTTGTTGATTAGGTTCCACTTATAGAAGAGATCATATGGTATTTCTCTTTTACCACCTCACTTATTTCACTTAGGATGTATAAAGGACACATGGACCAATTCAAAGAGGGGAAGGGGGGGAGGTTGGGCAGGGGGAAAATGAAGACAACTGTACCTGAATAACAATAAAAAAAAGAAAATGTGGCATCTTAAATCTCTATTACTAGATATTATAATGTAGGTATTACACGAATGTATTCAACAGAGTACACAGCATTTGAGCCAAGCCAAATGATGATATACACTGTTAATATGATTCATCGGAGACTCATTTCGGGTTTGACAGTACATTTGAAATGAGGCTCCTTGTGAAGTCTATTGAGAATTCTCTCAAATCCACTCAAGTTGGGTTTCTGCTCCCCTAACTCCTCCCCATGCAAACACACACATACACTTGCTCCACCTCAGAGGTCTAGGGCTCTCAAAATTTTAGAAGGCTGTTCCAACAAGGCTCCCCTTTCCCAGGCAGTAACATCACAGTAGAAAATATCCTTGGAATGGTAAGCCCCTGGCGACTGTAAAGCCTGTCTAAGCTGTTGCTAAAGGAAATGGTGACTTACTAATTCCCACTGGCCCTATTACCTTTTACCATTAGCTCCGATCTCAAACAAAACTGAAGTTCAAGTCCTTGATTTGGTCTTCCAGCTTTCCAAAGAACTGATGTGGTAAATGACTCATGCATTAAGTCAACCTTTTATGTATCAGGCATACATAAAATGTGCCCCCTTGTTCTGGGGATATAGAAAGGAGTAGAACAGACAATAGCCATGTTTACATGGCAGTTGAGTGGACCACGGCAGTGAGGTAGGAGATTCTGAAGGATGGGGAAAGACTTTTTAATAATCTAGAGAATTTCCTTGAGACAGATCTACAGACTTTCCACACCAAGCACATACAGTAGGCTGTCATTGCTCAAAGGGATTGCTATGACAATTCTTTGCGTTATTAAATTTTATTAGATGTTGGGCCCATACAGAGGTAGAGCTCTACAATGACAGTTAAGTGAATATGAAGTCATTAAGAAATTAAGTTTTGTGTTACTCATTTCGGTGTCATGAGAGTAGCAAAACTGGCACATTTGATTCCTGGAATCACAGCTTCATCACCGAGATGAGCCCTGATGAACTAAAGGGACCATATTTAATGTTCCTATTTGGTTACTGTAGCTCATCTGTCCTCGGCAGCAGACTGACTAGGGAGCTGGGGACAATCTATTTTTCAAAAGAAACATTAGTCCCAGGTGCTATTCTTACTGTCTTTAGTCCCCTCTCTACACTATCCACTACGCTCCTTCTTGAATACACTCTTATCTTGGGGTTTTCCTTAACTACAAATAACGATAACATGAAACAATCTCAATTATTATGGCTGCAATGCTCCAATTGGCATTTGTTAACAAACAAGAGTCGTCAAGTATTTTAGTAAGCATCTGCTATGTTTACAACGCTGTAGGGCTAGGAAAGAATCTTTATAAAATAATCTCTTCTTGAAGAGGAGCTCATAGTCCTTTAGGAGAATGAAAACATGTGCGTGTGAAATAATCTGACTAAAGGCCTTCTGTGTAGTTATTCAGAAAGGAAGACTGATCGAGTAGGTCTGGACAACCTCAGAAAGGAGATACAACATGAGTTAAACTTTAAAGAATAGTTTAGATTTTGACTAAATGGCCATTTTTAATTTTTTTCCAATTTGCTTTCAACTTCACAAACTAAACATTTCCTATTGACAAATGGATTGTGCACCATTATTTTTATTCCTCCTTTCAGCTGATCACTTTACAAGTAGTTTTAGTTATTTTTCTAGCCCTTGGAGAAGATTTATACTTTAAAGGTTGGGTTTTCAATCTCACTGGTCCTAAAGGTATTAAAGCGTCGACTAATAAATTCTAGTGTCGCAGAAGTATAGTGGAAACAAAAAGATAGGGAAAATTAGCAATTTGCAGTCTCATCAATGTACCCACAGGTGATTTTTATGACTTGTGATATTCTGATAAGTGTTTTAAGGTAAATTTCAAATGTATTATCTTCTGCCGAGTATCATGCAGTGTTATTTTGAAAATACGTTAATAAGCTCCAGCTGTATGCCTTATAATATACTTTAATGATGGCTGGCATGCTTGGCTAGTAACGGAGCTGTCTTGTTTTCACATTGAAAATAATAAATCTAGATTTATAAACTTCCTGACACATAATATATTAGAGGTGTAATCTTTAAAACATATATCCAAATAAGGGTTGTCCTTCAAATTTGATCCTTCATGAAACTGTAATCACAGTTAAACAAAAATCCATCAGTCAAGGAGTTTCTAACTCTGGCTTCAGTCTTTCTTAGAGAGCCAATATACAACTGCACAAATAAATTCCCTTACACTGCTGTGAAATCTAATTTAAAGAAAAATGGTATTGCCCTGCTTGATCGTCTGCCTCATTCATTCATGTAACAAACACTTGCGTGCTACTCACACACTCAAGGTTCCAGGCACTGTGCCAGGGATGCGTCGATCCTGCCTCTGAGGAGCTCACCACTAGTGCAAGAGGACAGGTGAGAGTCTGGCGAATGCACAGAAAGAAAGGGCCATGTGAGACAGAGGAAATGGCAATGTGAATACATGGAAGTGTGGAACAGCATGGCATTTTTAGGGAACAACAGATGGTTTGGTATGGCTAGAATATAAAGTACAGGAGGAAGGGTGCACAGGATGCTAAAGATGTTATTTTAAGCCAGACAATGAAGGATTTTCTTAAGCTTAAAAAGACTTCATGTTATTGAGCATTTTTCTGTCCTTTTTGCCATAGTCTGGAAGAAAGTTCTAGTAAGCTACTCAGGGACACTATTACTAAAATTTGAGAGATTTAGTACAGGAACAAATGTTATAAATAAGCCTAGAAATGCAAAATGAAGTGTCGGTGTGATTTCTTCTTGTAAGCTAATTGTTTCTCTTTTCAGTCAAAATAAGTAAGAAAACCACAGAGGGTACTCAGACTCACTTTTTTATTGCAGTGTTTTTCTTCTTTTAATACTTAAAATGCATTGTCCTATTTAATTTATAGAACAACCTAAGTAGTAGACATCCATCCTCCCATTTTATAGATGGGAAAACTAAAGCCCAGGGAGAAACATGTGCCCAAGATCTCCAGGTTACTAAGATACAAAACCAAGATTCAAAGACAGATCTGCTTGATCCCGAGGTTAACGGTTTATACTGTGCTGCTGCTTTTCCTTAGTCAGACATTCTCGATATATTCGGATGGGAGAACCCTCTGTTCTGAGCAATATTTAAATCCTTCATTAAACTGTCCCAAAATGACAGTAAGAAATGTTGACATTGATTTCTTTAAATCAAAACATTCATGTTAAACATTCTGGAAGTTGCTGGGAAGAGAATTTCATAGCTATCTTATCTTTAGCTTTCTATACAAATTGCATCTTGGTCCATTAACCTTTTAATTGGGTTAAAGAACAAATGGGAATTTTGCAAAGTTTCTAGGTAGGATGAGGTTTTCAAGTGTGATCTTAGGAAACCTTTCTCAACCTCAGTTCCTCCTCTTTAAAATGAAGGTTTTGGACCAATAATCCCAGCAGTCCTTTTGCATGGCCTCAAGATTCTGCAAACTCTCCAAAATAAATGATATTTCATTCTGTAGATACGGTATAAGCTGGCTTAGAGGTGAGAGAACACTTTAAGTGTGATTATTTATAACTGCCAAATTCAGATTCAGATTTGAGAACTGCGATTTCTGTATTTATTTTTAAGTACTCTCATGGTCTGCATATTTCTGGCATATGTCGGATTTATTGCTGGTTGTATACCCGGTTTATAAACAGAAAATTGTTCTTTAAAAACAAAGTACCAACGTGTTTCATTTTTAAATCAAAAGAAACAAAATAATCAGGGATGCCTATGAGTAACATTGCAGAGTGTTTGTTACCATGGGGAGGCAGTAGGGTGGAGGGGTTGAGGACGAGGCTCTGTGGCCAGAACCTGTGGATTTAAATTCTGGTGCTTCCACTTACTAACTGTGGAGCCTGAATGAATTCCATGCTCTGCTCCTTCATTTTCTCATCTGTAAAATAGTTGCTGCATCACAGGGTTGCTGGGACGACCAACCGGCCCTCGCAGGAGACACGTCCGTCGTACCTAGCGCAGTGCCCAGCCCATAGTCATGAAACGTTGCTCGTTTTTAGCATTTTGGATAGGATCATTTATTAGACTTGAAGAAACTATAGAATTAATGGATTACATAAACGTGTTGAAGGTAAGCTCCAAGAGGGCAATGGGTTTGGTCTCTTCCTTTCACAATTGTAACCTCAGTGCCAACCTAAGGGCCTGGCTCAGATTAGGTGATCAGCAAATATTTGTTGAATGAAAGAAAAGTTAAGAGTGAATGGTATTGAAGCTTCTGTTATCCTCTTTATTCCAAATGTCCCTCTGTATTTTAATGTTTTTTTAATGTTTAAAAGCAATGTGCCATAAGCTATAAATCATATAACATAACCAGTGATAATTAACAGCTTTAGTCTCTGATGGACTCCTGTTCCAATTTCTTTCTGATATTGTGAATAGAAATGTCTAAAAATCCTAGATACAATAGAAGCAACTGTTAGGCTTCATCTTTTTATTTTGACAAAGACAAATCAGACCTCTACTTAGACATTTCGTGGGTCTTGGCAGAGTCCCCTTCGCTTGAGCAGTAGCTGTACTGACCCGGCTGCTGGGGTGGCTGTTTGGGCGGCTGTGGGGCAAAAGCCCAGGCAAAGCCCCTCGAGAGGTTTTAAATCAATTTCGGAGAGAAAAAACAAGCTGGGAATTCCAGAAATACTGATAACCACCCCTCACCCTTCCTCCATGAAAAGCTGTACCCTAGAACCATAGATTCCAAATTCTGCTTCACAGGACCCAAATGGATGCCTATCTTGAATAATCTAAGCTTGATAAAAATCTTACATGCAGTCTTAGTTTTAATTATGATGCTTCGGAATTAGTTATGTAAACCAATTGTTTATAAGATTTTCACAGTCTTTACCTTGTTTCATTAAAAACCGGCACTTTCTCTTCTTTATTCTTTCCTACACAGACTGCTCCCAAGTCACTGTTGATTTGCCCAAGTGACAAGAACAGTGACTACAGTTAATGAAACAAAATTACTCTTCCCAGTAGGCTCTAAGTCAAAAACTTGCCGATATTTAAGGTGCCTTCCAGCTGTATACTATTTTAAATATTTTGTTATTGTCTAAATGATTTCTTTGGAATCAGAAGTTTGAAAACAAAAAGCCATGTATTGTGTAACATCAAAAACTAATCGTTGTCACCCAGGGGGGTACATTGGCTGACAGAGGACACTTGGGTTACGTGAAGAATTATTGATGTCGAACTCAAAGTTTCTGGGAAGGGTATGAAAAATTCTGCATACAGATCTCATGGTCTTTCTGGAAAGAAAGCTATTTTTTTAAAAAAGCCTCTAAAGCCTGTTTCCCAAAATGCAGTGTTACAGAAACCTGTCAGAGTGGAGGAAGCTACTTTCCAAAGGCAGGTGGGAAGAGCAGGGAAGAGCTGCATGCAGATGGTAGCCTCACTGTCCCCACCGTGGTGCAAACATGGAGAACGAGCAGCGCCACCCTCTGGCGACGTCTGGGCAGGCTCCAGATAAATTAGAGCAAAGCGCATAACTGCTATCAGCAACATGGAGGCACATGTAATATACATATATTATAGAAAGAGATGTTACTCCACTCATTGCTCTCAAACAAATAAAATAGATGATAACATGATAAAATTTATTAGCGTTGGTTTGATGTTCCGTCTGTGGTCCTCATAAGAGACACAGGCGCTGAAGTAATTTCTAAGTAGAAGCTCTCTACTATTCTGAATCCGTGACATTTTGAGGAGTAAACAGCAGTCATAGCTAATCAGAGATTTAAGTTAGCGTGCTTATTGCACGAAAGTGGAAAGTGCTGTGTTCACGTTGTCGGTATGTTTTGTGTACTCCAGCCACTCCCTCAATCAAACACACCTCTTTCTCACTCAGAGTTCTAACCAACCCTGCCCCGTCCATCAGAGGTAGTGGCCCAGCCTTATATTTTACCTGGTAACACCCCATGCCCCCCATGCACACCTCTCATTTCTGCTTGACACAAGTCACAAGCCTGGATTCTAAAGAGAGTCAAACCTTGGTTCTCAACTGTCTTGGTTCTGGAACAGCTCGGTTCTTGACTGAATTGTTCTCAGGAAAAAATGCCTCAGTTGTTTAACAAAGCTTCAGTTCTCAGTTCTCTACCCAACAATCCTTTGATGACGATTACCTGTGTGATCAGTCACACATCTCTCAGGTGACAAACAGAGGAGATTTGGTTTCCCAACAAGTTGCTCCTGAAACAGCTTTCCTGAACAAATTAAGTTCGAGAGCCGAGGTTCCACTGTACCGAAATGTAATGCAGTCAAGTCACATATTTTGAATCCTCTAATTAAAGGAGCCCAAGAAAGCCACTTGAAGCACACAGAAAATATTCCCCATTTTCAAAAGTAACCAAGTCTTTCATCAAAAACTAGTGAATGGGCCCTAGCTGGTGTGGTTCAGGTGGCTGGGTGTCGTGGCACAGACTGAAGGGTCGGTGGTTCGATTACCTGTCAGTGCACACGTCTGGTTTGTGCGTTCAATTCCTCTTCGGGGCATGTGCAAAAGGCAACCGGGTGATGTTTCTCACATTGATGTTTCTCTCTCTCTCTTTCTCCCCGCTTCCCCTCTCTCTAAAATCACTAAGGGTGTCCTCAGATGACGATTTAAAAAAGAAAACTTTGGTTAATGGAATTAACATTGCATTTAATTTCTTCTGCCTTCCAATTTAAGATACAAACATTCACCCTTCCCACCACCATGAAAGACCATAAGCTGGTTTAATAAAATTGCATCTGAAAATGAAACAGCTACTTGATGTTTATTTACCGGTTGAGCCCGTGCCAGCAGTTCTGGTGTGTTCCGAGTAGGCATCCACCATCTCATGTATATTTGAGTAGCATCAGCATTTGCACCCCGTTCAAGCATACAGTGTGTCAAGCATTAGAATGTACATCGGCATCTGTGGCAGATCAGCATCTTTCAAAGCAGAGAATAAACACTGTACCCTGTCTATAGTATGCATTTTTCATACCACTGGTGTTGATTTCTCCCCCAGAAAATGTGAGAATGGTAAATCAACAGATATTAGCCATCATGAGTTACGATCTGTCTTCAAAATGTCGATTTTAAATGGCCTAATTAGAATGTCGCATAGTAGGAGAAATGCATGATGCTCAGCCTGCTCAATAGTTGTCGGTCTACCATGGTCAGGGTAAAGTTGACGCCAGCACCTGACCATGGGCTTGCATCAGCGAGTCTGCAGGAAGTGATGATGCTTCAGCAAGTAGGTTTGGGAGAACTGGCTATGCCTCAATACGCTGGCAGATATGAAATGAACGTATACCGGGGAAAATGTACTGGGGACTTGGATGCAAAATCTTCTGTGAAAATCTATGACATTTCTAAAATAATACCATTATTCAAGTATATCATGCTATGTAAAATGCATTCCAATTATTTATGTGTTAGCATTAAGAATTATATGACAATATAATTTGGTTTAGTCATTAGCTTTCTTCTCATATGCAAAATGCATTTCTCTAATAAAGGTGTAATATATCTGTGGAGGAAATAAACTAATTCTTAGACATAATGTTGCTAAGAGTAACAATTCAAATATTTAAATGTAGGCTCTCTGGTGACTATTGAAGTAATTTCTTAAAGTTAACGTTGCCATGCAGTTTAAGTGAGATATCAAATTAAATATCAAATTAAAACTTGAATGCATAAAACTCCAAAACTGTAGAGTTCTAAGGAAACTTACATATGACCAATTCATTCTTACTGTGTATACTAATTACTTACTGAAATAAGGTTTTGATCAACTGTATTTCACGTAGTTGTCTTTGCTTATAAGAATATTTAGAAAATAATTTTCAGCCTTTGTCAATGATTTCATATTAGTAGTCCATAGATTATTTCAACATAGTTCTTTTGTACATATTAAACAAATACAATTATTAGTTAAATAAACTAGATATCATTAAAAGATCAAATGATTTTGAGTTTATTGAATACTTTTCTTTTTTACTAATTTATAATCTATTCTGACTTCTACTAAATAAATATTTAGTGACCATCTACCTGTTCAGGGCCCATACTGACTACCTTCATAGATGTTATCATTGGCAGTTTCTATAAGAACCCCAAATAAGACTTTGGGAGGTTGAGAAGAGTGATTCTACTCTCTGAGGCCACTCGTTGCTTCCACAGCAGCATCGAATTTTTTTGTATGATCTTATAGTATTATATGATGTTTTGGTCTCTTGCTTAACTGCCTTCCACGAGGTTAGCAATAATTACAACAGCAATGGTACCAAATAAACTTAGTGCCTCTAAAACAAGTTGGAGGGCATTCTCTGATGCTAGCGCCTTATTTAGTCCTTAAAAAATGGTACAGATATGGAGATGAAGATAGCCTATGCCCCAATATCCTATCTTAATGCAAGCCTTGCCTTTAGTATTTAACAGTACAAAAGACAGTTCTCCACAGTCACTCACTGTCACCCCAGTGTTGTCCTGGGCCAGACAATATGGATTACTGAGTTATGCATGAGATAAAAATTGGCAGCAGTCCTAGAGCGCTCAGTTCTTGATTATGCATGACTGAATTATTCTTTTGCGGGTAACACATGTTTCTCTGGATTACCACCCCCTAATTGCTATTATGGGACCTCCAGCCTTCTTCCTCCCTGAACAAGTCTTTCCCAACCACTCTAGAAGCCCCTAAGGACATGACTCACAAGATTCCTGAACAATTATCTTTAAGCAACAAGGAACATTTACTGGGGTGTTTTGTTCTCCTCTTGGACCCAACTCTCTTTGGTCAGATGCAAGAAGCCAGATGCAGGCCTGCTAGGGTACACTTTCAGCCCTCTGGTCTGCCACCTGTCTGTGCTACCCCAGGGTCAGGCTGTGTAAACACTCACACCAGAGCCTCTCAGCAGATGTGGGGAGAATAGGAGGCCTTGTCCTCCTGATGGTCCCTAAAGGGTGGCATTTCCAAGTGTCAGAGAAAAGTTTATATGAAAACGATGGAATCTTTAGTTCCTGCTTACACCTCTCGCCTAGAGGACCAATCTTTGAAATTTACCCCCAAACTCTTCTCATCTCTTTCTTCATCCAGAAAAGGCCTTACCCTTCTCTTTTTTCCCCTGTGGTTTCTTAATCAGCCTATTTGCTCCTCAACTCAGGTTTCAGATATCTCACAATTAACGAGTGAAAATAGAATGCTTGGGTTCCCAAAACAATTCTCCGCACAACAGTCATGGTGAAATCTTAAAATGTTACCTGGGTCAGTGGTTTTCAAATGTTGCTGGACATTGGAATCATCTGGAGAACTTTTAAAAAATTCCTGGTGCCTGTGTTCCTAACCCAGATAATAAGTCATCTCCAGGGCAGAAAAACTCAGAGAAAATATTGTGGTATGAACCACTTCATCCTGGACTTTAGAAAGAAAATGTGAACTTGTACTAGACCAAGCCTTTTCTCCAGGGCTCTGGAGTAGTGACAGGACTTGTACCTGAAGACAAAGGAGAGGCTGAAGGATGTTTGTACCCCCATCTGCACTTGGTCATTAGGAAGTTATAATAGGACCTAATGCAGAAGGCAATTGCAAGGTATATCCACTGCTTGTACAGGGAGTGTGTGCCCAGGGAGCACTTTCCATGGCTGCAGTGTGTGACAAATGGTCCCAATCAGATGAGAACCGAGAGTGGGGCAAAGAACTCAGGATGCAGTTCAAGGGTGGGCATACCTACTCAGTGTATCACTGTGGAATAATTACGCACAATGGGCTACATCAACAGCATCCTGCAAGTGATGATTTTAGTTTCCGTTACTTAGGCTAGTTTGTTAAACACTGTTAAGAGTCTTTAACTGGACGGTACCAGACTCAGTGAGTGAGAGTTTTTTCTAAATGCTAAGTCAAAGCTTAATTAAGACAAATGAGACTCCCCACACTGTTTTCCCTCCCTATTTTCAGGAGCACGGATGACACCAGGTGACTCCATATATATCTTGGTCAATGTATGCCTGCATCTTATTGTCAATAATAACTATTCCTACATGTTACTGTTCTTGTTTGTATGTATTTTAAAGACAGCTCATTAACTAAGTTTCCATTGGGAAAAAAACCGCAGTTTTAAAAAATAAAAATGATAGTGTTGTTTGTTCATTTGCTCACCAATCAACTTTTAATTAATCTTTCAACCATGTATAGATGAACAAGATACATCTCAAAAATCACAAATGCACCATATAAATATCAGCTATAAATAGTGTATGACAAAAAAGAAATTGGACTCCAAAGATTTAAACGAGATTGTCCTATGATAGACAGTCTGGACCAGTCATCACTAAGTAGAAGTTGTACTAAATGAAGGCACCAAAATATTAATTAGTTCTAGTCGAAAATGAGCCATGAGGCCCTGGCTGGTGTGGCTCAGTGGATTGAGTAGCGGCCTGTTAGCCAAAGGGTCACTGGTTCGATTCCCAGTCAGGGCACATGCCTGGATTTTGGGCCGCCTTCCCAATAGGGGGCATGTGAGAGGCAGCTACATACTGATGTTTCTCTTCCTCTCTTTCTCCCTCCCTCCCCCTCTCCCTAAATATAAATAAAATTTTTTAAAGGAAAGTAGCCATGAAGTTATGTAATATTTTGCTCATTGGATCAAATGATCAAATGAACATTTGATCCAATGATCAAATCCTTCCCCCCAAAATTGTATACAAGTATATAATATTAAACATAAGATATACTTATTATAATATCCTTCCCTCATTGCAATGTGTGACTACAACATTTCACCAGTTATTTACTGTACTTAAGAGGATGGTAGTGTAACCATTACCATCACCACCATAACCACCAATTTTGAGTCCATTGCATGATGCAAGTGTAGCAAGAACTTCACCAACTAAGCTCTTACTCTGAACTTCATATCTAACGCAGTTTTTAGATTCAATATGCCTCTTAATATTTCCTCCTCATCTTCTTAGTTCAAAGCTCCATTTCTTCAAATATTAAAAATCGCCCAGAATAGACTTAAATAAGCACAGCTCTCTAATAAAGAAGAGCCCAAATGAAGCTTGAAAGATAGAGCAACCCTAATTTGAGCTTTTTTTCCAGTTCTTCCTTCATCTCCCCTCACTATGCTTGTCTCTCTCGCCCTTGTATACACACACCCACTCATACATATTTTTGGAAGCAGAAGAGCACTGCTTGCTTTTTGAACAAATTAAATTGCAAAGAAGAAAAAAAAAATGTTGATGTGAAGCCGGAATACACTCATCAGACTAACAAGTGCTTTTGGCAAAGCTTTCGCTGAATGTCATCCTGAGGGACACAGCTCTCTTCTTCCCCGGGTCCTACACAGAAACCATGGGACCTCCCAATCCCCTAAAACCTGTTAGACAATGAACAGGATTTGAAGGCAGAATTAAGGGCCTGAACATTGCAGTCACAGAGTGATTGGTGGGTTGCGATCGCGGGAAATAGGAAAAAAAAACAATACATTCTTCTGTTCCTTCTCTCTTTGTGGTTTACTTGTCATTCTAAAAAGCTGGAAAGGCTATGGGGCTTAGGGACCCCTGGACATAGAAGATAGTCTAGAAATGCATTTGCTTAAAATTTTCCAAAAGCATCCACTCTAGAATTTGTCTTCTTTTGAGGTAATCTGTTACAGAAGGCTGCCATAGTTTGGCTTTCATCTGTAATGACTAGTTATGCCAAAAACGGATCATAAATAAAGTCTAGACAAAGGCAGCGCTTTTGTTCTAGAGGCAGCCAGCAGATGCCTTTGTAGTCCTCACTCTCCTGCCGGCCAGATTAATTTTGCGCCAGAATTTTACTCTGTAATACCTTGGAACAAAACTAATTTATAATGTGTCCCTTGGCCATGTGGACTTCCTCAGATCACTCACAGTAGCACTCTTCAATAATAATGAAGAGTAAACTGTTTAAAAGGCTTTTCTGAGAGTCAGGGACTTACCTACCACGCGGCTCTCCATAGACAAGGCTATCACAGGCGGGGAACTTCGGTTCTCCAGATTGTTCTTTGATTGTTGGGATTCTGTAACGTGTCAAGTATGGGAAGAAGGACAAGGCAAGGAAACAGAGACCCAGAGGAACGGAAATCTCAAGTTTATTCATGGATTGTCAATCCAGTATATGATTATAATTTCTGATAACCTCGTCTTCCCCTTCTGTGATACTTATTTGATAGCAGGAACTAGGAAACCTTTCAGATCTAGCACCTTGTCTTCAGAATATGAGTTGCATTTGGACCAATGACATTGCTGCTTTTCCAAGTGGAAGAGTAACCGAATCTTAAAAATCCGCCTTTTGTTGTTGTTGTTGCTGAGGAAAAGAGCACAAAGGTCACTGAGAGCGAGCTCAAGCTGATAACTCTGTGCGACCTAAACAGAAGCATTAGCCGCAGTGATTTTGAGAAACATGATGGAACTTTCTGCTCATGACAAGGAATTCTCCCAAGCTCGATAGGCAGACTCTTCTTAATTGAGGAACAGGCATTACCAATGAATTTTTATGAGTTTATTCATTGTGGAATTTTTTTTCATAATGCTGTCAGTTTATAATATTAAAAATGTATATCACAACTGAACCAGTTTTGTAAAACAGGCATTAATACAGTACTGTATCTATTTATTTGTACCTGGAGGATGTAAGGCAGGAAAAAGCAAATTGCTTACTGCATGAAAAATCGTAGCCATCCCACAACTACTGGCTGTGGTGGAGCAAGTGAGGAATACGCGTCTGTTGGACCCGCATCAAGTGGTTGGGGTCAGTGATAATGAGATTGGAAGAGTAGTTGCAATCGAATCAAGGTATTGTGCAATTGGATATTAATTTTCTTTATTGTTCATGGAAAATAAAACATGAGGGAAGATAACTAAAGTGCAATATTTGTCATTATGAGCCTTTTAAACTCCCGTCTGCTCCTTCTGCCCGCAATGTGTATCGTAATATATGTATACACACTGCAATTTAGACTTTGTTGTAACTACTAGATGCCCATTTATATTTTTAATATGTCTACCAGAGTTCCTGCTTGTTTCTGTGGTTACTGACACCAATAACACTGGAACGGGAAGTCTTGAGGCCATGTTCAACATGAAGGGTGTCTGCCAAAAAGCAGCAACCCTAAGCGGAGTCTAATTGCGATCTTTTTATATACCCGTAGTTCCTTAATGATGCCTCCTAAAATGTTACTCTGGTTAAAAATAAAAACTGCATATGAGGTCTTGAAAATTAAAACTGAAATGCTCATGTTTTCTTTATTGTAATTACACCAACAATGCTTAGCTTTCACTAGCCCGTAAATAAGGAAATAGTTCAGGGGAAATAACCGAGTCCTTAATTTGCTATTGGGTACTCTTATGCAAGTTTCTCTAGCCAGTATTTTCTAACAGTTTCTTGGAAGACTTTTTTTTAACTGAGAAAAAGCCATTTTAATAACACACATGTACATTCATAGGACTTTAAACTAGAGGTAGTCTAAAATCTCTTTAAAAAAAAAAAAGGAAAGAAAAAGAAAACCTGCAAGTACTTGTAAACCGCGGAGGAGCCGGTGGATTCACCCGCTGGCAGGACTGCCCAGGGAAAACAAACACGCAGATAATGAGGTGCACGGACGCTGCTAATGAGCAAGAAGTAACCACAGGTCACACTTTGCTTACCCAGCCACCTATACACCCTAATCGTGCCTCCTTCGAGGCAAATCAGGACAGTCCTACCCTCACTCTCCAACTCAGTCACTTGTTAATGGGTCACCTCTTAAATTTTTACTTTTTAAATTTTAAAAATTATTCTTGGTTTAAAGACTCCACACATTGCATTACTGGCCAATCCAAACCAACTATATTTGTTTCGACAAATAAAAATGCAAATGTTCCAGCTGAGCCTGGAAGACAACACACTATTTTCTTTTACATCTGGTGAGATCTTTGTGAAGTCAAAAGACAGCTATTACTTGTACCTCTAAACAAAAACAAGATACCAACCTTCCAAAACGTAACAAAAGCCACTGCCCTGAGGGAATAGACCGAAAGTGTGTAAATGCTGTCTGTTACTGTACTGCCCCATAGGTGCATGTTCTGCGTGGGAGAGCCTCTTCCCTCAACATGACTAATAGAATTGCATTTTCAAATAACAAGGAAAGCAGTTTAGAAAAGCCAGTTACACACAAAAGCATTCACACAAGTACCTTAAATTTCAGCTTGCAATAGGGTAATGCATATCCAGAACATCAGACAGGTGATTTCTGGCACAGTAACACTGCCACACACTCCACCAGTCAGTACAAGCTTTGTTTGCCACGTCTCAAAAGTGGCCTGACATTCTCTGGGCAATGAACGTTTTCTCCCCCACTGGCATCCCGTTCACTGGGCAGGCAGCAGCGCAGGAGGCAGACAAAGCAAGGGGACTCAAGGGAAAGAGGGTAATTCTTGATTTGAGAGAAAAACCGTAGACTTTGTACGCTAAAAGAGAATCACAAAATTGTTATGAGAACCTGAATGGAAAAACTGGCTGGAACATGACCTGGACTGAAGACATCAACCACAGTCATAAATACAAGGGCCGAAACTTTTAAAGGGACATGAAGTATTTTTCTCTAATGGAGAAAGATAATGAAAAATAGAGACTTTTCCTATTGGAACCGCTAAATAAAAATGTATCAAAGTGGTTTTAAATTCAATGCCTATTGAAACTGCAGTACAAAAGGGTTGCTTAAAACAAACACTATAGCCCTCTTGCCCGCCCCCCAATCAATGCACCAGATTAGAAAATATTTACGCACTGTAATTACAAGCAGTATAAGCAGTGTTTTATACTTTTCGGATGTTTTACACTGTACACAGTGCAAAATGACAAAAACTTGAACACATGAAATTACACACAAATAATGTATCGGCAGAGTATTGTTACATTGCAGAGAATGAAAGAGCCCACTGTTGGGCAGATAGATGCCAGAGTTTCATGCTTCTGTCAAATGTAACTCTTTGTGTCCATCTCATTAACCATAAGTGGCATTTTCTAACAATACTCTTGAGAGGCAGTGTCAAGATAATAATATTCTTACCAGTAAACTCAACACAGAATAAGGAAGATTTCCTTTTAAGATTTGAAGGAGTTGCCAGAAAATGTGCAATTGGAAAATAATTTACACATACAGACACACACAAATTACAGGCTGTTGCTATGGGGCTTTATAAAGCTTACAAATTCAGAAAATAGGATATTCATATTCTCTCAATGAATCAAGAATGTAGCAGTCCACATAACTAAGCAGATGACTAAGCAGGCAGTCAGGAGAAAAGCTTGCAAATCAGGCTGTAGGGAAAATGCTGTCATCAGATTCTACAAATCCAACATAATTATCACTTAAAGAAAGTCAATGTAGGAAATTAATTTAAATACTTTTTTAGGCCATTAATTTTTCTAGTTCTCAGATGCCTTTTTCCTTCTACACCCATCCCTTGTTGTGTTATAATCTAGCCCAATATCAAAAATATGCTAGAGGAACTTTTTAAAAACCGAACCTGAAGTTTCTGTTAGTTATTTTTCCACAATATTTTTACTTGCTGGTAGCCTGTCTTTCTGAGAATAATCTATTTTTTCTGACTATAAAGATTTAAAATTTTCTTACAGTTGCTATATAGGGATGTCACCTTGCATGATGGCATGATTTCGGTTATTTTGGCATGTGATGTTTATATTTGTGCTAAAATTCTCTATGGTCTATTTTTATATTTTTGCTTTCATGAACTCATTCTTTTAGATGTCTCGTGATTACTAACTGCAGAAGTAAACACGCTTTGTTTCATTCACCTGCTTCTGTTTGGATGTGCGGACTTTTTAATTAACCAATTGACTCAAGCAACTGAGAAGCTGTTTTGCAATTTCTTCTCTCTTAAAAAGGACTCCAGCTTCTCGAAGTGTCGCATTGACATAGTAAAAACAATTTATATGATACTTGCTATATTCTGCTCTCTATTCTAAGTTCTGTAGATTAAAAAAAATTAATTATTGTGACAACCCTAAAGTGTACAGGTGAGAACTGAGACACAGAGAAGTGAAGTAACTTTGCCAAAAAGGCACATCCAGTAAGTGGCCAAGTCAAGATATGAACTTGAGCAAACTGTGTCTAGAATCTCTGACCTTAGCCACTACTCTGTTCTCCCTTATACAGAAATTTATATTTTTTTCAATTATATAGAAGACATTCCCAAAAGGTTAGGATGAGTGTTTTGTTCTTTTTATCATATGATATACATACTGCTTTAAAAATGCTGAGGCTTTATTAATTGAATCACTCTGATTCTGAGCATAATGCACATTTTTAGAAATTCTATATCAAGATCATATAAAAACAGATACTTTTTTAAAAGTATCTTAATATTGGTACTATGTGTTAATATATTCTCCTCTTTGTTTTCTCTTTTCAGCCTAGCATTTTATAGTAAAATGAAATGCATATATATTTAAATGTTTTAATATACAATGATAATAGATGCCACTTGGTATTTTATAGAATACATAATCAGTAGCATAGATACATAAATATGTTTTTGTAATAAAAAACATTGGTTTAAAATTCAACTACATAGTCAACTTTTTTCTTTTTCTTTTTTAAAATTTTATTGTTGTTCAAGTACAGTTGTCTGCATTTTCCCCACACCACTCCCCCCGACCCCAGCCATCCCCACCTGCCTCCCCTGATTCTACACCCCACCTTGGTTATGTCCATGTGTCCTTTATACCTGTTCCTGAAATCCCTTCTCCCCTTTCCCCCTATCATCCCCTCCCACATACCCTCTGGTGACTGTCAGATTGTTCTTAATTTCAAATTTCTCATTAATATTAACATTAAATATTGTTAGATAATTTAATGTTCTATGTACTATGACTAGCACTATATAACATACACTTTATATCCAAAGAAAATGAGTTTTATTCTATCAAAATTGTTTATGTGATTTTCTCTTCAGAAAGAGAAAACATTTCAGAAAATTATATCAATTTCTTTCAAGTATGTTAACTCATAATAATATTCATTAAACATCTCTCAAATTTGCATTTTTTGAAAATTCCAGAAAACTCCCAAATTGTAAATTAGTCATCATTTGGCCTTTAATTACTATAATCACTACATCAGAAGAGCTGGCATCCATGAAGTCAAATTAGAAATTATCTCACAAATGAATAGGATATTTAATAGTGAAACTGTGTATGTTAGACCACCTATTTATTGGCACGTTTGGGGCATTATTTTCTCTCTCAGTAAGGTAACTGAAAAAAACTCAATGAAAGCAAAACAATTCTCCATCTATCCTTACTACATTTGCATGTCATTTAACTTCTTGTCATTTACTTTCTCTCTGGGATACGATGAAAACAAAGTATTTCCGGTTCAACCTTGAAATATACACACACACAACACAAATATATTAACTTAGCCAGTTTCATGATTGTGTACAAAACAAAGGGCACAATCAAGTTTTAAAAAGCATGGAAAACAATTCAGTAAAAATACTGTTGGAGGAGAAACAGGAAAGCTAAAAGAGCTACCAGTGGCTTCTGTCTCTGTCTCAGCACTATTGAGCGAAGAGAATGGGGCACTCAGAGAAAATAGAAGACAAAATGGGGATGAACAGATGAAAAGCATAGTCTCAAAATTTTAAAACGTCTGATAAATCCACTTACCAATGTTTCAGTATCATGCCCTTGGCAATTGGAAAAAAATAATTTTACACTAACCTTTCTTAAAATGCAGCAAAAAAGGGAAAATTTCCCCAAATTATACTTAACAATGAAACCAGAAAATGAGGTGACAGTTTGGGAAGGAATCTAAGCCCTCGTGACTGAGAATGTCCCTTGTGTTCCTTCGTGTGCTTGAAAAGAAACCCCCCAAATCTATGTTTTTCCTAACAGATAAATCAAGATTTATAACTTTTAAGTGTTTTGATATCAACTGAGTTTTCAAAATAATCCAATAATACATGCACACTTATTTTTAATATGTGCTTATATAAACACATAGCTAATGAGTATTTTAATAGAATACAGACCGACCTGAAAACAGGACATTATGAAGTAAAAAGTCAAGTGAAATAAACATCTGCAATGCATGTATGACCTTTCTTTCTAAATTAAAGTTAACTATTAAAGAATATCACTAAGAAGAGACTATAGGTCTTATATTCTTCTAAGAAACCACTTGATAGATTCAGACAATAGTACAAGAAGGTGCTTCTACTACTCAGAAATTTGCAAAGAATTGTGGTTGTCATGGGGATACTTAAGTTACAGAAAGAAATAAATCAGGATATGGTGAATAAAATTAATTTTTCTTGAAGTTCAGTTGATGCAAGGTTTAAAGCCTATTTATTATATGAATGTGTAGCCACCCATGATATTTTAAAAAACGAACACCAAATTTGCAATGTATGTAAATTAGGCAAATCTCATCAATTGAAGTCCTCAGCAAATGCAATAAAGTTTAGTTACTCACTGATGACTTTAATTTTCTCATATGGTTTTGCATAAATAAATACATAAATATGTTTATAAAAATAGAAGGCTGTTTTTTGCTTTTGCACACTTTAATAAAAACACAAAATATCAAAGAGAATGTAATAGTCCACATACACTAGATATTATCTGATGTGTAAAAAATTGCTATAATGCTGAGCTGTAGACCACACCTTCAGGGTGGAATTTGAACAGCTATCAAATGCCCAGGTCTATTGCTAACTTTAAGTTAGAGAAACAACAGGTCTGGATTACATTAGAGAACTAAATCAGGCAAATAAGTGAACAATATAGGTGTTTAAAAAAAGTAAAGGAGTAACAGGTGTTGGTAAGGTCTGTGGTGAAATAAAGAGTTCATGCCTTGTCTAAATGGACAAATTAGGTCCTTGAATAGTTGTTCTGTGTGAATTCATAGCAATACATGCTAGATCTTATTTTTCACAAGAAGGTGAAGATCTAGGTGTTTATACAAAACCTCCTAATTTTTAAGTGTAGGTGAGTGATTTAAACATTGAACGCATCTAGTGGGCCACCAGAGAACTGTCAGTAACTAGTTTTTTACTTTCTTAGGGCTTTCATATAGACTTGTCCTTAATAAGTAGGCTAAAATCTGATCGATAAGGAATTTGTTGGTTGGAGTCTTTTTGCATTTTCTTAGGCACAAGTTTATGAATATGAAGTACCCCACTAGGTTTTATCAATGTTGGCTTCTAATAAATAAAAATTCCTTCAGTCTATAGATATGTCTGTTCTTCAGAAGCCCACTAGATCCCAAGTATATATCTAATAAATGCTATTAGTTCTTGTATTCCAGACCATGGATTATTTTTACAGTTAACGAGTGTTATGGTTCATAACAGAAGTTTAAATAGGCTCCAGAGAATTTATTAATTGCTTTCTCATCCTTTGTCAACCTTCAGACAGAATTTCTGCCTGAATAACAGCAAGGATCCTCTATCTCTGCGATACAAATTAAGGTACACTCACTCACTCCTTCATAGCTTTAGAGTAAGAAAAATAAGGGTGGTATCTTCAATGTTGTAAAATATATATGATCTTCAAACCACAAGGCATTTGGTCCACAGAGAAGTAATACATTCACCAGAGTTATCTCCATATCCCAGATTAAGTTCATCATTTCTAAGAGAATTCATGTTTTCAATCTGCAGGTAACAAACACGTGATAACTAACACTTGTATAATGCTTAAAATTTACAAACTACAATACATTCTCATATTAGCTCCTAGATATAATATTTGGGTCCTAGATATTATGCAAATGCACATGAAACTCTTCGTTTCCTCCTTTGACTCACCAAAGAGGGCCTTTGAAAAGTATCTTTTTTTTACTTTTTTTATTGTTTTTCAAGTAGAGTTGTATCCATTTTCCCCCCACCACACTGCCCCCCACCCCAGTCATCCCCACCTCCCACCTTCGACCCACCTCTCCTTGGCTTTGTCCATGTGTTCTCCATAGACATTCCTCAAAACTCTTCCCCCTCTTCTCCCCATTACCTCCTCCCTCTTCCCCTCTGGTTACAGTCAGTTTGTTCTTAATTTCAATGTCTCTGGTTATATTTTGCTTGCTTGTTTGTTTTGTTGGTTAGGTTCCACTCATAGGTGAGATCATAGGGCATTTGTCTTTGACAGCCTGGCTTATTTCACTTAGCTTAATGCTCTCCAGTTCCATCCATGCTGTCACAAAGGGTAGGAGGTCCTTCTTTCTTTCTACTGTGTAGAATTCCATTGTGTAAATGTACCATAGTTTTTTGATCCATTCATTTACCGATGGGCACTTAGGCTGTTTCCAGCACTTGGCTATTGTAAATTGTGCTGCTATGAACATTAGGGTACTTGGGTTCTTTTGGATTGGTGTTTCAGGGTTCTTAGGGTATAATCCAAGCAGTGGAATTTTTGAGTCAAAAGGCAGTTCTATTTTAGTTTTAGTTTTAGTTTTAGTTTTAGTTTTCTGAGGAAATTCCTTACTGTTTTCCACAGTCAAAAGTATCTTAATGGATTCCTTCCTTATGTTTCCTGGGATAACTCTATTGCCTGAAAGTTACAGCTTTTTCTGGTTTATATTTATCACAGTGTAAAAACACATGCTTGATTTTATAGCATTTATTTCATTTACATTTGCTCATATAAATCTATGAGAACTAAGATGTTTTATGTAAAGGACCTCATTAGTGTTCTGGAGATTCGAGGATAGTTGGTGAATACAAATATCTTTATTTGAGTCTAGTATGCCACTTTTCTCCCCAAGTGCACCTATTATATCCAACGTATCTGCTCATGCCAATTAACTAAAACAAAATTACAATCTTGGTAATTCCATACTTCAACAGGTGCCATAGATTCATCCTGAGTCTGGAATCAGGGTGCAGCTTTCAAGGCCCTGCCTGAGCCTATTTTTCATTGTTTCCTCTTTATCGTCATGCTTTATTCAAACAACTTTCTGTTAAGCTTTTTTCTCCAGCTGCCATCTTTGCTACAATTTCCCATCATCATGAAATAATTTTACTACCTCTTTCCTTCACCAATTATATCTTATAAAAATTGTACTCATCTTTGGGGCCCAGTTCAGTGAAGTATTTGTAAACCACTTCCTCTTTTCCCTTCTAGAGCACTGTGCATTCTTAAATCACATCTGTAAGTCTCATAGCCTTAAAATTAATGAAGTACACACCTCAGCTCTATCACAAGATTGCAGGTGTGTTTAAGATAAAGTCTTTATCCCATTTACTTTTCTATACCCCCTCCCAAAGAATGTTGCCTTCCACATAATAAATGTTCAAAAAATGTTAATTAAATTGGCTTGGTAGAAAGGACCAGAACCATTAAGATCTACCTGACTCAGAAATCCCCTCTACACCTCCCCTACTGTCCATCCTCTACATGTGAAATCTCATTACTTCATAACATTTTTGTTGTTGGAAAATTTAAATTATTATAAAGTTCTTTCTGATTTTGAGCTAAAATATTTTCCATCTTGCTCTCGGCCTTTCCTGTTAAATTTAAATATTAACATTTTCCCTCTTCCACATGGCAACCTCTAAAATATTAATATAGTGCTCACCCTAGTCATTCTCTTCTCCTATTATACCTCACCCATCCCTCAGCCCTGTATTCTGTTTTCCTAATATGACACCATACTGGTCAGGCTCTTTTTAAATGTTGCCCATTTTATCAGTTTGCTTCTCTTACTGGGGAATCCAAACTGACTGGGCAAAATGCTCTGTGAGTGATCTGATCTGACCAGTCCAGATGCAATGGAAACATCCTCCTCAGTGGGAGCATCACACTCCTGCAGTACAGGCTACAACTTCAGCAGCCAAATCCGGCACTTGGCTTGCAGCGAGCTTCAGCGAAACACAACTGGGTGGTGAGTGACTGCTGTCTGCCAGGCCCCTCAGGCCCTTTCACGTATGTTGTCTCAGTAAACGTGCAATTGGTTCAAGCTCCCAAGTCATTGTCACGTGAATTGTTGTCAAGAAAAGATCTATTTCCAACCTAGATACTAATAGCGTAATTACTATTCCAACAAAAATCTAAGATTTTTTCACTCATCCCAGTTAAATTTCATTATGATGACATTGTCTCATCCATTACCTCAGTTAAATTTCACTATGTTGGGTTGGCCTCATCCTTTCAGCCTGTCGAGATCAATTTATATCTTGTTTCTGGTGGCAAAGAGAGTTGTTTTCCCAGCTTTCAGTCAACCACATATGATAAGGCCCCATTTAATTTTCAGCCAAGACACTGATAAAGAAACTGTTGAACTCAATGGAGCAGAACCAAGGAGAGAAGGTACCTGTCTAGAGTTCATTCTTCTGATTCATAATTAAAAGTCCCTAAAGCAGGGCTCTTCTGTAGCTTCAAATTCGCCAAAATGTTCTGTCGTTTATTATATGTTCTTTGTCATGGCTACAAGAGCAGCATGAAATTTCATTTAGTGTCCTGGATTATGGTAGAAATCCCACAAAATATGAGATTGACTTGATGTGTCTTAGTCTGAGTGTACTCTTGTTGTCATTTGTTTATTTATTTTGAGGTTTATTGGTTTTCCTCTTACTAGAGGTTCCAAACTAATACTTTGACAATACTTCATGAAATTTTGCAAAGTTAATAATTGTCTGACAACTCTGTGGATTCTGTACTTTTATCCATTTTTGAAAATCGGGTCATTTACTCATGTTTAATCTTGCAAGATTTCCTCTATTCACTATCATTTCCTAGTGATTACCCAGAATGATTTGTTTCACAACCTTTCAAATGCAATTTATCTGTGTCTGAACTTGAGCGTTCATTTAAAGAGGCTAAATGCTTTCATAATCTTTGCTTTTATTTTGTGCTTCAATTACCTCGTTATGATGCTGTCTTTCCTAATGTGAAGATAATTCTCCCAGTGGAGAGAAGTGGAAGCAAACCATCATTTTATCACATTGAACAGTATATCATTTTCCCCACGCAGTGATTGTATGCATCATTAAAAAAATTCTTTTTGCTCTTCTATCATATTTATATTATATCACACATATTTTATGCACATTTAAAAGAAAACTTTGTAGTGACCATATATATGAGTAGGTAAGAAATATCAGATATTTCAGCTTCTTGGTCCTATTCTTAAAGATCATTGCTTCTCTTGTATTTATATTTGTCTATATGTTCTTCTCATCATACTTTGCACATTTCATTTAAATAGGAACTCATCAGAAGAGAGCCCTAAGCAACCACACTGGTTTCCTTGGATACCATTCTCATCAGTATCATCTGTGATTGTATTATCAGATTTTCAATTTTTACTCTCCACCTTCTTTAAATTTTCTGGCCATGAAACCCCCAGGGGGAATATGATAGCTGTTGCTTCTTAAATTGTTTTTTGATATAATTTCTTAAAAACTTGGGTATGCTTTAGTAGCCTTTTCTCGACTGCTAAGATGTCATGGATGCTCTCTCTGAAGGTTTCCATTATTTCTGTCTGATTCGAGGATAAATTCTTCTTTGCTGGTAAAAATGAAGTCAGGAGTAGAAACTCCCTTATTGTTTTGTTTTCGACCTGAAGAATGCTGTTTTAGCAAGACAGCATAACTTTCAGATGCTCTTATTAGACGAAAGGGCTTTCTAGTAAGTATCTAGGTGTTTGAATTTCCTATAAGTTGCCTCTTTTAACACCAGTGTGATTTGTGTAATACAACATCCATGTCATAATTGCTTATCAGAAATGTGAATTCTGAACCTCAGCCAGACCTACAGTATCGGAAACTCTGGAGGCGGGTCTCAGCAATCTGTGCTTCAGTAAGCCCTTGAGGTAATTATCCTGACACTGAAGTTTGAAAACAGCTATCGTGAAGCATCTCCCGTATCTTCTGGCTGGAAAGCAATGCAGACTATTATCCCTTAGCCACTTAGGTTGGCTCAGATATTGCCTATTAACGTTAGAGATTTGTAAGCAAATGTACATCCTCTTACCAGATAGTAGAATGTTCCTTTGTTTACTCTTTTTTCTATCTCCCTTTCTTTCTTCCTTCTTTCTCCCCTTCCTTTTCCCTCTCTCCTTCTCAACTCCCTCCCTTCCTTTCTTTCATTCTTTTTTATTATTTAGTCACATTTTTATGAGCAGCTAGGGAGATACAAAGGTGTTTTCAAATGTGTTCAAAGAAGTGAGGCAATGCACATCTAGAAAGCAAAGCATAAGGTTCACTGGATCACAGAAGCCAAAAGAAAAGGGCTTTAGGAGATCAAGAGTAAGATTTCTTCCACCTGGAAGGGGGCATTGGTGGGTAGCAAATCAGGAAAGGGGATAGAGATTAAAATAGAAGACTTTCTTCTTGATTGTTATTAATACTCAGTAGGGACTTGGTCTCTTTTCCTCTTCTCCCACCTTTGGGCTTAATTTACCAGTAGCTCCCAGGATTTGCAACGTGCTTTTTCTATACTTGCTTGCATTTTTTGTTTTAATGTCTTGTACAGAACCTGGTCCTTTTTGTGTTTTAGGAATTTTTTCCTGCACTTTTTTTGAAGGATTCTTAACCTTTTGATCTTGGTGTTGATGGTTTTAAGTCTTTTTCCTTTTGGGTTTGATTTTTGGGAATTTTTTGTCTGGAATACCTCCTACAGATTTCCTTACTGGGGCTTTTTCTTCAGCATTCTCATCATCAAAATCATCGTTGTCATCATTATCATCTTCATCATCATATTCATCAGCAGCAAGTTTTGCTTTCTTCTGTGGGACCTTGCTTCCAGGGACAGAATGCTTTCCAGATATACTTAAAGAGTTTCACATCCTTCTCCTCCTCATCTTCTGACTCTGCATCTTCCCCCACAGCTACTAAGTGCTGTCCACTAATATCCATGGGCCCTGAACCCCGTTTAACTCTAGGATCACAGGTGGTGTTAGTTCAAAGCCCCAAGTGTGAAACCATTGGCTGTACAGGTATCTTCAAAGTTGCCATGTTACTTTAATTGGACTTCCTTCGTAATTCATTGCCTCTGCTTCAACAATGTGCAATTAATTCTTTGTACCACCCTTAAACTGACTGTTCTTAAAAATAACTGGTGCTCATTTTCATCTTTTCCATCCTAAGGTAATAATCTTTGTTGCCCTTTAGTTCACAACTGAAAAGAGAGTTCTGGGGCCTGATGGGCTCATGTGCACGGCCCTTGAATCTTCCACGGGGTGGTGGCGTGCACTTAGGTGGGAGAGAAGGCAGCTGGAGATACACACACTACTACTGTTCCACAGAACAGACGTGCAGGATGGAATCACACCAGGGAAAATGGACTCGTCTCTTTTGACCAAGGAGTCTCCTATAGCACATACAGTTGTATCCTAATAAATATTCTGATACCTGTAAGATAATTAAATTTCTAATGTTAAATCTCCAGTGTTTTCAAAAGTATGTTACCCATCAGGCTCAGTGTAGTCTGACTCATTTGGGATGGTCCCTTCCTGAGATCTATTGCTCTTGCTTGGACCATTACAGTGCTTTTATGTCCGCTCTCTCCTCTCCAGAGTCCCTTCACTCTGCTCTCTTCATCTATGATGAATCAGTCTAAAACAGTTCTCATTATGTCATTTCCTCCTTGGAAATTCTTTGTTGATTTTGAACTCCTCAAGCTGGCAGCTGAGATACTCAATGATACCACTTAAGCTACCCTTTTCAGAATTTCATTTTATGACACCTTCTTTATGGCTCATGCTGTATTTCAATGGGGCTAAGCATTGTTGCTGAGACAGTCTTGGCCCCAGGCCTTTGTTCATGATCTGCCTTCCTCTTGATATGCCATTTACTTGCATTTCCTATTATAATCCTTACTTCACAGCTCTGGGTTACCCCACCCTTATGAATTCCTTTATATGTAACTTGCTTATGTGCCATATCTTCTTCTCTCTCTGGTGCACATGAAGAGAACATAGAATGTTGTATTTATGTTCCTAATTACATACAACTTTGTAAATATATGGTTGGGAACTTACCATATACCTCTATTAAGAACGGACTTCTGATGCATGCTTTGTCCTTAACAATACTGTGGAATTGAAGTAAATAACACACTACAACAATTCACAATTTCTTTTATGCATTTTTCTTTCTTTATCCCTCTTTTAAAATTTTCTCAAATTAAATAGTTAATTACAGAATGTCTAAACAAGAAATGCAGACTTTAGCTTCCAAATTATTCAAACTTAGTGATTCAGTACAACAATGTATTACCTTTTGATGACTCTTGAATATAATTTTTAATATGTTTGAAGTTAATTTATTACCTTTGAATGATTTATCTGTAAATGGAAACAGGTGGAAAATATTAATTAAAAAAACTTGGTGTTAAAAACTAAAAGAAATATGTGTATGTGTGTATGCGTGTGAGAGAAAAATGTGGTGGGGAGAGAAGGGAGAAAGGGAGGGAGAGAAAGAGAAAAAAAGAAAGAGCTCATGAAGAATGAGTTGGCCATGGAGGCCTTCGGTCTTTCTTTTTCCTCTGGTCAGTAATACCACTATTGCGCACTCGATTTAAGTGGAGATGTAACCTGCTGAATATAAGAAAATTATTTTATCCCACACTTATATATAGGTGGTAGTCACATTATAAAACTTATAAATTATTAAAAATTATTTTTAAAACACAGCATACATTTGGACACTATTGTAGATTTGAGAGGTTTTATGAATAAAAAACAGGAGATAAGAAAGTCAACTTCATGAAAGTAGGTGAAAAGGTTTAGCAATTAACTTTAGAATGAAGTATTTTTCCTTTCTTACTGTGATCAACTCATATTTAAATCTTTAAATGGAAAATTACTTGTATTTAACCTTTTATGATTCAGAGAGCCATTTAATTGTAATTATAGCTAATCCAATTAAAGACGGATTATAATAACTACTGACTTAATAGGTCATGAAACACTGAGTTTAATTAGTAGATTCCTATTTATTTTGAAAAAATTTTAAAAATGCTCTTCTCAAAATATGTGAAAACTCTTTAAAAAATTAAACTCAAAATTGTGGAGGTGGCATTGTTTTAAAATTAAAAAAACAACAAAAAAATCCAAGAAAGAGTGGTATTGCATGAAATTTGGAGAAAAATTTGAGTTCAAAGTTTTATATTTATTGAATTTAAATTATTTTATACCCTCAATCTTAAAAGAAAATATAGTTTTAATGTTTATTTTTTCTCTTTTCCTGGACAAAATAAAATTGCTAATATATACACTGAAGTACTAATAAAAGGGGGTAATAATAATGGTATTAATGGCCCTGGCTGGTGTGGCTCAGTGGATTGAGTGCCGGCCTGTGAACCAAAGGGTTGTCAGTTCAATTCCCAGCTGGCATGAATGCCTGGGTTGCAGGCAGGTCCCTAGTAGGGGGCACGTGAAAGGGGGACCGCATATTGATGTTTCTCTCCCTATATTTCTCCCTCCCTTCCCCTCTGTCTAAAAATAAATAAATAAAATATTTTAAAAAATAGTATTAATGGATGATTTTACCTTTAAGATTATACATTGCAATGTAATACAATCTAAGTCACCTATAAATATTTTGTATCTGTTACATATTTAGAGAAAACCATGCAGTTTCCAAGTGACGTATGTTAACATCAGATGTAATATTTTAATGTTAGTGTAGTTTTTTTAAGAGCTGTGAAAACAAATGTAAATAAAGGAGATCTTTCTCTTAAAAATGAATGACTATGGGTATGGTAAATAATTCCACAACTAAAATCAAAGGCCTACTTTATTTTGTGCATAATATAGATTGTGCAGTCTTTCCAGCTGTACCTATAAGCATATTAAAAATTTCTACATTCCCACAAATGACTACATTAAGGTCAAGTCCTCAGGCTGAGCAATTCTGGAGCAATATAGGTAAATTTATTTTTTAAGATATTTATTTTTATTTATTTATTTTTTAGAGAGAGGGGAAGGGAGGAAGAAAGAGAGGGAGAGAAATGTGGACATGCAAGAGAAACATCTATTGGTTGCCTCTCCCACACCCCCAACCGAGCACCAGGCCTACAACCCAGGCATGTGCCGTGACCAGGAATTGAGCCAATGAACTTTCAGTCTGCGGGATGATGCCCAACCCACTGAACTACACCAGTCAGGGCTTTAGGCAAATTTTTAATTATAAATATCACATTTCCTTAAGTCTGTGCTATAACATTTTCATATTTTAACAATTTTGAAGTCATGATGCTTCTTAAAACTGAAATGTAAGAACAGATGTGAGGTCTTCAAAGTCTTGCATGGGGGATTTTTCAAAGTGACAAGAGCTAAAATATTAAAATATTTTCTTCTAAAAGTGTCCTTTTTTCTTGAATAACCCAAGAACCACCTATTGCATGGCCAAAAGGATACTACTATTATCTTAAGATAATATTATTTCTTTCCATATTTTTTAATATGCTGGTAAAAAGTGTCAGAATATTTCATTTTCTTCTCTTACAAATTCTCCACTGGATTATATTTCCAAAATGACTAGAGGTACCCTAATGAGAGAATTGGTATTAAAAAAAAGGAATAAAAAACCCCCAAAACAACAAACAATCGACCTAGAATATACTTATTAGGGAACTATCAAGGTGTCAATTCTAAGGCCTGCGTGAGGATCCCAGGACTCCTCATGGTTTATTCAGCCTTGGCCCATAGGTACATAGCAATATAAACTGGCACCAGAGCTAAAATACCTAATTTAGGAGCCCCAGGCCAGAACAGGTTAAGATTACTCTGTGCTCAATACACACATATGGAGCATCCAGGAATGTCCCAGAGGAAATCTGTGGCTATTGAAACATATATTATGGCAATACATATCAGATGCAGATTCACAAATCACCCCGAATGCATCATCTGATACACACTGGAGAGTTCCGCTACCTCCGGGGAAAAGCCGAAATGTGCTGCTGCGGCCTTGGAATGGAAATGCATTTTCTGTGAGCAACAATCTCCTATGACAAAATTGCTTTCTCCTTTAGCATCTGGAAGCTGCTGAGCAACCCATAATCAAGGTTTTCTTAATGTTTTAAATAGGCCTATTATCAGAGTCTCATCTTTCTGAAAGCTTCAGACTTCATTACACTATTAGAAAAAAAATTAGCGTGTTATACCTGATAAGCTTCTGGCATATTCAAAATCTTGTAGCCTTACTAATGCTGACTACCCAGCACTTTCTGTCTTATTAAAAATAAGTTGCATGGAATTAAAATATATGCTGTTTGTCTACTTTTTCCCTGAGATAAGGTGGCAATAGTTAACTTGTTTGGAAGTTAATTTTCTATCTGCAAATTCAAGTATTCATTTTTGGCATATACTTTCTCTTATCAGAATATTATCTGATTGGACAAGAATTTATAAAGAAAAAACAATTTGGGCATGTTTACAGTAGTAGGTGATACTAAAAGCAAGTTTGAAAATTAAAGTGATTTATTAGAATATTTTTAGTAATCTAAATTAAAACTAAGAATATTATATTATGCTAATGCTGAGTTGCTACTTCATATGTCAGTTCTTAAGTATTTCTTAAATTGAGTGGTTTAGAAAAATGAAAAATATATGTCTAGACATTGAATAAAAATAGTATTTTTAGCTTTTTGAAAATAGGCTTATATAAATTGGCAAATTAAAGAAATCATTTGTGACAGATGGTTTATTGGGACCTTAATTAATGTGAAAGGCGAAACTTATTTAAAAGACTGAAAGTTGCAATGATCTGAAAATTGGTTGCAGTGCCAAATCAGGGTTGGAAATGCAAACCATGTCACTATTCCACACTGTAGAATTGTGTAACTTTGCACTAAGAAATACTACAAAACAGCCCAGACCTATGTATCTCAAGACTTTAAATCAGTGGGTTGCCATAGAGTATGTACACATGGCATCGTTGTTAAAATTAAGATTAGAAGGATGCAAAAGTGTAAGTTCTGTTGGGTCTTTTTTTGTAGTTTTAAGATTTTTGTTAAGTTCAGGCTCACTATTAGGAAGAATAACACATAAATATAAAAAGATTGTTACTAAAAATGCCCCAAATACCTCGAATTGGTATATTTAGGACATAAATTTAAAAGATTTGACTTTTTGATTAATGTAAAACTAATTAAAATTACAAAATTTTAGTGTTGCTCCATTTTTGACTTCAGACAGAGTCAACTCTGCTCTTATCTTGCCTTAGCACAGTGTTTCAACATTTGCCCCAAATAATCATTCCATGCTAGCCAGTCATTAGCTTCTCCAAAATAAATACAGGGACTTCTAATCTAGTTTAAACAGACAAAAAATTGCATTGTTGTCTTCCCAAATGTTCCCCAAATAAATATTTTTATATTTTGGATGTAGGAAAGAAAGGGGTAGGAGAGAAGGCAGAGGGGCAGCGCTTATAGACAGACGGGAAAATATTCTAACAATATTGAGAATTCACACAGATAATAGCTGTGAATTAGGTAGCTTGTGATATTTAATGAACCCTCTATAATGTACTGTACTGTTAGTCAATATGTTGCTTTCTGTAAGCATTTACAAAATTATACCTTGATGAATAACAAGGTCTGGTAAATTCTTCTCTGTAGTTGCTGTTAGGGAATCATTTGCAAATGCTCCAATGCCATCCAGGTGCCATCAGTGCACCTGATTCTCCCAAGATGGAGGGAGGAGCTGTCAGAAGCCTGGTGGAGGGAAGTCATGTGGAGCTGATAACCTCATTCATGGGCTTAGCATTCCAGCTGTCAGAGTAAGAATGCTTCACTATACAACATGTAACTAAATACAGTGGTGCTAAGTTCTTTAGCAAAACAACAAAATTCAAAGACCCCAAACAAGAATTATCCCTAAATTCGTACAAATAAATAAATAGGTACAATAGGAAAATGAATGAATGAGTTGCCTAACGTGGGAAGAGGGGGCATTCTTTTAAAGCAGCCAAAGCAGGAGGTAAAAGGACAGGTTTTGGAGTCTAACCAAGCTGGGTTTCACAGCTGTGGAGAAGTTATGGAGCCTCTCTCAACCTGTTTCCTACCGCAAAAGTGAGGAGAAGGCACCAAGGTCCTGAGTATAAAATACCAAGTCATTTAGTGACTATGAGTTATTTTCTCTTCATACTACTAGCGACTGTGTCTTTTCCTTTATCTCAAGAATAATTAGTGTGGCATTATCTAGAGTACATCGAGCTGTGCCCTGAAACCCGGAATATGCAGCCATACCTTCAGTCTGGGCCTGGCAGTTGTAGTCACCACCTTTTCTTGTTCTCATACAAATTCTGGTGCTTTTTTTCCTGAAATATATCAGACAGTATTTTCACACCAATAAGTGAATGTGTTTGAGATACCTGAATAATTTACAGGACTTTGTTACCCAATCTGTCATATAGACTTAGCAAATGTATTCACAATTGGGAACATTTCCATAGAAAAGGAATGGTAAGTTATTCAGATTCGACTTTTTTCCCATCACCTAATTAATTAGCACAACACATTAAGGACTTATTTTATGTATAAAGTAATATTCAACTAGGTGTAATGAATAAACATAAAAATGTTTCAGAAAATGTTTACAAATAACCTTACCTTTCTTTATTTGGAGGGAGGGAGAATATTGCTTCTTTTTCAAATATCTGAATATTGGACTGAATTTTTCCATTTCTGTCTGGATTTTAGTAGATATGCCCATGTTTATTGGTATTTTTTAAAACAAAATTGTAATTTAACTAACTTTCTCTAAAATATTTCACCTTTTCTCTGAACTTAAATGAAATTGTTATCATACTTTAAATTTAAGGGCGTCCTTGGAGACTTTAAAAATTAATCCTTTAAGGTGTCTATTAAAAACTTGATACAATATAAAATAGATTGCAAGAACATTTATGTTTCTATAATAATTGTTTTAAAAATTATGAAGTATATTTTTCTATTACAGCTGTGGAGGATATATTTTTTAATTCATAGATGGATTTTCCTTGTTATATATTAGCTTGAGAATGTGTTTTACTTAGTTGCCTATCTCCTCTCTACCACTTATGTCTGACTTCTAGTTTAAAATAATGTTCAGTTAGACTGAAAAAAAGGAGGGAAACTTTTCAAACCTTTAAGACATACTGATTTACAAATGTTTATCCTTCCAAATGAGAAAACTTAAAAAAAGTAGTTCTGTGCTATGCAATTTCATTCAAGTGGTGGTGTTTGTGATAAGGAGGGATAATGGTTCCTTCATCATATGCTTTCCCAGTTAATTAACGTCCCTTTTATGAGAAGTTTAGTTGCAACAGCTTTTCAGAGGATGTATGTCCAATATCCTAGCCAATGAGAAGAGTTAATTCTTGACATATAAGTAATAAATATTAATAAAATATTAATAAAAATAAAAACAGTGCTATTTGGAAGAAGCAAAACAGGTCCAGAGTGATTAATATGTAGTTTTCCAAATGGATGTGTTTGTTGGACTATGAGGACAGATAATGAGGAAGAAGGAGGCGCCCATGGCTCATAACAAAGTTTGACATACTGAAAGAATATATCTGTGTTTCTTCTTAGTTCTAGGATCAATATGACCCTTCTGTCCTTACATGTTTAAATTCCGCTTGCCAGGTGTCAGCCAAGAAACCCATTTTCTAACTGATTATCTGTGTCATCTGAAAATTTGTATGTGTTCAGCCTGCTTCTCTGTGGTTGGCTGAATAAATCTGAAATACTTGCTGATCTTACCCATCCAACAGATCCTGACAGTTTCACAGCTGTGTAGGGATCCAGAAATTATTCTCAAAAGTCTTAATTTGACCCAGAGAAGGGGCAAAGCATCTAGATCCACAGAAGAAAGTGTGACATCCATCACTTCAGCCCGCCCTTTGTCAGGTGACCCGCAGTGCCCCATCAGAAGGTCTCCGATAGGGAAAAGCTTGACTGCATTCTTGGGTTAAGGAAAGGTGATGCAGTTTATAACTACTGAGACAGGGGAGATGAGAAAAAGATGGATAAATCAGTTCCAGTGAAGCCATAAAAAGGAAAGAGTGTGGTGCTCGTCCCTGTGGTGATGTACCCCACACCCCTCCAATTTGCAGGCTAGACATTCATTTTCATAATGATTGCATCCATGCATGTTTATCTTAAAGTGGTAGAAGTCAGGTGATTACATTCAAATGCTGCTGGTGAGATTTATAGCCCAGCGGCAATGCAGGCTCAGAGTGCTTCAGCGAGGAAAGGGTGAAAGGTGCATTGAGAGGAGCGGCTGATCTGGTTTTGGCAGGCAGAGCACCGCTGAAGTAACAATTTGCAGTAGTTTTACACCCCTGTCAGTGCCAGTTGGCAAACTAATGGAGATGATGGAATAAAAGAACAAAATGTCACAACAGAGAGGAATGACTTGAAAATTCAAACATTTTCTTATTTCTTATCATCCTTCTGAATCAAAATTAAATCAGTCTACAAATGAACCAACTCAGTATGGAATAAAAGGCAGCTATCTGCACAATTTGTTTCCAAGTAGGAAAATCGATTAACATTCTTTTGACCATTAGCTTGTTCAAAACATCATCATGTTTTGTAATAACTCAGAGAACTAGTTTATAAACAGGAATATTGATTTTAAGAGAATAAGTTTTAGTTGAGAATAGCAATTGATACAGACGTCGAAACCTTACATTAAGGGTTCCCTTGTAGTGGTGTAGTAGAAAATCAGTACCAAGGTAGCAAGGTCAATTTTAAACTATTATTTTCTGATAGCAGGTATAAAACATCTCCCAGCTGTTCTCCATATACTGATCGTGTGTAATATTTGTCTGTCATTACAGGCTACACTGGAAAACCCAATTCTGTGAACACGTGATAAGTCATGTTTTTAACCTTCAGAGATTTAATAAGTGTTGTTGATATCCCATGATTCACTCAATTTTAATTTTTTAAACCCTGAGAAACTACCTCAATTTTTGACTCTAGAAAAACACTGTAAGTTTATCAAAACAAATAAGAAAAAATCAAATTAACACATCACATCAGAAGTTCAGCACAAGATAAATAAATGTCAAATTTAGATGCTGCCAGATGTCACAAATATGCCTTAGTAAATACACTAAAGAACAAATCTTCGGAGGAGCTACAAGACACCAGCCATAGCACATCAAGAATGAGCTACAAGTAACTTGCTAAAGGTTGAAACATAATTTTATAGTGCAGCCATGTGGTGGCTTACTCATTTTTCTCCCATTCGGTACAAAAGAGAAGTTGTTTCAACATTCATGTGGAATAATAGATGAATAGCTTTATCTGATACATGGCTGCTACAAAGCTCAGAGTCCAATTCGTGTGCCTCGTTACTGCATGTGCATCTTAAAATAATATACAGTACATTGCTTAATTTCATCTCTGGATTCCAGTCTGATTCGTACATCCTCATTTTACAATTTTGCCATTCTGCTATGTTTTTCCTGTATTTACAAATGATTAAATCACGTTGAATAAGACAAGTGTAAAGTTTTATCAACCTATTGCTATCTGATGGTATTCTTTTAAAAGGCATAGAAATTATAGTTTCATTTCTATGCAATGTTTATATCCACACTCATTCTGTGAAGGTTATCGGAACTAGTCTTTGGACCAAGCAGCTGCGTGCAGTTAATTTCATAAATACAGCTGATTCCATTGCCTATTGAGCGCTACTGAAGCTGTACATTGCAGCACTAGCAACTGGATTTAAAAAGACCATAAAAATCACAGTCTTTGGTAGGCTTAAACCACTCAAAAAGGAGAAATGCCTACCCCATTCTTAAGAAAATACACAGAGCTTACCATCTGACTTTTTTTTCTAGAACCTTAAAATAAAGCTCCTACATTGGCAGAGTCTAAATTCCTCTGACATCAGTTTTTGCAGAGTGGAGGTTAGCTATTATACGCCAAATATTTCTCTTGTATATTTCCTGTTGGAATGAGTCCTGTCACTAAGTCCTTTTTTTAGCACTAAGGAAAGCAAATTCTGTTTCTACTTTTTCACTGGAGAGTACAGGGGTGTGCATGGAGTGGGGCCAGGTTTTATTATGGCTGCCTGGTGCATATTTTGCAGAGAAGAGAGCTGTTGCCACTTCCCTCTCCTTACCCAGCATTTCCACACAATTTGCATATTTACCTGTTGAATGTTTTAAATAATTTTATCATTATCACTGCTGACTGTAGGCTCTCAGCATTTCTCTCCTGAACAAGTTCCTCTCAACAGCTGTCCCCTATCCCCATTCTTTCTTATATGGAGTCCATACTCCTCGTAGCTACAGCTTTATCTTTGAAATTACAAAATTGGATCGTCTTACTTCTCTGCTTAAAATGACAATAGCATTGAGTTGACTTCCAGAAGAGGGAAGAGGGCTAAAACGCTTAGAGCTGGGGAGCATGCTGCTGTTCACCTGTGGTCTGCCACCCAGCAGCAGCACCACCTATCTGGTCAGAGATGCAGAACGGAGGCCCCACCAGCTCAACCAGAAAGAAGTTGCACTTTGTCCAACAGATTGTCCAGGTGATCTGTTTGCACATCAAAGCTTGTGAAGCCCTGGTTCCAAAGGCCACCTCATTCTATCCTTGATCTCCAGCCCTCCTTCCCCTGTTCCTTCCACCTTTGTTTTCACTGGCTCTCATTTTCTGGACACAGGATGAGCTTTCCATGCCTCCAGCCCTGTATATACAAAGTGATCTCTTTGTCCAGAATTTTCTTTCCTGAGACCTCGACGTAAGAAACTAGCACAGGTGCTTTATGATCAAGAACAAGTATCTTCTTATCTGGTGTTTCTTTTCAAATTATGGCATTTGATAAAACATAATTAGTTGTTTTTATCATCTTTGTTCCTATAGCACATTCATATATATATTTTTAGAACTTACTATATTATGTTGGAATTACCTGTTGACTAGATTTTTCCTCCACTAGACTGTGGTTAGTTCTCTGATACCTAGTAGAATTCAAATAACATGTAGGATCTTGAGAAATTGTTCCTCAAGTCGCCATGAGTGAATGAATGGACACTACAAGACCTCTCCACATCTTTCAAGGCAAATGAAAAACAATAAATGTTACTGTGGGACAATTTAAACAATTGTCTTTGGTGTCCCTTAGAATTGGGATCCAGTCAAGTTAACCAGGGTCAACTTGATCCCTCAGCACTGTGAGTTAGGGCAAGTTGGCTTTAGAAATTAGCTTTTACTACAGAGTTAATAGCATTGCTTAATAAATTCAGCTGAAAATGATAAGATAAACAGTGTCTATATATGAAATTTACACTTCTGTAATTTTGAGAACAACTGATGTTTGGATCATACGTAATGTCAAGCTGCTTTAGAACTCCTGGTAAAGTCAAAGCAAGAAAGAAGATCTGGATTCTCACACGGATCTGCAAAAGATACATTTTTCTGATCTCAAACTACAGCCCCACAGCATTGTTCAGGCCTCGATGCAAGTGCAAAGGAAATTTGCATATTTCAAAATTCATTCGCTGTGCATTTGAAGAGCTTCCACCTGACCTTCAGTTGGAAGTCATTAATCTAAAATTTAAAGACAAGCTAAACATAAATATCAAAATGATTAAGGAGAATTATAAATTACTTTTCAGCAATAAATATACTCAATTAAAACTTTGTGCTCATGCATTTATATCAGTATTTGGCATTACCTACCTTGATGAAAAGACATATTCAATAAAGTAACATACAAAACCATATTGTAGCAGAACATTTGCAATTAATTTTGATGATAGAAAACATTAACTCTGGGCCTCAATTAGGCAAATATTATCCCCTCCCAAAAAAGACATTGTTTTACTAATAGATCTGTATTATACAAAACTGTATTCAATTTTTATTATGTTTTCAATTTCATCAAGAAAATAATTGTAGAAATGTAGATACTGTCTTGTTATATAAGTACCTACACATCATCTTTGATTTTGCCTCTTGGCCCAAGATGCTAAAATATTTAGTCTGGCACCGTACAGAAAGCATTTGCTCACCTCTGCTCTAGGAGCAGACACGGAGATTAAACATTGAGAAAACTGGTAGCATATTTTATAAGTCTGGGCATACAGTGTAGACACTTTCACCAGTTTAGAAGGTAGATTGTCACAGAGTGTGTTCACATATTTCCTAAATAATCCTGGCAAAATACATAAAATAAAAATTTGTATGTTTTTAAAGATATATTTGAATTATTTTCTGAGAATTTTCATCAAGATTAAGGATTATGAAAACCGTAGGTGAAGCAAAAAATGGAAATAAACAAAGAATTACATCTGAACAAGTCAGGTCTAGACCAGATTTACTTTGTAAACATTTTAAATCTGCTGTATAAAGAAACCTACTCTTCAGGGAATTTATCTCTTTTAAGCAGTAAATTGTCAGAAGTTTTTAAAAGCCGAGAAGAGCCCTCACATTTAGGCGCGCTGAATAAGCTCTCAGTTCCGGAAACTGGGGACACAGTTAAAATCAGCAAGTGTCTCTTCCCTGTTCACCATGCGCGTTCAGAGGCATTTCTGAACACATGTTGAGGGCTTTTCAGAATTGGAGGAAGAGGAAAGGAGTTTTGTTTTACTTTGACTTGCATATATCTCTTAAAGACAAAGCAGTTTTCTGTGTTTAAACTTCAATTCTCTTAGAGCTATTCTAGTGGAGTAGTTATGTCTTTCCCAAAGTTGTCACTACAAAGTGGTGGCCTGCTAGAAACACAGTCATCAAAGAATGTGTTCTAAAGCTGGCAGTCACTCCAGGACGTCATTTGAAGAGGAGAGAAGGCATCCTTTGGCACATACATCTGTTATGACAAGATCTCTATTCTAAAATTCTTGGTACAAAACCTTCCATTTTGATGAGAACATCTTTGAGTTTACAAAGTTGAGGCTGAAAATGTTCAGAATTTTTAAGGTGTCAATCATAAAAGAATAAAAACAAACTATTCTTAAGTATATTAGTTTTATTCCAATTCTGTAATTTGACAATAGAAATCAAGAAACTTACATTTACTTAAACACTTTAAACTTATTATGTTTCCCTTTTTAATATTTTGTTTGTATCTCTGGCTTTCTTTAAATTAATTGCCATATCCCTCCATTTCAAGAATTTTCATTTCTGCTTAGTAGTTAACCTATTACCAGGAATTTTAATTTTCTTTTTGCAAGTTTATGAAAGTATCTACCAATTTGATATGAAATAATTTTAAGTTTACTTACCATTATAGGTCTCAGAAATAAATTCTAAACAACTCTAGAAATAAGATATTATCATTCTGAACAACTATTGAGGCATAGACATTTGATCTCTTGCTTAAAAGGGTTACAAGTTTTTATCAGCAATTGTGAGTAACAGGCTACACTGAGATTTAGCATATTGAAGAAACTCGCTCAACTGAGAATTAATTCCTTCATTTCTTGCGTCATGGTACTAACAGTAGACTTAATTTATATTAAGAGATTTCTAAGAGATCAGTCTCACAGATTCAGGCCAGGTCCCAGGTAGTAACTTTTTTGGATATAATTAGTCACATTTTTAATAAAGTCATGTAGCTATTTTGTCAGTCTGTGCAGATTGTTAATATCAACAACCAAAAGTATAAAGTTGTTTTCTTTATGGTTATACGCAATGACTAACATCAACATATAATATTCTATCAGTAAAATGTAGTAACTGAGCTATACAAGGTGCAATGAAAGTTGGTTTCTAGTTCTTATGGATAATAACACAATAATTAATAAATAGTAATAATAAACCCTGTGTTTTGCATACTCACAACTGTAAGCCTATTTTTGTCCCACCCTGTGTATTCATTGAATTGATTGATTTACCCTCATTTTGCTTACTGAACAGCATTCAGAATCCCATGAGGCAAGTCCTGCAATTTACTATATTAAATATGTTTATTAAATTAGCTTATGTATATCATTACATTTTTAATTGTTATTTTATTTACTCCAAATATATTTTTAAGATTCAAGATTAAATATGATACTGATAAAGTACAATTATCTTCTACAAAAATAGGTAGTGGTACATGAATTAAATTTTCACATAACAATATAAGTCTTTTGAATTAGGACTATATGTATGTTCTCCACATTCTAAGCTGTTTGTTTGGTATTTGTTTTGGAGTTTCTGGGTCTTTTTAATGAAGAATATACCAAACTTAGTATTGGTTAAGGTCTACACACACACACACACACACACACACACACACACTTTTCATGCTTGATTCAATATTGTTTTCAAGGAGAAAAGTAATTCTAAGTAGAAGCCCTATATCACTTTCGGTTGTAGAGAGATTAAGAGCCAAGCTTTGAAGTTGCTTGGACAGATCAAAGTTCAAATCCCTGCTCTACTACTTGTCAGTGATGTGCCCTTCTCCAAACTTCAATCGCTGTAGTGTAAAATGGAGATGAAATGGAGACAATAATTACTCGTACCTCATTAGGAGGTTGTAGAACACTAAAGTGAAGTGCCTGGAGTATATACTAACTACCTACTCAGCAACTCTTAGCTACTATTAATGTCACCCGCATTTGAGCAAATGCTTATAGTAAAATCAGTATTTTAGAGCTGGTATTATGTTTATAAGTTTATTATATTTTCAGAGATTAAATGTTTAGTTTTTATTTTTCTTTTTTAAATCATTTTTATTTTTAATTACAGTTGACATACATTATTATAGTAGTTTTAGGTATACACCCAAGTGACTAGATGTTATATAACTTACTAAGTGATCATCCAGGTAAATCTTGTTCCCATCTGACACCATACACAGCTGCTAGAATGTTGACTATAGTCCCTATGCTGCATTTTACATCTCCATGACTGTTCTGTAACAACCAGTTTGTACTTCTTAATCTCTTCACTTTTTTCACTTATCCCTCAACCCCGCTTCCATCTGGCAACTTTCAAAATGTCCTCTATCTATGAGTCTCTTTCTGTTCTGCTTATCCATTTATTTTATTGTTAGATTAAATTATTGATAGGCATTTATTTATTAAATTTTATTGTTCATATTTTTGCTCTTTTTCTTCCTCTTCTTAAAGACCCTTTGACATTTCATATAATACTGGTTTGGTGGTGATGAACTTTTTTAGCCTTTTCTTTTCTGGGCAGCCCTTTTTCTGTCCTTCCAGTCTAAATGATAGTTTTTGTTATAGGTCTGTGCTCTTTATCACTTTGAATATTTCTTGCTAGTCCTTTCTGTCCTGCAAAGTTTCTGTTGGGTTCATCTTGTTTGGAATTCTCTGTGCTTCCTGGACTTGCAAGTCTATTTCCTTCACCAAATTAGAAGTTTTCTTTCATTATTTTTTTAAAAAGACTTCCAATTTCTTGTTCTTTCTCTTCTCCTGGCACCCGCAGGATGCAAATGTTGGTATGCTTAAGGTTGTTCCAGAGGCTGCTTATACTATCCTTATTTTGGGGATTCTTTTTACTTTTTGCTGTTCTGATTGTTTTCTTCTTCCTTCACTTCCAAATCTTTAACTTCATCACCTGCTTCATCTACTCCACTGTTGATTCCCTGTATTGTATTCTTCATCAAAGCCAGTACTATCATTTCTGACTTGCCCTTTTTTATGCTGTTGAGGTTCTCACTAAGTTCATTGAGCATCCTTATAACCAGTGTTTTAAACTCTGCATCTAGTGGATTGCATTCCTCCATTTTGTTGAGTAGTTTTTCTGGAGTTTTGTTCGATTCTTTCATTTTGGACATGTCTTGCTTGTCTCCTCATTTTGGCACGTTCTCTGTGTTTGTTTCCATGTGTTATGTAGAGCCACTATGTCTCCAAGGCTTGGTGGAGTGGCCTAGTGTAGTAGGTGTTTTGTAGGGTCCAGTGGCACAGCCTCCACAATCACCCCTAGCTGGGCACTCCAGGTGCACCTTGGTGTGGACTATATACTCCCTCCTCTTGTAATTGAGCCTTGATTGCTATTGGATGTCAATGGGAGGGATTTATCCCCAGGCCAATCAGCTGTAAGGAATGGATGTGACCACTGACCACCAGCCTAAAACCACCATGGACAATCAGCTGGGTAAGGGCCCACCCCAAAGAGCTGGACTTACTTCAGTAGGGCTCTGATGCCCAATGAGTCTACCCCTTGAGTGTGACTTGTGAAGGTGGTTGGGTGGTGATGCTTTTGTTTTCTGTTGCTGTCCACCAGGTGAACTAGCTCTGGGGCCTCCCAAGAGCTGTGAGACAAGGTCAGCTGCTGCTTCTGTTCTGTCCAGGGCCACCTGGAAAGAGCTACAAAGTGATCTGCAGATGGCTGCTACTTGTGCTGGGCTTGGAGGTGCCCAGGAGAGGCTGACCTGTGAACCAAGGTTGGCTGCTGCTAGTGCCAGGGCTGGGGCTACTTAGCGAGAGGTACAGGGCATGCTGACACCAGATACTGCCTCTTTGAGAGATTGTAGGAAAATCTGAAACATGAGCCAAACTAGGCCATTCGTATGGAGCATTCACTGGAAACAGCTTTGGTGGGCCTGAAATCTGGGTGGGGGAGGGCCTCAGGGAGTCGCCAGGATGGGGAAACAGTGTGAGCCATGTTGATGGAGTCTCAGCTATAGCTTCTGCCATCTGGCTCTGTTGGGGGAAGGCTCATCGAAGGAACAATGGCCTCTGCCAGAACTTCTGTCCAGGAGAAAGCTGCCCGGATGCCAGATAATTCAGTTTCTCCCCGTATGTCCCTGTTGCCTTTTTCTTTGGATTCCTACCGCATCTTGCCACATTAATAGCCTTCTATAGAGTTAACAATGATATCTCAGTCTTGAAATCCAGTGGACAATTTTTAATCCTCAATTTGACTGCTTAGAAGAAGGCAAGTTCATTGATCTCTTAGTCTTTGAAAACCCTCTGTTTCTTCAGTATCCATAACTTGCCTGGCCTAATTTCTTGTTGCAGCTCTGACAGCAACTGCTCTGTCTCTCTCGCTGGTTCATCTTCCTCATTTAAGCATGAAGTATTAGCATTCCTTAGTGGGCAGTCACAGATTCTGTTCTCTCTCTTTCCTTTTCATCTCTGTTTCTTATTCTAAAATTTCCCTTTAAGTCATATCACCCATACCTATGAGTTTAACATGACTTATATGCTAATAGCTTTTTATGTTTCTAGTACAGAATTCTCTGAGGTTTGAACTTGGAAATGCAGCGGCCCACACCACAACATGGCCATTGGGTAAAACACAAAAAGCTTTGAAAGCACCTACAATTTAATATGTCCAAAACCAAATTAATTATCTTCCCACAGAGCGTGCATATTGCACACATCACGATCTGGTTTTCCAGAGTTTTCTATTTCAGTTCTATTTTGCAAGCCAGAAACCTAGAAGCCATGATGGCATTTTTCCCTCCCTGAGACCTCCCACCATATGCAGTCTGGCTCAGGTCGCACGGGCCTGGCACTGGCACTCAAAGTCTGCCTTGAAGCCATCCACCTCTTCCCTTCTTCCTCATCTGTAATAGAGATATTACTAAGAAAATGTCCATTAGTTAAGAGCAATCCTCAAAAATCAACCATTTATTATTGGTTAGCAATGTAATATGCCCTGGAAGTGTTTAGAAATAGATGCCATGAGGATTAATGTACTAAAGAAAAAAAATGCCTTAAAGGGATGGGAAATAGATACCAAGTGGCAACCAGCAATGTAACAATATAGCAGAAAAGGATTTTAAGAATTCAGCCTGTGTAGTAGATTGTATGTACATCAACTGATACGGCTCTATTGAATTTTTTAAAAGCACAATCTAGGATCCCTGGATAAGAATATAGTGCACGGAGCCTCGTATTAAGTGTACTGTTTAGCAGAATTCATTACATTCACAATATTGTACAACACCACCACCACCTCCCTATTTCCAAACCATCTTCTTCACATTAAACAGAAACTCTGCTCTTTAATAACAACTTCCCGTTGGTAAACCCTACTTTCTGTCTCTGAACTTGCCTAATCTAGATAGTTCATATAACTGAAACCATATAGTATCCAACTTCTTATGTCTGGCCTACATCCCGTGGCGTGATGTTTTCCAGGGTTCATCACGTCGCAGCATGTATCAGAACCTCACTGCTTTCGTGTAGCTGAATAATATCCCATCTGTATGTGTATGTCACGTTGTGTTCGTTCATCAGTTGATGAACACTAGGAATGTTTCTGCCTTTTGACTTCTGAGAATAATGCTGCGGTGAACATGAGCAAAAAGTATCTGTTGAAGTCCCTGTTTTCAGTTCTTTCCAGACTATGCCAAAGAGTGGAATCATCAGCTCACATAACACTTTTGGTTAACTTTTTGAGGAAACGCCAAACTATATTTCACAGCAGCTATACCATTTTACATCCCCACCTACAATGTCCAAGAATTCTTTTCATTGATATCTGTTCAAGGATGACATTAGTTTAATGCTTAATAATTTAGTATTAATGTTAAGAATTTGTTGCATTGGATTAACAAAAATTACTAAAGAATTTAAAAATAAAAGTTATAAGCTGTAACACAATGTTCTGAAAAAATCTTTTAGTCTAGAGAATGCTAGCATTCATTTATATTACAAAAAAAATTAGTTCTATGTTTAAATAAAGGCCAGTCCTTAATAGGGGTGGATTATGCTAACAACCCATGTGAGTATGACATGTAATTCAAATTGTTCTTCTAATCAAAACATTGCTCTGGTTTAGCCATTTTGTTGTTGTGGTTGTTGTATTTAAGCTCCATATGACCAAAAGTACTCTTTTTGAGCTTGCTGGTTAGATTAGTAGTAACTTATTGGTGGAAATGAGCAGTTAATCGCCTGCTAGGAAAATCAATTTAAAAGATTGACCTGTTTGAACTAGCTAAGATAATTTATCACATATATTGGATGACTGGCTAACTATTTGCTTCTATTTTCCTCAACTTCAGAAAAACAAAAACCATGAACTTAGTTTATAACAGATACTCATAATAACATTATTTAACAGAAATTATGTTTTAATTTTTTTTAAAAAGAAGTCACGTGGTTCCTATCTTTTGTGGAGAATTAGAGAGGGAGATATAAGTCAAGCAGAAGATGGGAAGAGGAACAAGATGATCTCTTTTTCTCCCCTGTTGCCTGGGAGTCTTGGACTCTGCAACACTGCTGACACATTGACTCAGTTTCATTGTGGTGGAGAAACGTGAAGTCTTAGCAGGCTTACCGCAGCACACGCATTTATATTGACATAAGAAGTCACTTGAATTGTTGAATTTGGGACATTAATAGACTTCAGGGTTTTATAAACATAGAACCAATATTTTGTGGAAAATGCACATTTTCCAAGTACACAAAAAATCTTGATCCTTGTTTTGATAGACTGTTTTATCAGCATATATGTGTGTGTGTATACACACACATAAATTGGGTACTTCTGCTTTAGAAAAGCTGCCTTTTCATAGTTACAGTTTTAATTTCCCACAATTGGTTGTATCTAGCATAAGTATTTACATTAATATTTATGTTAAGATTTAAAACATTGATTTAAATACATTTAAGAATCATTTTTAAAAAGTTGCTAGTAAAAGAGAAAAGAGAATTTCCTATGTGTTCTAGTTGAAATAAAGAACAATATTCAGGCCCTGGCTGGGTGACTCATTGGTTGGAGCATCATCCCATACACCAAAAGGTTGAGGGTTCCATCCCAAGTCAGGACACATACCCAGGTTGAGGGTTCGATCCTGGGTTAAGTCACGTATGGGATACAACCGACTGATGTGTCTCTCTCACATCTCTTTCTCTTTCTCTTTCTCCCTCTGTCTCTCAAATCAATAAACCTATCCTCCAGTTGATATGCATATGCGTCTATATATGAATTAACGGTCCCTCAACCTAAGTGTATTTATTGTTGGTCTTAAGGGTTTAAATAATTTATACTTTAACATAGATAATGTCATTTCTCTACTCAAAAGCTTTTGATAGCTTCCCAATAAATAAATAAAGTCCAAACACCTTAGTTGTTCTTTTTCCCAGAAAGTTTGGATCTTGTTACAACTCCCTTTTCAGCCTAACATTTACTACTGCTTATCAAATACTCAATGAATGAGCAAACCTTACTATTTACCCTGCTCTATTTTTTCCAAAATGTTTTTGTGCATGTGTGTGTAATTCCCACCACTGGAAATGTCTAACCCTTAGATTTTACCTGTAGAAGTCCAACCCATTCTTCAAATCCAATTTCAATGCCAAAGGCCATCATCTCTATTAAATGTCTGTTGGACACTGAATGGGAAATAATTTTCACCTCTCTATTACTATTAGACTTTTTACCACTTTTGACATACTTCTTCCATTTGTCTGGAATTGTAGTTGAGTATTATGTGTCTTACTTCTTCTTCTGTCTCTGAGCTCCATGTGAGCTGGGCTACGTATCCTTTATCTTGGTTTCCCAAAACACCCACCCCCCCAAAAGTGCCACGTAGATGGGGAGTACTTACAATATTATTATTTTGAATTAAATAGAATGCATTCTGAACTGTAGATTTTAAGAGATCATTTTTTAAAGAGTATAATTTATTCTTTATTAAGTAAAGTAATTAATAAGAAATTAATAAAGCAAGGAACTCTTTTGAAAATGATATAAGCTAAGTTGTGCTAGTGTTTCAGGACACAAAGAAACATGACATAGTGACTTTCTTAAGATAACCTTTTGATTTTATTGTCAATTCATACGTTTATTGTATGAAACAATGAGAGACAAATCCACAATAATCAACTGCTTTTACCTACATCACCAAGGTAAACCCCAGATATGCCAAGATACACTTTCAGCCTCCCAAAGGGAGCACAGTTCATATGCTTTTCTGTAGTTTCTGTTTTCCTAAAAATTTTGTCTTAACTTTGTTTCTGTGTCAAAAATATGGTTCTCAAACATTTTTCAAATGCCTGGCATTCTTTTCTTGTCTATATAACCCCTATTGATGGGCATTTTAAATACTAATTTTTCACTGTATCTAAACCACTTTAACTTCCATCCATGTAATTTAACCTTTATGCTCATCTTTGTTTCCTGGGATAAACTCCTAGAAATAGAATTGTCCTACTCAGGACATATGTAGTGTCAAAGCTATTCATATGCATTTAATAGCTTGTCTTTCAGACATTTGTTTCTTTTGTTAATCTTTATTGGCAATAGTAGTGTTGTAGAGTGCCTAAGAGTGACTTCCTTAACCACCCTGTTTCTGGCTCCAAATGCATTTTCTTAAGTATTCCTCAAAATTGGGATATGTCACAATTCTTTTCTCCTTGAAAGACATTAGATGAGCCCTGGCCAGGTGGCTCTGTTGGTTGGAGCATCGTCCCATGCACTGAAAATGGTTGCAGGTTTGATCTCCGGTCAGGGCACATCCTAGGTTGCAGGTTCGATTCCAGGTCGGGACATATACAGGAAGCAAACGATCAATGCGAAGAGGGTACTTCCTTGGAAGGGCAGCTGTGAGGGCTGGATGAGATCGTGACTATAGAGTGCATTGCCCATTGCCTACCAACTGGAAGAGCTCTGAAAAGAGTAGCTGAGATTATTTTTACATAAAATATTTGCAAAATAGCTGCATAAAATACAGGTTAATTATTTGATAGATATGTTCAGTCAATGGTTTTATTTATTGTAGAATGAGTTACACTACTTAAGGGGAGGACCCACGGAAACATTAAACTTTATGTTCACTTTCGGAGCACTTCATGAAATACATATATAATCAGCCTTTCTATCTTGTTAACAATGAAACAATTTGTTTTAAAAAATGGTGTCATTTTGGAATAGGTCAAATGAAAAGAGTGTGTTGCTCGACATTAAAACATTAATTAGACTTCATATGAATATTTAAAGGATTCTGGTAATAATTCATGTACTAACATCCAAAAGAGGCCTTTTCAATAAATGAAAAGTTTCCAGGTCAAATCTCTTCACAATATTCATATATTTTTCTTGTCTTGAGTTAACATGAGATAACAGTCAAGGTTATAATTTTACCTATAACTAACTTAAAGAAATAAGACAGGTAAGATGAAAAGAACTGCCTTTAAAAGCACAAATATAGAATTAAACTGTCAAGACTTGAAATGTTCAATAAACTACATGTAGAGTAAGATTTTTAAAATGCAAATAATTTTCTTTGACTATGATAGGAAATGAATGTATTGGCCAGAAAATTGTGACAATTAATTGCAGAATCACTGCATTTTAATGAAAGGCTCTAAGAAAAAAAAATGATGAAATGAATGTGCTGTTTGCTTTTAAATCATTTACAGTTGAATAATTTATTATTATCTTAATTTATCCAGTTAAATTATCCACAATGAATACAATATGAATAGAAGAGATTTAAAATTGTCAGGTTTTTGCAATAAAATGTTTGCCAATAACCACTTTCTGTTTCTTATTACCATTTTAATGGTTTTATATTGCAATAAGAATTAAAGACTCGGCTAAAGTATACACTATAATGAGTTTGCAGGGCTATAAGTATTTGACCTATAAGACATTAAGATAAAATATCTTGTATAGATAGATTATGTGTTCACTCAAAACTAACCTAACTGGAAATTACTTTGATATCTCCCAAAAATTTGACATTATTCTCCCCATTTCTGTGTTTAACAGCATTCTTCAGATGTTCATGCCAAAATCTTTGGAGTCTTGCCCAAAACCCTGAACTTCTTTCCTCTCAAACTTCACATCTTATTCATAAGTAAATGTGGTGAAAAGCTACCCCTGAAATACACCCAGCGTACTCACAAACACCTACTGCTACCGCCCTGGCCCCAGTCACCATCATTCTCATCCTCTCTCTCCCTCTGTCTCTTTCCTCTCCCTCCCTCCCTCTCTCTCTCTGATTATAAGGTAGTTTCTTACTGTTTTCCCTGTTTTAGCTGTTGCTTTCCTACAGTCTCTTTCCAATAGAGCAGCCAGAATGATATTTATAAATAAAAGTCAGAATGTGTTACTGTACTTGAAATTCCCAGTAGCTTTCCATTTCATTCAGAGTAAAAGCCAAAGGTTTTATAACGAACTTCACAGCAATGTGATGTCCTAACCTCTGCTACATCTCTGGTTTTATCTCCTACCACTGTCTTTTTGTTTTCCTCTCAGCCCTTTCCTCAAACAGCAAGCATGCTCTCACCTCAAAGCTACTGCAGCTCTGCTTATAAAACAAAGGCTTGAATTTATCTTATTCCTTCTCTCTGTTATGACTCTACCATTGATTTGATGTTCACCAACAGAACCCTGGACAGACTGATTGCCTGATTCAACATGCAAAATAATTTATGATATAGAAGACACTCTAGTAGGTGTTTTCTTGAAGAGTTGAAGGCAGACCTACCTGCCTCCTTAAAGGCTTCAGTATCATTAAGATTACATACTGAGTCAGAACTAGGGTTTTGCTAATATATAACTGGTAAAAAGACGAGGCAAAATACAAAGGATAGATCTGAATCCTCATAGAACTAGAAGATTGCTGCAGTTCTGAAATGGAAACAAGACAAAGACCAATTATTCTGAGGAACAATTAGGACACATGTCTGAAGGTGAATCCAAAACCCAGAGGTCCCTACGCTGGCCAAGATCCAAGCCTCAGTGGACCAGGGTATGAGAGAGTGTGCAATAATCATGTCGCTGGTGAACGTACTCGTGAGTGGTCAGTTGGGGCTGGAAATGGGCATGGGGGAAGAAAACGTGGGCAGCAGGTGTGCCTGCTTGTGGATACTGATGTAAGAAAAAGGATATACCTTGGGATCAGGAATAACAATCAGAAAACAGAGTTTTAGGAAAAGATAACCTCCAGAAAGGCCATATTCAATGAGAAATTGAGTTATAGGGAAATAAATATGACTAATAGAAGAATAAAATTCAATTTCTGAGTTTCTGGGAAACCAGCTCCAATTCTGCACTAGGAAGATATCTCTCTTCTCATTGCTGCGGTACAGGAATGATGCCAGGGTTTGGGGAAACCTCAGGCAGGCACTGCTGCTAACTCTCACACCACAGAACACTCACAGAGAACAATGAGCTTCAGTTCAGGAGTAAGCTGGACGCTTCAATTTCCAGTAGGAGAGTAAAGAACAGCCTTATGGAAAGGTAACATTAAAATAAAAACTTTAAACAGTTGAGGGAGAGAGAGTCCTGGAGATATCTGGGGTCAGAGCATTCTAGGCCTTATCAGAAGGACTGCAAGAAGGCTGGTGTAGCTGCAGTGGAATGAAGAACAAGGGAAATGTGGAAAATGTGGAAAATGCGGTTGGGGTCAGGATGTGGTCTGTGGATTCCATAACACCATGATGAGGATTTTGCCATTAACTGTAAGATAGATGCCACTAACTGGTTTTTTAATTACTTTTTCTTTTAGATTTTACTTATTTTTTAGAGAGAGGGAAAGGGAGGGAGATAGAGAAGGGGAAAAACATCAATGTGTGGTTGCCTCTCAAGCCCCCCCTATGGGGATCTGGCCTGCAACCCAGACATGTGCCCTGACTGGGAATTGAACCGGCAACCCTTAGGTTTGCAGGCGGACACTCAATCCACGGAGCCACACCTGCCAGGGTACCACTAACTGGTTTTAACAGGAGAATACATGCTCTGTATACTGGTTATAAGCCCATAAACATGACCTTAATTCCCGGACTAACCATTCCAAAATGGCTAACTAAAAGCAAGAAGACAAGAAAATGAAGGCTTTACTTTTGTTTTTATGTTTTATGGGATAATAGTTTCTTACTACATGAACTTCAACAATTTGTGTGTTCCGTGTTTTATATACATATCCCTCACATGCTGTTATTTAACACTCCAGTTCCTTCTAACAATTTTTTAGATCAGTTGCCCTAGGGTTAAATTACATTTACTGAGCCTTTATATGTGGTAGGTACTATACTATAGGCTTTATATGCGGAATGTCATTTATTTCTCCAACTTAGAATCATCATCATTTCCATTTAACTAACAGGGAAAGTCATGCGGAGAACTGTGGAATTCCAGAGTGTGTGCCTTGCATAGGGTTGACATAACACTAACTTTCCCAGACCTGAGTTTTGTCTTCCGATTTTTAAAAATGCTTTATTGTATTTTTTCATTTCCATTTAATCTTCTTCAGATTTCTTTATGTTGACTAATATTCGGTTAGGAGAGAGTGCATTTCTCATGCTGGAATAAGTTTCTAAGCGAGAAGAAAGCACACCCCCTCAGACGTTGGGTACAGCCTGAGTGCGGCCCGGGAAGCAGTCTGTGCAGTGATTCAGCACAAGTGCATTTGAAATATCACCGGGGTTTCTCACCTGGCTCTCCCACCTCCCAGCTCTGCACGACTTCCCAGTGTTTTGTTTTGGTTTCTCTGTAAAATAATAACATCGAACATAGGACCCAAGCCTATAAGATGTTGAGGTCTCTTTTTAAAAGATAGAATACAAAATTAGGTACGAAAGTGAATATTTGTTTAGATGAAGCAAAGAGAACATAGCAAAATACACATTTAAAATAGCTGGCAAATGCCATAAGCATCATAACTCAAGAAAAAATTAGCAGTGTTCTTGTTTTATGCTTAACCGTCAGAGAGACATGACTAAAGACTGGTGGAAAATAGCTGGAGTCAGACCCTCCTGGAAGTCTAGGGATGAAGCAGGAGTTTCTAGACAACGGTTTGCGGTAGGGCCACTATTCCAGCCAACATCACGCACACGAACAGATTTTGCAGCTTCTAAGCCCATCGAGCAATTACCTTGAAATGTGCGCGCCCTGCATTTTAAGTAAAAGCAGTCTTCTCTAGGCACTCTCTCTATATATATGTTTGTTTAATTGAATTAAATTGGGTAAGGCTAGTTCCTTGGTATAAAATATGAAGAGGTTGATTGAATTTAAAATGTTTTTTTGAGTGGAGAGCTACTTTAAGACACTTACTAACTCTCGCAACAAAAGTGTGAACAGGACCATAATCCATGATTAGGCTAACATTCCCTCTTTCTGTGAGCATTTATCAATGACTTCTTAAGATGAAGACTGGTGTATATATTTATAATACACTTGAATAGTGGGTATGAAAGTCGTTTGAAAAACTAGAAGTGGTCTACATTTTTTTCATTAGTTAAATCCTATTTATTCAGAAGCACTATGGAACCAAAATATACTGTTACTCCTAAGGTAGAATACAGGTGATTCAGTTGTCGTCATGTGGAGTGGGAATGAACAGGCAAGGTGATAGACCTTATCCAAGCTTGATTTGTATTTGCCAGTGTGATCTTGAACAACTCATTAAATATTTTTGTGGCACGTATTCCTTAGATGTAGAAGGAACCTATGGTATTAGATCTACCTAAATAAGTTGGGAAAAATAAATCTCAACATGAGCACACATATCCGTGTGCTTTTAGTGCCCAGATCTGTCCCGTAACAGCATAGTCTGAGGCACATGATGCGATGCTACACGCCAAATTGAGTAGAAAACCCCTTTTCCCCTAAACAGCCTTTGAAACTGCCAGGAATTAATTTGAGATAGTTGTTAAAAAACTGAAGCCAATCTCTCCTGGTTGTGGGGTCCTGTACGTGAGCCATCTGGAATCATCAGGTAATTGGGACAATTTAAATCATGCTTACATAATTGTGAATAAGGAAATTCATTTTGGTGTGAGTTCAAGGCTTTAGGGAAACAAAGCATTGCCAATTCAAGAACATTTGAAACACAATAGTAACAGGAAATATACATGCAAAATATCTGGGTTGAACAAGAACATGGATGCGAAAGCTGTCAGAGTCCCTAACGTTCCAAGCATCCCAAGGAATTAGTTCATGGACTTGATTTTCAAGGGGTGAAACCTAACTCCTTATAAAACAGTTATAACAGCTATAAAGATTGAAGAACAATCATTGGTTAATATTCGAGAATATTAACCAAGTGCTAATGTTGTTTTGAAAAGTTGATTGGTTGAGAATTTCAAAAATATAAAACAACTGTTTTTAAAAGCACCAGCTCTTTATTAAGCACAATTTTATGCCCTGTTTCTATAATGGAAATGGCCCCAAAAAACTAAATCAATTCCTTTTGAATATGTAGAGTGAATAATACTTACAGTGAGTCTTTCTCAAGACTTTAAATTTTTGTTTGCAATATTCACTCAGATAACATATAATGAATTATGATGATCAGTTTTCAGAAGACATGTTTTTAGAGATTTTATTCCACTGCCCTTCTTAGGACTGCCATTTACCCAGAAGTAAAAATCCTCAGGAGTTGGCAGTTTTATTGAACTGGCAATTTAGCTCATTTGTCTTTATTTTTCACACTTTCATCATTCAGCCGAGAGAAGGGAGGCAGCCTGCTCCCACCTCGGGTTCAGTTGCCCTGCTCTACACAACATGGGAAAACGTGGGAGAACCTCGGTTCTCCCTTGTCGCGGACACTCGCCCGTCTAACCAGGAATCATCCGCGGAGAAACTCAGAGTATTTCCTTAAAGACGTGATTGCGTCAGCGCTCGGCCTAGTGCCACTGCAGCACTTGCCTTGTCAGGGGAGAAGAATCTTCGCACCAGCTTGCATTTATTCCAATGGCAGGCAAATGATTACATGTGAAAACACTGAGATTATATTGAACAAAACGCTCAAAAATATACATAAATAAAATAGAAAAAAAGTTATTTCACACAGGGAGGCCAGGGTCCCATTCAAATAAGATTTGGATTGAGAGTTTGCTTGGTAGAATATGGCCTTTGATACTTCTCACTGGAAAAAAAGCCACTTTGGTTTTTTAAAGGGTGTATGGCAGTGTTTTATTTTACTGTGATGTGATTAAATTCAAGCTGGAGATTATTATCTGGGGAACCACTAGTTCTACCCTAAAGCACTATCAAATGATGATATGTGCTATTAAATAGCAAGCTCAGAATTATATGCATTTCACCCTTTCTGTGGTTAACTGAGGCACATGTAATTGTCATTGGCCAAATGCTTGTGATCTTTCTTTCCTTCATCTTCACTTTTCTCTAAGCTTCTGTTTGAATAGAGACTATTATACCACTTTGGTAAAGTCTAAATGTGGTAGCATATGTAATGGACCGAGAAATCCAGCCTTGCACCTTCTTCACGTCTTTTAGAAGATTTGTAGGCTAACCTAAGCTCTAAACATGAACATATTTTTTTCGATGAGAGATTTGCATAATTCATTAAAAATTAAAATGTGAGAACCTTCAGAAATGCTAATGATGGAGGTCAAAAAGCACTCATTGAAGTACAGTTGAGACACAGTGACCTGTCGTTGTCTTACTCCTCCTGCTCCACCACAGAACAAAAGACAGTACTTGATGTTGCAGTGAAGATTTGTTCTGTTTTGGTTAGATTAAAAATGAGCAGTCTATGCTTATTGCTCAGAGAGAACAGTGCCTGGTAGGTCAATTGAAGGTAGCTGCTGTATCTTAAAATCTATTTGAAATGTTTGAGTGAATTATGGTCTAAATTGACAGGTGATTGCTATCCAACCTAACAATATATTCTGTTAGGATAGCTCGAAAGGGACATTGCTAAAGAATATATGCTGTTATAAGCTTTGGCTGAGTAGATAAAATGATACGATACATGAATTAAGAAACAAAGTACAGTTACAATTAAATCCACATAATTCTATTGTGAGATGTCTTTACTTGCAATTTTTTGCAGAGTGTGCTGTGCTGTGCCCAGTGTAGCAAGTTTGCTCGAAATAAACAGTTCAGGGAGCTTTTGCGGGGAGAAATGCACAGACAGTGTTTTTAAAGTAAACCCCTAAGATAAACTCGATGTGACTTTCTTAAATTGTTTAAAAATGGGTGTACCTATAACTGTTATGTCTGCAAAATTTAGAATACATACAAATCCAAGAATTCCCTATTAAATACAATATTTACACATGCAAATAAGAAATTATACTAAAAATGGATGCAAGAATATGTGTCTTTTAGAACACTTTAAAAGATACATCTCAATTTTAAAATATTTCTTTTTATAATTTTCAAAATAGTGAATACATTGGCAAACTGAATTAAACTTATACAGAGGATTAATTTGAAAAGAAACCAGTCAAACAAGGAATAATTTCTTATATGCACAATGAGTATCTAATTTCCAAATGACATAAAAAATAAGCTACTAGACTAGTAGTCCTTAAACCATTAAAAAAGTAACTTTCTAAATAAATAGTCACATTTTATAGTTTTATATTAATGTTTTATTTACATTTACATATATACAATTTTTCATTTCAGTAAGTGGTTGTAGTTGAAAAATCTCTTTCTGTAAAAAGTTTCTACTGTGCTTTGGATGAATCAGGCCCAATTAACATTCCATTGATTTCTTTGTTAATGGACAACCAACTCACAACCCAGTAAAAGAGGAAGAAGTTAAGTGGTATCAACTGCTTCCTCTCTCAGAGCAGTAGGACCCCCACCTGAATTCCATTCTTGTGTTGTGAGCAGCAGGGTCTCCAAATCCCATAACACCGCTTTTCCTTATGAAAACCTCTTGACAGTTTACAGGGTGAGAGCAGACTAAACCATGACGAATGTCAAAGCAGCTTTTAAGTGACCTGTGCCTATGACTTAACCTCAAATAATGGATTATGTCAGAAACTATGAAGCGTATTTATCTTCCATACGTTTCACTTGTTCGTTGTGGTTTCTAAATATTCTGATGGTTGATTATTTGTTTATTTTGTGTTTAAAGTCAGTTACAGAAGACTTTTATTCCCAGAGTGCGCGAAGCACCAGGCTTGCGTTAGAAGCCCTAAATTGAATGCTCTGATAATATCTAGCTGTGCCATTAGCTTATCCTCAGTACCAGGACAAGTCTTTTGGCCTTGGCCTTTAAAATGAGTTAGGGACAAGATTCTCCATATCTCTAATGTGTTGTTATTGTTGTTCTTTGTCTTTGATTCGGTTTTTGTTTTAAATAATTGTTTTCTATAGCATTTCTTTTGCTACAGAAATTCTAGTGCCTAGCTTATTGAGCTTCCCCATAACTTTGTAATATTCATACTGCCTTGAAAATGAAATTAAAACAGTGTGTGACCTTACTTGACATTTAAAAAAGTATTAAATTCCCTTTCAAGATAAAAAGGATAACTATTTTTCCCTCCCTGAAGTCTATGGTATTGCTATGTCCAAACTTCCTTTGGGACTCACTACCAGGCCATATATACCTAAGATGATACCCAGGAGCGTAGAGGAAAAGCATCTATGTGGCTGGAAAGGCATGTTTCCACTCATTTCTGTCTTTAATGGGATTGATTTTCACCTCATTTATATTTACCAATGGTCTCCAATAAGTATGGTGCTGAAAGAAATTGAATCATATTCCTCTTTAAGCTGTTAATTAAAAGTTATAGTTGATCATTGAGGGTTTTGGCTCAGTGGCAAAATAAGCAGTGAGTAAAAGTAAACTGTAGATAATCAGTTCTCCTGTTCTCTAGGATTCTAGTTGTAAAATACTGTCTGGCCAGTCACTCAGCCTCAAAGCACGGACCTTTTATGGCTTCGCCTGTGTCCCTCCACCCAAGTTACTTTCCAATCTCCCACCTTTGTGGAATCTGAAGGGAGAAGCTTAAGAGGACTTTCCTGTCCACAAGGAAAGAAAAGATGACTCAGAACCACATGGAAAAAATGTTAGGTAAAGGGAGAGTAAGAAAATAATAGCAAATGTGCTCAGGACTTAACAAAGACAAGGAAGGAGTGTTGAGGAGGAAAATTATCGTGGCAGATCATCCGTGGTTGTAGGGAACCATGTGCATTCGGGGAGAGTTCAACCTGATGTTTAAATTCCGTTTTTGTTTTTAAGTATTCTACAGGCATAAATATGAGAACTCCTCCTTACTCAAGTGAGTTTACCATGAGCTTCTACAATATGAAAAGCAGCTTAGACTCACTTTTGAAATAGGCATAAATATTAGTTAATCTGGTAGAACTCAAAGCAATATGTGGACTCATTCTATTTTTTAAGAGAGTCATTATGTTTGGAAAGTCATTTGGTTTCTGGGGAAAATACATCCATTTCTGTTGTTAGTGAGATATTCAAATACAAAGTTGCAAAACGTCTCCATTTAAAGATAAAAATGTTGTTGATAACAGTGAGTATGAAACTTGATTATTGGCAGCTTAATTTTCCCCTTCCAATATACACATGAACTAATACCAAATAATGTCAACACAAATTATGAGCATGCAAGAAAAACTAATTGTCCCACATTATTTTACAGTTATTATTGATTACCATGCCCTTTGCAAATTAAGACAGAAATAGAAAGTATAATAATTCTCAAGGATGAATCTAACAGTTAACAGAGGGAAGAAAAAAGTTTCCAAATACTTTCTTAATCATGCATTAAAATCATAGGATATATTTAAAGGGATTCAACTAGCTATATATAAAATCAGAAAATTTTAGGATATGCTGTCTAATCAAACATACATTGACTTAAGAAGAGACTCCTCTTTTCAAGTATAAAAACTGTTCTTTCTATCACAGTGTCATTCTCTTCTCCAACAAAGGGCTTAAAGACAAGATGAAAACTGAGACGGGCATGTGAACACCACAGACATACACACACACACACAACTCCAGGGAATCTATCAATTATCTTTAAATACTGCATGTTTGGTAAATGTGAATTACTGCATGGTAATATAAAATAACCATATGATTGAAACTAAATATACAGAATCCTACATATTTGACAATAAAGGAAGGAGAATATTGAAGGAAATTTCTGAGTAACAAAGTCGAATTCCTCATGATTCTACTTTGTTTACACTGATTCAATCAGAAACAGGAAAATGCATCTACAGCCATACCACCCCGAATGCCCCCGATTTCATCTGATCCAGGAAGCTAAGCAGAGTCAGGCCCGGTTAGTACCTTGGATGGGAGAAATAGGAAAAAACATCACGGAATACAGCAGGAGTTGTCATTACCAATAAGTATCTAATCAAGCATCCAGGAATATTATTTCCTATAACTGAGCTTTAATAAAAAAGAAAGAGCTGAAAATTGAAGGTTCAAATCCTGGGCAAGTACTTGGACTTCTGAGGTTTAAGTTTCTAATGAAAAAAAGAGAAGAAAGCTATATTTTTAAAACTTACTTTGAAAAGTAGTCACACTATCATAAAAATAAATTATTCTGAAGAGGCAGTAGTATGCAGAGCAGTTTCAGGACATAGTTGACACGGGACTTTATGCATTTCATCCTCATTTTTTATTTCCCCAGTTTTTGGACACTTTGGCATGATGCGTACATGACAGTTTATGGATTTAGTGAATTGGAGAATTCATTGAAATTCAGTACTGTGATAATAACCTTCAAATTAATATTTTCCTTCAGATAAATTGCATTAGAAAAAAATCTAATATCATTGCCCATAAAGTGACATAATAAAACCAGAATGCCAACTACGGCATGAAAAATTCTCCCAGCAAATGTTGGAGATACAGTCCCCTTTCCGAGTGTTTGCTCCGTGTGTTTAGCTATTAAAATAAGGGTTTAATTTTAAATGCATGAATAAGCTTCTTACTCGTCTGCAGTCAAAGAAGTAAATATTTTTTTCTCTCTTTGAGAAAACTAATACTCTGTCCTTTCTTTTTCATGCAACTACTCATTTAGTAGGCAGCCTGAAGGCATGGGGGTGCGGGGATAAGGCAGGGGAGGAGGGTGTTGAGCATAGCTGTTCAGTAATTACTTCACTGTCCTAACAATCTCCATGGTTTCTCTGACAGTCTGCTACTGTGTGACTTTTGTTTAGGCTGGGATTTGTAACTGTCATTCAGGAGTAGGTATTTGAGAGGAGCCATTAAACAGCCATCAAAGCATTAAACAGCAACACACGCGGGAACCTACCACAAGTACCTCCATGAGCTAGCTGCAGAGAATCCCCCAGCCTCGCGGCAGGTGTGATGCCACTTAGACTGGGAGCCTCGGGAGCTAGGGTTGACAACAACGTCCAGAGGCCTGGAGGCAAAAGAGCGTGCCGCCTGAGTGTGCGACAGACGCTGTGATCACCATCTCCCACACGCAATACTTACAACACAGTAACAGTGCGTTAGCATTTGTGGCAAGCTGAGTGGCAGGAATAGAACCATGAAATTGGTAATGTCTTGCCAGTTTTAAAATGTAGTTGAATAACTTCTTGTCCCAGTAATGAAATCTATAAAAAAAATCTTGTATAACTAATGAAACTCCTGGACTATCATACTTCTCTATTCAATTTCTTACACTAGTTTGGATGTTCAGCTACCTATGGTACTTGGTCTGTGGAGGTAGCTTATTTTCAGAATTGATTAACACTAGAATAATTAAGATACAAATGCCCATGTCTGAGTTGCATCCTAGAGCAAATTTGATGCTATCATTTTTAAAGCTATTCCTGGTGTTTCTACATCAATTATCAGACTTCTTTGATTCTTCTTTATATAGAAAGGATGTAAATTAGCTCATGTCACAGATTGTGGAGAGAGAGCCTGGGAATGGCAAGGTGTCAGAGAGCTGCCATTTTGACTGATTGTACTCCTGGCAACTTATTATGATAATAGATTGTTTTTTATTATATCACTGCATTTGGCTGTGATGATATTTAACTACAGAAGATTAAAGACATGTCATGATGCCAGAGAACTTTATGAATGGGCCAGTGCATTTTTGTCACATTTAAAATTAGCAAGCCAGAAGAGTAATAAACAGTTCTGGGAAACCTCCGAGTCACTCCACTAAGGAGTGCACAATTATTTTGTTTTCTTTTGGCATTCCTCTTAACTTGTTGAGCCAATAGATGTTTGCTGTTTACTTTTTATGCACTAGCACTAGGCTAAGCCCATGTCAGACACTTGACCATAAACATGACCCTGTCCTTAAAGATCTGATAGTCAAGTTTATACAAGAAAATATGAAAGAATGCAAGATAATACATACTATTTCTAATTTCCATGCTACAGAAAATAAGTGATGTTTATAGAAAAGAGAAGCGGATTAGTAGAGATGAAATTATGTAAGATAATTTGACAGTCAACTGGTGGATGAATAGTATTTCATTAAGAAAAAAGAGAAAGAAAAGCAACTTAGATGGGGAGAACAAGCATAGAAGAGAATGTGTTATGCAGGGAACAGGTGAGACCATTTCTTAAGGGTAAAGGTTACTGTGTTCTAAGCATTGTGCCACGTGATTTAAATGCCTTTTCTTGTTTAATCCTTGCAGTGAAATTGACATTATCATCCCCATTTTGCAGATAAGGAAACAAAACCTTAAGTTAGGTTCCATAAAGTCACAGAGCTTAGAAGCAGAAGAAGTTGAACTTGAACCCAGCTTATGCTGTGCCACATCACATGTGGCCTGAGAGGAATACAGGCACACGTGGGTGCGTGCCGGCTCAGTCCAGGGTGGTAGACTGAAGTAGGTTGCTCCCTTAGTCTGCAGGAGCGACGAGGTGCACCCAGATCACAGATGCTCTTGTTGGGGAAAATATTTAGGGCTATCTGGATATGGAGAAAGACAAGTGGATTGTCTAAGAAGACTCAAAGGGTTTTAACCTGGAAGTTCTGACTTTAAGACTCACTGGGAAAGAGAGGGTCATTTCTTAAGATCCTATACTCTTTGGAGTTGTAAAGGAACTTCAAGGACTGGATTCTTTGCTTACAGACCAATATTCAGTCATCTTTACCTTTGGGAGAAAAAAAGCCTGGGGCTGTTGGCCCCTAGACTGTTGACCTAGTTTGTCTATCAAAGTAACTAGGTCAAGCAGGAGGAAGAGTGTATGAATAGGGGTGGGCAGAAAGGCCTTACCTGAGTCTAGAAGGCTAGAAGGGAAAAAAAGGAAAGGAGGTTAGGAAAGACTGTGCTAGAGTCCAGGGATCAGGAGTTTTGTCTCGATAGCCTAAATTCAGTGAAGAATTGGAGCAATTAGCTAATTCAATCCCCAAGTGTCACTTTTGTCTCTATTTCAATATGTGTGTATGTGTTAAACAAATATCTACTGACTATCTCCTGTGATAAGTGATAAGCCTTAAGGGATACAAATATAAATTAGACAGAGATCCTACTGTCAAAGCGTTTACTGAGAATTATGAGATGACCTAGCCACAATTAACTCTACAGACAAGGTGAACACGACTGATAGCCCAAATTCAGGGCAAAGTGCTCCAGAGTTCAGATGAGAAAGCCTTACTTTAAGAAAAAGGGACATGGATAAGCATGCAAGTTACTTAGGAGGTGGTATTTGAAATGTGTGTGATGGGTTTTGGTCATTCAGACACGGCAGAAGAAAGCAAGCTAGTTTTAGACAAAAGGAATCGCATGAGTTAAGAGACTGAAAGGTGGGAAACATGAAGTATGAGTAAGAAATAAACTGAGTCCTTGGGTTTACCTAGAAGCAAAGGGTACGTGAATATTTCAGAAAATATCGGGATAATTGATTCGACTCTGTGCTCTGCATATCTGTTGTTTTATTCAAAGCAGCTGGTGCTGGCACCACCAGTAGTGTCCTCAGGGTGACTTGCTCTGACCCAATTGCTACTCACTGCTTCTGGGATGATACCCTCTCTCTTTGTAAGTGCGGAGCCAGAGGTGGTCTGGAAAAGTGCAGGAAACCCACCAGTAGAAGTGCCCTTTGTAGAGGACTGGATAGAGATGATGTGGTACGTATATCTGTGGGATACTACTCAGCCATAAGAAAGAATGAAATACTGCCATTTGCAATAACATGGATGGACCTTGAGAATATCATGCTAAGCAAAAGACATCAGAAAAAGCTAAGAACCATATGATTTCACTCATATGTAGGAAATAAAACTGAAATTCGTAGACACAGACAACTGTATGGTGGTTACCAGATGGAAGGGGGGTGGAGGGCTAGTAAAGTGTAAAGGGGGACAAATTCATGGCAAAGGAAGATGATTTGACTTTGGGTGGTGGGCATACAATGCAATATACAGATCATGTATCATAGAGGTGTCCTCTTGACACCTATATGGTACTATTAACCAATGTCACTCCAATAAATTTAATTTTAAACATTTATTAACCACATATTGCTGTGGTTGGTAGACAGGCAGGCCCTGTAAGTAGTGTTAAAAAAAGTGTGAGCCTCTCTTTCCCCACTACCCCTTCTGTCTTCCTTCATGGATTCAGTCCCTTCTTATCTATGACTACAATTTAGCCTCTGTAGATGTGTTTGGGGGGAAAAAATCTTATTTGCTTTGAACTAATAGTTTTTGGAAGTGATGGAAATACTGAAGTCCAACACCTATATTGCTTCCCAGAGCCTCTCTACAAGGAAACCATTTTCTCATTGCTGATCTGCAGGCAGAAAAATCCAATACTGAGATACCGTAGTTCCTCAGTGAATCAGGAAGCTACAGGGATATGAGCCACACAGGAAAAAGTTTGTCTTTTCTAAATCAATGTTTGGCTCAAGGCAAGGAACAGGAACTGATTATACTAAGTATTTCCTCCCAGCATTTACTTCTTTATAAATAAATTTGAGTTTAGTAAGCAATTTACTTTTTCTTTTGCAGTCAAACATACAGCTGAAATATACAGTATAGAAAGAAAATGAAGGATTAAACTATGGCTTTATTAATAAAAATACTAACAGAGAACATCAACAGACTTAATACAGGGATCTGAGTCTGTCAGGAATGATATAAAGTATTTCCTCAGAAATATCATTTTTTGGTATCACACATACTGTATGTTAACCATAGAAGAGTTTCTAATAGAATCTTTAGTCTCTTGCATTGAATCTAGTTATAACGGCTCAGCTCCCTTTCCATTTCTTCTTTAATTTACTGTGGCAACATGCTTGAGTGAGCACAGACATGGTACATTTAACCAATTTGGCACTGTGCCTTAGGTTTATTAAACAAACAAAGATTTGATGAGCTGTCTCTAAACTCTGGCCCCTCAGGTAAATTCTGCAGCTGCAATGCTGTCCCTGAGGTGGCTTTTCACTCTCTTGGTGCTGGGACTCAGGACGCTGTGGAAGTAGGATCCACACACCTTGGGACCAATGTTTGTTCCTTAGATTTCTCTCCCCTTTTGAAACTGGGTATCGTCTTCTTCTCTCTACCTAACAACTTCCCCAACCCTGACACAGTGCATGGAACTATAGGCTCTTTTCTCTCAAGATACCATATATACTTCCTTAGAGCCACGATAGCAGGATTAAATATTTTGCAAAGTTAGGAAATAAATAAATGAGTTATAGTGTAGTTTCTCCCAACGAACAAACAGGCAAAGTCCTCCTCATTTATTAATTAGTTGGATTTTGTTTTTCCTACAGTTCTTGCACAGAGTAGAATATAAATATCTATGAGCTTCCACACTGAGAGTTTAGCCTTATGTACTGTGTGAAATTTTGTTTAATGTCAAGAAGATATATATATATAAATTCTTTTCTTCCCAAGTCCAATCTAGTGAATGATACCTAGTTTTTATTATACACATGTCATATTAAAAGAGAAAGTTGACTTCAAGTATATTTTTCTGCCATATATACAGTTAGGTAATAAATTAATGCACTATATGCTAACAAAATAAAAAGATTTCAAGGCAAGTGTCTTTAGAGGTTTCATGTAGACCAAACACAATGGAAGGAATAACAGGTGTGTGAACTTAAGGTGTCTTGTCCCTTAGTACATCATTTGTCTAATACTCTATTAGCTTGATACCTACCATAATGTAGACAGATTATAAAGTTCGATCATTGCTATGAACATTTTTTATAACCCAAACATATAACCCATGAACACCTCCTCTCTCAGCTAATATCCCTTTTCCTTTTTCATGGTGTGACCAAGGTGAAACGTACTGTAGAGCATGTACTACTAAAAAGATAAAATTTCAATAAGAGTATTTCATGGGCAGCCAGACTGTAAGAAATTTTCATAATCAGTGATTTGAAATAAGTCTGCATAAACATGGACTTGAGATTAAACCTTATCATAAGATTATTTTTCTCTGAAAGAAACAAGGATAAATTACAGGATAATTTCAGTTACCTTTATTCATGTATGATTTTGAAAGGAAAAAATACTTTAAATATACTTTTAGAAAACTATTACTGAGTATTGACTTTGTATCCAGCTGTTTTGCCAAATTCACTTATTAGGTCGAGTAGTTTTTTGGTGGAGTCTACAGGATTTTCCATGTACACTATCATGTCATCTGCAAACAGTGACAGTTTCATTTCCTCCTTTACAATTTGGATGCATTTTATTGCTTGTTCTTGTCTGATTGCTGTGGCTAGGACTTCCAATACTATGTTGAATAGGAGTGGTGAGAGAGGGCATCATGTCTTGTTCCTGATCTTAGTGGGAAAGCTCTAAGTTTTTGTCCATTGGAGGTGGGGGAGGGAGGTGGGGTGGGGTGGAGGGATGGGGAGAAAAGGCATACAACTGTAATTGAATAACAATAAAATTTTTTTAAAAAACCCTATTAAACAGCTTTCATGGTGGCTCACACACTGCATAATAATTGTAAAGGCCAAAAAAAAAAAAAAAAAAACCCTAACAAATAACTGAATGTACCAAAAGCTTAAATGCTCTTAGTTGCAGAGAGTTGTCAGTGAATTCTAAATCCAGTTACTTGTTAAATAATTCCTTTTATTTTCTGATATCACTGATGGTTCAAATTGGCCAAAGATGCATGTTGAACCAAAATAACAAATTTCATTTGTCATATGTTAACACCTTCAATCTTTACAGTAGCCTGTGGGATTTGATAACCTCCATATCCCAGTAAGGGAACCGACACACAAAAAGACCAAAAAACCCACTAAAGGTCACGATAGCCGTCTGCAGTATCCCTGAGCCCATTTGGGAAACGGTCCTGTCGATGTGACTAAACCCTTTGAAATGCAGAGCGCTCTGGAGCGCTCACTGCATGGTGAGCAAAATGCATGCAGTGAGCAAATGCTACGAGGGAATGGCAAATGTCATCTCATAAGAGTTTTGTGGTCAAATTTGTACACTTGCACGCTAGACTTTTTTGATCCAGCTTTGTTTACTGAATTTTGAAATTACCTCCTTGGTGGAGTTTTTTTTTCTTTCCTCTATGTGTTCACCTTCTATCTTCATAGATACAGATTTCCCCTTCCTGTTCCTCTTTCATATGGTTATTAGATATAAACTGCCGAAGACTGACTGCACAGCCGAGAGACAGATGGCGCCAAACATACCATTTTTAGGTCTGCTTCCTCCCAGTTTACCTCCTCATCTGGCCACCTGAGATAGGACTACGTCCCTCCATTTCTCGGAGCAAAGCCTTTCAGCTGCAGCCAGTTTCATTTAAAGAAACCACAATGAGTGATGCCTGACTGGGTGGTGCTGTTTTGTGTGCAGAAAGTTCTGGGGTGTGTGAGGAAAGCATAGCTCCAGTGCCTTGTTTATCTCACTTGGGCCTCACAGAGTTGGTTTTCAGCAATGTGCTGCTTTCCCTACGCACTCCATCTCAATTTATTGAGGAACTGTGAGCTCAAGTAACTCATCCAAAGTCACACATGAGTGGCTTACCAGCATTCATACCCCAGAACTGTCATGGTTCCTAAATCCTTTATTATGAGCATTATACCGTACCATCTTCCAGGTCTCAGTATTAACATCATGTAAATTTATTCTCCAGCATGATTCATTAAAATGAAAATGGGCCATTTTCTCTGATTCTCCAAGCACTTCAGAAGAAGTGTTACATCCTGAATACAGATTTCATTTCTGAGAAGGAGACAAGAAAAGAAGTTAAATCTTTAGTTATATAGGAAGCTGGTTCATCTTAAAAGGACTTTTATTCCAGTTTTTCGTTTAAAATATTTAAAAGAAAACCAAGAAGCATTTAGGTTAAGAATAGCTGCAATTGCATTTTTTTAGCACCAGCTAAAGCAAGGAAACTAAAGAGTGCCTGTAATTCAGTGGCAGTAACCTAATAAATCCCCTCTGGATTAAAAGTTAATGTAAAACTACATTTTTTAAAAAGATCAACCTATGCTAGACACCCACATTTCTTTCCATCATTATATATACATAGCATCAATTTCCCTTTTTGGTAGAATCTCATTTTCTGTTTAGATGGAAAATTAAAATATAGAGTAACCACATATGTAGGCCCCAGTATAAAAATAATATCACAAGAAATAAAAACTCAACATCTAAGTATGTTGAAGATTACGGTCAAGAGGTAGAAAGATGAAAATAAAAAGGGGAGAAATTATAAAGTGTGACTTTGCTTTTTTTCTTCTCTTTCAATAAAAAGATCCTTCGCTGGATTCCTTCTCCTCCCCCTCCTCCTCCTCCTCCTCCTCCTTCTTCTTAATTTAAAGAACATTCACTTTTCTTTCATATATATGCCAAAGTTAACCATTGTCCTCAACAAAATTATTTATTAAGCACCCACAATGTGCAAAGCATCAGAATTGCCACTATTTGAGTAATAATCCTCTCTCATGGAAGTTGTAATCTGGTTGTGAAACAAAACATATATTTAATGATGATATAAGCATACATCTATGATGGAAGGAAGGGAAAGTGACCTAACACAGTAAATGGGACAGGTTTTAGATGAGAAATAAATAATAGGAGAGCAAAACAAATGTCCCTTCCAGATCAGAGCAGAGGCACAAGAGACAACGAGGGACAGAAAGAAGAGGCCAACTTTAGGATTCCAGTGGACTGTTTGCAAATCCCATTTTTACCACTGTTTGCTATGTGCTTTAAGCAGACTTGTCTGATCCCACATATATAGGTGGACACCTTCTCCACGGAGTTGTTTGGAGTACTGAATTAGGCAGTGTATCTAAGCACCTACTCCAGGGCTTACCTCTGTGCAGGCACAACTCAGTGGTACAATGGTTCTAGTGATGATAGTATCAAGAGCATTTTTGAAACTCCTGGCACCAGGACCTGACATAGGAAAGTCCCCGAATGAAATTTCATTCCCTTTCCTAAGCCCTCCCTTTGCCCACAACACCATCTAGTTACCTAATTGCTTGAGTTGAACCCTGAGTCAAAATTGATCTTAGAAGTTTAAAAATGGAGATGGACATTTCAGAGAAGTGAATAAAAAGAGGACAAAGTCTTGAGGTAAAAATATAGAGTGTTCAAGAAACAATAAATACTGGACTTTTTTTTTGCAGGGGGTCATGGGGTGTAGAGGACAACTGAGATGTGCATGCTGAGAGCAGATGAGCTGTTAAAATACATGTGGTAACCAATATGTACAGGGTTTTTTCCTACTACTTTTGAATTTAAAACAACTTTTCCCCTAAAAATGTCTAAACATCTTGCTAGCATAGACATGTTCCAAAACACAGGAAGCGTAATTAATAAAATAACAATGTTTCATTTAGCACTTTGACATCTTTTACTGTCTTCTATTTTATGTAATTGAAAACATTTTACAGATACAATTAAAACATGTTACTCAAAGTAATAAAAAGTGGTGTTTGGGGAAAAACAGTTTGGAGAAATGCACCAAAATGAAGACCAGATAGTGTAAAAATGATCGAAATCTGTCATGGAAGGTCCTCTGTCTGTAGAGTCCTAGTAAATAAGCAAAACACTTTTTAATAAAAATTTACATCACCAGAGTTTCAGTGATGTTGCTAAGTTCCTTTGTTTTTAGTCGCATTGAAATCTAGGTGAGGGTTTTAGAAAACCATGGGAGGAAGATAACAGACAGGTCATAGAATGCTAACTGTGTGTTCAGCTACAGTGCTGTTTGGAGCACCGCGCTCTGAGAATCTGAAGCACATGGAGTTTTAGCGGGAAAGGGCACTCGGCTGGAATAGAAGTGCCTGCTATGGGCAAGGGCAGAACAGCAACAAGTAAAGACAAAAGATTTTCAAATTCTTTGATTAAGAAAACTTCACTCCTAAGCACGTTTTAATGCAAGAACGAAATGTATTTATTAAGGTGTCCATCATGAAATTAACTACAATCCCCCCAAAGGAAACTTCAAAACAAGCAGTTTAATAACTTATGGTATGTACCTCATCACTGATTTTCACCCACTAAAAAGTAGTTTCAAGGATCACGTGGAAGATTTTAATACTTCTTCCATTATATTTTCCCCTATAACATGTCCATAGTAGGCAAACAAAACAACTGAATTAACTTAAAAGCACTGGAACTTTGCTGTCACTGACATAAATTTTGTGTCGTCTCCTCCCCCTTGGCATTTTTTGGTAATAGTTGTGATTGCCTGATTCCTTGGAAAGGAAAACCCGATATTTATCACAGTTAATTTGGTAGAAATTAAATTTCAGGTATATAAATTTAATAAACTGGCACATCATCAGGCTGGTTGTTTTATCTTTCTTAAATTAGAATTAATATGTCTAGAAAGAAATTACTTCCATCTCCTGCCTTGAAATTTACTAACTAAACAAAACCTCCAACTATTTAAGAGTGAAACATATTTTCATGCCTTGCATTTCCAGCCTTTGTATTAAAAGTAGACAAGGTTCTTTGCAAAGAAATTTTTTAGAGAAGACTTCAAGACTAAATTATGAAGCATACTGTATTTTCTTAATATTTGTGGTAAACTAATAAGCTATGCACCCAGATGCTGCTAGTAAAACAGTATCACTTTACTTTTCATTTATTTAAATATGTTTTGGATAGGCCATGGTTGCATCAGAAAATACCCATCACAAGAATTTTTTTTCATTTTTCACTGTCTGTCATAACAAAAAATTTCTGTTACAGCATTCCAATACCCTCTTTCTAAATATCTTCTCAGTGAATGAATGCTAATTTGCTAATTTTAAAAAATACTTTATTCGGGTAGCACAAATAAAATTATTAATGGTGGTCAATCATTAAGATTTGCTTACACTATCAATACTTATTTGATTAAATATTTCGCAAAGCATTATGTGTAATGAGAAACAGAAGAGAATTTGGCAAGCAAGTTAGCTTTTGGGTATGTGATGGGCCATATATATATAGATAGTTTCTATCACATATTCTGCCCCTTTTTATTCTTTTAACAGTGCTTTACAAATATAAAATTCATTCTTCGCTTACAAATCATACAACGTAGGCCATAGGCCAGCTTTTACCTGTGGGCTATCGTTTGCTAACCCCATCTTTAAGAGAATTTTCTGCATATTAGAAGCTTAGTCAAGGCCACATCAATGTGCCAACTTTCAGGAACAAGAAAACAATGGAAGTAGAAGGCAAGCAATTTCCTCTCAAGGAAGCAAAGCAGTAGTTGCACACATCACTTTCAGTTACATTCCATTGCCAGGCACTTAGCCATATGGCCACGTCTAGGCCCAAGGTGAGCTGGCAAATGAAGTCGCTAAGTAAATTTCTACATAGCTGCCTTCTTCTCTTTTGGTTGTTTGTTTCTGAAAGTTTAGTTTTTTCCATTACCATATAGTCTCTTTATACCCCTCACCCCCACAATCACTGTTGTCCATGTCCACGAGTCCCTTTCCCTTTTTGCTCAGGTGGAGGGAGTGAGCACACAGCCTTCTCAAACTCTGTTACTGCACGCGTCAGTTTGGTCCTCTGGGAAGGAGGCACGGAGACAAATTTGGAGGGCAAACGGTTTGTCTGTTGTGGGAGTGAAAGAGAAAATGTAGAGGAAGCCAAATTGGGCTGGGAAAGTCCTCAAACTGTGAAGCAGATCTGGTGACTGAAAGGAAAGAGAGTGGGAAGCAAAACTGGGCAGAGCAAACCTCAAAACAAGATATAAATCTGGCAAAACTTAGGTCAAACACACGTGCATCTCCAGAGCAAATGTGCCCATTAGGGCAGTGTCGTGTACGTGCGGCCAGGATTGCCAGGCCCTAGTGTGCCACCGTGCTTGCCCTTTGGCTGTGGTTGCACAAAGAGAACGTGGCCGGAGCTCGAAAACCGAGGTCAATCTTGAAGTCGCTAATACCTGGAGACTGCCAGCTCACTGCAGTTAAATGGCAGGTTCATTCTTAAAATGAGGTCCTGAGATGGGTACCTCCATAGCTGCCATATTATGTAATAAGGGGACAATGGCGTTAGGGAACACTATCATATATCCCGTAGTAGAAACAGAGGACAAGGACTGTCGTGTCAACCCCTGGGTCTATCCAGACAACAGTGTCACACAGGGAACGCCATGCCCACTCTGAGTTTGACCAATGTTTATATTTTTTCCTTTTTTCATACCAGAATTAATATAGTTGGCTAGAGGGTCCACTTTGTTGTCAAATTTGTGATTCACATTTTTGTTTTTAAGCTGACAATCCATAGACTATGAGGTGAGATTCAGTGAAAAACTGAGAGAGACCTAATGAGGGCCGCATAGAAGTCACCACAAGCAGTCCGTACTATAGGTATAGAGAAGCAGCAGAGTTAAATCGCGAATTTCCCTGATGCACGCCAAAAGCACCGCTGCTGTGCACTTCTAAGGCCCAAGGTAAAACTTCTTCCTCTCCGTTGTTGTACAAGTCCAACAACTGAAATTAACTCAGATGAAAGGGAACACAAAGGACTAGGTTCGAATATAAATATTTTTGTCTAGATTCAGTAAATGAATTCAGTGAAGAAATGGCTCACAATCCCCAAAGGTAAAGAATAATAATTTCTGCCATTTATTGAAAGTCCTAATAAATTTCAACATTTTTTCCTATGTGGCATCCAGTCTTGGAACATCCCACAATGGGTGTTGTTATCCCAGTTCTGCAGGTGATGAAACAAAATCTTGGGGAGATTTCACAAAGGCATTGACTTGTGCAGACTTCACCTGATGCTAAACACATCCCCATGATCCCAGCACCCACTATTTTTCTGGGGTTTCTTAATTGAATTTATTAGCGTGACACTGGTTAATAAAATTATTTGGGTTTTGCATGTACAATTCTAACATGCATCACTTGAATATTTCATTGTGTTTATCACCCCAAGTCAAGTTTCCTTCCATATCCATTTATGCCCCCCTATATTCTCTTCTACCTTCTCCCACCCCCTTCCTCTCTGCTTTGGTAATCACCGTGCTGTTGTCTATGTCTATGAGTTTTTTTGGTTTTTTTGCTTAACCCTATCACTTCTTTTTACTTCTTAAGCCCCACAACCCAACTCCCCTCTGACAGCTATCAGTCAGTTCCCTATCGGTGAGTCTGTTTCTATTTTGTTTTATTGTTAATTTGCTCATTAGATTCTACGTATGAGTGAAATCATATGGTATTTGTCTTTCTCTGACTGGCTTATTTCACTTCACATGAGGTTCTCCAGGTCCATCCATGCGGTCACAGAGGGGAAGATTTCTAATAATGCCATTTTCTCTCTAAAAAAACCCAATCCTTTGGAATAATAATGCCTTTCGCTTGTTAAGAGTGTTTACACCTAGTCATATGTGGACAGTACTGCTTTTCCTAATGGACTTTAGCCCAGTACGAGTCGAGGTGAGAGACGTTTGTGTGCACCTGTTTAATGCAGACTCTACTTCTTGCTGCTCTCTATTTCCGGAGTTCATGCACCTGGGGCCAGATTCAGCTTAGGGAAAATATTTAAATAATCATTTTAAATTCATTTTTACTAAACCTCCTTTTTTATAACAAATCAGAAGGTTTTGCGTACGTGTGTGTGTACGTGAATGTAGTCAAACTTGAAAACATAGCCTAAATATTCATACCTTTCTGCATTCTCTCACACATCATTCTATAATTGACATTCCTCATTCTTGCCCTAATTATTGCCTGATCTTATGATCAAGAAGTAGAAGAAAAACATCCTTGGAAGGTTAATAAGCCATCCAGAAAATTAGATTAGCATGATCAAACCTTAATGATTATTATTTCTCATTATATTAGATCACCTGAAAAGTTGGAGAGAGAAAAATAATTGACATCATTGGGCAATTATACTTGTAGTTCTTCACAGTAGATTTTACAGATGATCACCAGTTATAAATTCTTTTCCTATCTAAAACCAGAGGTTTTTTATAAATTATACTACCATTATTATAGTAATCAAAGCCCGTTTATTTGATCATAATGATAATGGAATACTTGAGGCATTTTCTCCTTTGCTAATTGACAGTTGGTCAGTTAAGAGCTGCTTTTCACAAAATCTTCCATAACCCTAAGGGTTTGAAATAGCTTCTAATAAATGCCTGAGAAGCTCCTCTAGAGTCGTAAGTGCATTTGCTAAAACTCCCAACTGCTATTTTCCACCTTCTGGTCAGCCAGTGCGTTTGATCTGCCATCTAGCCGCCTGTCTCGTGTATATCTGTCTGTCTCAAGCATTGTAACCCTACGCATCAGCACAATGACACATTACCATTTAGATATCATTTTCTGAAGCCAGATTTCTCTGAGAAAGAAGATGAAATGCAAAGAGTAGGAACGGGGTCAACCTGAAGCTTGGATTGCCTTATTTGGGGAATTGTAAGAAGTAGCATGTGGTCAGAAGACTAAGCCTCAAGGTTGCTCCTCTCGCGCCCTATTGCACACATAGATACTTTCTGTGCAGACTTTCTGGCTCATTGGCTGCTCCGTACTGGCCCACATGCCCATTCACCCTCTGCGGTGGGACCCAGAGCCAGGTTCCACATGTCAACATCCAGTTATGCAAAGTTGGTTCCTTCGACTTCACTCCCCTCTAACAATTCCTAATAAGGTGGCAGTAGTGGGGTAGGGGGAGTGAATTGGACTAAATGAGTAAATGAACTTGCTAATTTTTAGAAGAGAGAGCATGCAATTTTAAGTTATTAAAAATGTTTAGGAGTATTTCCTCATAATATTCTGATCTTCATGACAACAGACTTTATTTAGCTCACAGCTTTATCTCAATTACCACCAGATAGTTGGTGTTCAATAAATGTTAGTAAAATGAATTAATATGCTAGAGAAATTGGTTTATATCATTGAACAAAAAATTAATATCTAGTTTCATCTCGATTCCTTAATGCCATTATGCTTTTAGATAAATAAAGATTTAAAGAAGATGTTTGTATAGTGCAAACTTCAGAATACTGGGAATCTGATTAATCTAAAACCTCGGTAATAGGAGAGCAAGGAAAAATATTGGGGAGAGATAGAAGGAAGGGTGGGTGGGTAGTTTCTCAAATATAACAAAGCAATATATGATATTTGAGTAAAGAAACATTATAACTATAAATATAAGGTTTAAAAATAACCCATTATCTTGTCTCAGCCAAAATATCTTCCTTCATTTATTCAACAAACATTTCCTAAGTGCCTGACTGTGGGCCAATGAATGTGTGGACCCGAGGGCACAAAGCAAAATTAATCAGTTTTTACCCACAGAGAAACCATAGAGGTCATTCCTTTCATCTTTCCTTCCTTCTCTCCTTCCTTAACTTATGTCCCGAATACAAAGTCAAAAGTATAAAGAAGAACATGGCATCCTTAGTAGCTCCCACAATATTTGAATTAATCTGGAAAAGTCAGCAATCAAAACTCTCCTTTTCACCAGCTGAGGATAGCTTTTTCAGTGTGTATTCTAGTGTTTAAAATAAATAAACACTTTGCAATTAGGGTGAAATATGTTAGTGACAGCTGCAGAGACCGAAGGCCTCTGTTTATTCAGATACCCATTTATCTCCAAAATATCAAGGTAGTGGCAGATCCGCAGCTTATCACTGCTTCTAGATAACACAGAACTGAGTCTCTCCATGCCTTCGTTTGGCATTAATCTCCCCCCTTAAACTTGTGGTAATGAGAGGCCTACTGATAGCAGTTAGGAAGGTAATTGTTTTGTAGAACATTTTTAGCCACCAAAAATCAAGTTGGTTCTGTTACAAATAATATACTGTTGAAGCCTCCCATGTTGATTCGGGTTAAACTCATATGGCTAAGTGTATACATGGAAGAAATAGGCCCCCATGAAAAGAAAACAGTTTTACAAGGATATATACTGCATGTATACACAAGGATATACACAGTGTGTATGTATTTGTGCTGTACGCTAGGTACAATAGTGATCTCAACATATGAGGCAGGCATGCTAACCCAAATTATAAACATAATTGCCTGTGTGGCAGCCAAAGCCTTGGACAGAGAACAAAAAACATTCACTAAAAACACATTCACAACTACTGTGCCTAGTTCTGTGCATGTACTCTGTTGAGCTTCAGTCACAGTAATACTTACCTGATACTTCTTATCAGGATGTTTGGAGACTAAATTAGGAGATAGCTATATTGTGAGCACTTGAGATAGAGTAAGAATACAAAGTTCATTAAGTGTTATGCTAAGTGAAATAAGCCAGGCACTGAAAGACAAATACCATATGATCTCACCTATAAGTGAAACCTAATCAACAAAACAAACAAACAAACAAAATGGAACCAGAGACATGGAAATAAAGAACAAACTGACAGTAACCAGAGGGGAGGGAGAGGGGATAACTAGGGAAAGAAGGGGAAGGGTCATCAGGGAACATGTATAAAGGACCCATGGACAAAGCCAAAGGAGGGTAGGATTGAGGGTGGGAGGTGGGGGTGGGTGGGGGAGAAAGTTGTAGCAGGAAAATGGAGAGAACTGTACATGAACAACAATTTTTAAAAAAGGAAAAATAAATTTAAAAAGACATACTTAAAAGAAAAAAAAGAATTTCTGTTGTGTTTAATTATAAACCCAGGTACAGAACATAAGAAATGCCACACACAGTCACACCATGCATGTGTGTCTCTTGATATTTCACCGCCTCATAGAAAGGTGAAAATGATAGTCACACTATCTCTTCTTTTCTATAGGTTAAAGATTCTAAAACGAAAGTACTGAACTGGGAAGACTAATTTATAAATACTATTATATGCTGTATTTGAGCTAAACCTTTCTAGGGCAGTTCTACCATGAGAAATTTCTGTGTTGATGAAAATATTCTTTATTTATCCTCATACAGTAATCACTAGCCACATGTTGCTATTAATTTTTTGAAAGGTAGCAAATGCAACTGAGACACTGGATTTTTAATTCTATTTAGTTTTAATGAGTGTAATTTTAAACAGCTACCAGTGGCTACTGGCGACTCTATTATACAATGCTGTTCTCAGAACACTTGATCTCTAAACTTTGAAAGACGTTTTTTTAGTGTGGAAATTTAAAATGCTTCTTTTAGTCAGATGTTAAGCAAAAATATATATAAAACAATTTAGTTTCATCAAAATTCAATAAAATTTGTAGAATAAAGATTACCCCACTAAAGTGGGTGTGTTATATTGCAATAAAATTCCTCAAAAAAATTTAGAGACAAAACTCAGTACATTTGTAGCCTTCTCACCACCACCTTTTCCTCCACATATCAGGGTTTTGTAATTTGTGGGTTTGAATGTTAATGCTAAATGTAGTCTTTGCTTAGGTGAGTCAAACCTCAGAACTAGTAGCAGAAACTTAAGGTAGGTTGATAGGTTTGGATACACCACACCACGTGACATATCAACTTCTCTATTGGCTTATTAAAAGAAAACTGTGATGTCTGAAAGCAAAGACATGAGATTCCTATAGGCTCCCACTCTTTTCACCAGCCCACTATGTGACTCACCCAATGAGTGATCTCAGAAGACCCGTTCAGGCACTGAACCCATCAGAGAGTTGTGCTGTTGGATGATAAGAAACTTTCAGAGCTACCTAAATTGTCTTTTACCACGGGGACTTTTATATGTTCCGGAATAAAGAACACTTTTACATATGATATTTCTATCTGGATAGCTATAGGAATATTCAGAAAAGATTCATAGACTCAAATCAAATTCATACTGACAAGGACCTTAAAACCACATGATATTCACCAACACTGTTAGACAACACCTTATTTTTATTTTGTTTCTCAAAAGCGGAAGGGGTGGTTAATGTATTATACATTGAGAAGTCCATTAATCTTTTCATTAGCATTTGTTTTCCTGTATTTTCCTTGGAGACAAACCAACAAATGGAGAATGTTCTTAATTTGATCTCAGGAGTAATCATAGATAGGGATATTGTATTATTTAACTGATGCAGTAAACAGTGTTGCAGGTTTTTTATGTACATTCCTATGCACCATAAATGCAACTGGCTTCTTAATTTGACTGAAGTTCTTGGGCTCTTTAATAGGAGTTCAATCCAAGTAATTTGTCTTGAAAAAAATAGGTTGAAATCTTCCCAGTTGCATTAAATTGATGTGAAACCTGCTTTGAAAAACATACAGCATGAAAGTGACACTCTCGGCTGTTACATCTCACCCACAGCCCTCTCTCCATACACAGCAGCTCCACTAAGCAGAGTTCGTTTTGTTTACAGCTGTATACTCACCTTGCCCAGCAACTCTGCCAGGTGTGGCTCGTACACAGTAAAAGCTGTCTCTAAAACACATCTTTCCCATTTAGAAATTCTTCACCTGAATATTTGTCCATGTCTTTGTACTAACCTCTACACGTTTTGTTGTTGTCATTGTTTTTAAAGCCTTTTTCAACTAAGGAATGTGAATAACCACCTTTCTCTTTGACCTTCTGTAAGGTAGTGTGGGAGCAGAGGAGGAATGAAACTGTCACAAAAGACAGCCCATGTTTTGGGGGATTTAACATGGACTTTAACACCCCAGGAAGAGGCCTCTTCACTTTGATACCTGTATTGGTGTTGGTGGAAAGTATTTCCATATAGAGATGTTTTGTCTTAAAAATGCAGTAAAATATTATTGGTCCTATGTACTACCTTATATTTAGGCATATTGTGAAAGGGATTGTGTTTAGTGCTATTAAATCCCTTCCCCCAGGCCCATGCTCTTCCACTTAAAAATTCTGCCGATACTAGTGCTTGTACAGTTACAAAATTCCATAAGAACAGTGCTTCAGAGACACAAAGAAAAAGCAATTGCCTATAGAGACAAAATCAGTTGCTACATATCAATATTTCACAATGCTTTCAATATTTCATTTCATTAACATTTTCTTTGAATCACACTACATATTTTTTAGAGAAAGAACTTCTATTCATTTTATCTGATCTAAAAATACAAATATGCATGAAGAACCCTAAGCAGCTAAATTAGAGAAAAATGAAGGCAATGGTACAGAATGTTGTGGAGGTATGAATTTGAGCAGGAAGCAGGATGCGTTTTGAGATAGGAAAAAAGAATGCGTTTTCCATTTGGGATACCCCGAATCAGCCACAATCTGACCTTTGTGTCAAACAGCTTTCAGGCGTTAAAGCATGCGTGTAAACACAGTTTTTTAAATACCAGTAACTATTAGGAAATATTTCTTGTATGCTCTAAGAAAATAAAATTGGGCCTATTTAAGGATACAAGAACTTGTATATTCTTGCACTTTTATGATCGTTACTATCAATGTTAGCTCTAGTGAAAAACTAGCTGAAGTTAAATTGCCTTAAATGTTTCAACGATTTCCTTCTGTCTTCTCCCCAGTGACAACAATACCCCTTCAAACCTAATCTACCTCTACTTCACGTTCCCATGTAAGGCCATTCACACTGTCATTTTTAAACTGCCATTAATACAGTCTGTCATTATCACTCACTGATTCTTTTCAAAATCCATGCCATTTGCTTATACGACCCTTTCCTCATACTTTAGATTAAGCTGCTGAACCTCTACTACTGCCTACTGCCGTTTTTCTCAATGAATCAGCATTTGACTTACTTTTCTATATCCTATTCCAGAGTAACCGTCAGCAGCTGGGTACTTGGGAGTTGCTGGTGAAATCAATACAGTGGAACCAATTGTATCTATGCTTCTTAGGTTCATCTCTCACATATTCAGATTAGGCTAAGTTATTCAAGGTAATGCAATAGTAACAAACATGTCCCCAAACTCAGTGGCTTAAAATAACCAAGGTTCATTCTCACTACAGTTCACTGCAGGTTGGCTGGGCGAGGTGGTAGGTGAGGACAGTCACTCAGTGACCCAGACAGATGGAGTAGCGATCTTGAACACTGACTTTATAGCTGGACCCAATCCATCAGTAAAACTCGTCAGTTCTCTCTCCAAATTACATGCCACATCTGATCAATGTTTTTCTATCTCCCTGCCGTAGCATCCTAAGGGTACCCTCCCTGTAAATCACCCTTCAATGGTAATAGAGGAGGTCTCTGACCAGCAACTAAATCCCCTAGCCTGGAAAGATCCATGTCACTTCCACTCAACAAGTCATTAGCCAGAACTAAGTTTCACAGCCTGTTCAGTCACAGAGTGTCCAGCAAATGCAATCTTGCCTTGTGCCTGGACACTTTGATGTACACCATTACTGACTCCCACAGGGTATATGTGGTATTTCTTTTCAACGCTCGCCCCGTAGTTTCTCTCTCTTGCCAACTTCAGTTTAGCTATCTGCAAATCATCTTATTACCTAGAACTGATACAAAAACAAAATTCCCCTCTCTGACCACTACTTTCTGTCATCTCCCAAGCTAAAAATGGATATAAAAGCAAATGATACATATAAGCTAACCTTGAAGATGTCCAAGAATAATGGGAGAATCAGGAAAGTAACCCAACCTCTACAATGAAATAAGTTCAAAAAAATGTGTGGGGGTACAAACCAAGAGCCCAACACAGCCCGGGGATTAAGGAAAAAGGAGGAAGATGACGACTTCTTTCCAGAATAGTGTGATGCTTCAGCTGAGTCTTCACACTAGAGTCAGAATCATCCCTAGAGGTGGGGAGGAGACATTCCCCCAGAGACAGTGGAAACAGCATGTGTAAACCCCCATCTAAGTCATAAGTACAGCTTGAGCATAAGGAGCACGCCAGGGGGGCAAGAGAGGAAGGTGGAGTGAGTGATAGGTTGGGAGCAAACCGTGAGAGTCTGAACACAATAATATGGGACTCTGGATTTTTTTCCTGAAGGTAATAGGAAACCTTTGAGCTAAACAGGGTTGTGTCATAATCAATATTTGCATATTTAAAATATCATTCCAATTTGCTTATTGACCAATATTTTATTGTCATTAGAAACACTTCACTGACAATTATCTTACAACTCAAGTGTAAGGTGTTTGAAAATAAAAGATCCATTAATTTTTTAAAAGATTTTATTTACTTTTAGAGAGGGGGGAGGGCGGGAGAAGGAGACAGAGAGAAACAACAATGTGTGTGAGAGATGTATCAATCGGTTGCCCTTCACAAGTCCCCGATGGGGACCTGGCCCACTACCCAAGCGTGTGCCCTGGCTGGGAATTGAACTGTCAACCTTCCAGTTCATACGCTGATACTCAGTCCACTGAGCCTCACCGGCCAGGGCAAAGATCCATGAATCTTGATGGAACTATAAATGAAAGTGGTTTGAGTTTAAAAACCTAAAGTTTAGAAAATTGGTCTCATAACAAAATTCCAAATAGAAATTATTAATTTTTTAAAGATTATCTCTTTCCATTTATTTTGGGATAGCCTGGCAATCTAATGATAAAATTTTCTCTGAAATCCATGTAATTTTTAGAAATCTAGCTAACTTTTCCATAATTATTCATTCTTTCCACTTTACAGTTTTAGACTGAGCTAATGGTTCTGTAAGTAGACATATTGATTAGTTTGAATCCAATTTCTAACCTATTCCAGCCCTGCAGCTTTCTTAGGTCATTTTGTGGGTTTTGTTTTATTTTGTGGGGTTTTATCCCATTTTGTAGAAGATGTTCACATCTTTCATACTTCAAATTGGACAATTCTGACCTTTCTATACGTATACTTTTCAGGATACATTTTCTTATCTTGTTTTCTTTTGTTTATTTTGATTTGAAATAATGTGTGTGAGAGCACTTTTTCTGGGAGGGAGTGATGCCGAGGTCACAGGAGCCTGCCTCACGTGGCTGCTTGTGGGGAAAGATTCCAAGATGCAGCATCACAAGACATGTCTTCAGGAAAGCTAGGCTCTACACAATAGGTTAAAGATTTGAAACCCAAGTTTGAAAGACAGCTATGAACTGGAAAAAAAAATCACACGAACAACCAAACTACCTAGAGCCAATAGGCAGAAAGGAAATTGTAGAGATGAAGTGGGGTCTTTCAATATAAGACAAGCAGTTTTGGAGGAAAGAATGTGGCCAGATTTAGCACGACCCTGAAACTCATCACAAACACTGAGTTCCAGCCTTGGCATTCTTCCTATTATTTTGGTTATTGTCATTCCAAAATTTAGAGACTGGACCATCAGTAGCAAAACTAGACTGGAAAATATTACGGGTAATTCAGAAAAATTATTGCTCTGACTACCAATTTTACCAAATACTGTGACCTCTGAAAACTGGCTTCATTATTACTGCTGTTCTTTCATTTCATTGACCTATTTATGTCAATAAGTTGTATATTTATTTACACAAGCCGTGACCTTTGTAAATTTCATTTTTTAAGTCTCTGTTGGACTTGAAAGGTAGATGGAATATCTTTAGGTGTATAGGGAAAACCAATGTTGATAGCAGGCAAGTAGGGGGAAAAAAGATAAGGCCCTTATTTCATTTTTACCTTCATTAATAAGAAAAGAAAGAAAGTACTACTTGAGTGTTTTTGTTCCCAGATCCAGTGTACTAACTAGAATAAAGAGCCCAGGGCTCTGGGAAGTTTCTGAGAACACCTCTCAGAGACTCCTCTGCCATGTCTTACCCATTCTTTCTCAATCCTTTATGCCTCAATATAAAAAAAAACAAGTGAATTTTTTTGTGTGTATGTGCAAGATTTCTTCTATAAATTCCTCAATATTTTTATGTCTCTGTTTTGTTATGTTGTTTTGTGATTCCCATTTCCCCGCTCCCACCAAGGCTTCAGTATCATTATAAGCTACTCACAAGAGCCAACAATTCACATTTTTATCACATTTGTGATGCTTAGCCTTGGACTTCCTTCAAAAAACCTTCTGCTTGGAACAAGACAATGACTTTATTTCAACTTTAACACTTTCTTCATGTCAACACCTTACTTAGGGTGACAGAGCAATTTAGAAGGTGCAAAGCACTTTCCCACATCCTCCTGCTTCATCGTCACCACAGCCTGGGAGCTAAGCAGGACAGGCTTCTCATTTTACAAGTAAGAAATCCACAGATCAGGAAAGAGTCTGGGCAGCCCAAATTCAGCTCTCCTAGAAGTAGGCCTGAACTATGCCTCTCATGTTACTGCCTTTAGATTTTATGTCATTTTCAATTTTAAATGTATGATCAGATTCGTATTTCAGTAAGACACACGATAGAGATATTTAAAATAGGCGAGTTTGCAAGTGCACAGATCAGGTGGTACAAGTTTAGGCTAAATGGGTGTGTTGGTACTGGGATGGAAGATATTTAGGAAATAAATATGAGATATCAGATGCTGCCAGATTGCAAAGCAATTCTACTTTAACCAACATTCAGTAGGTTAACGTTAACTCTACTGGCAATTTAGTTTTTATTTGATGATTCAAACAAAACTTTCTATGTCACAAAATGCCTCTACGTTTTCAATACCAGAAGTCATATACTAAAGACGTACAAAAGTGCAAGTTAATAAAGATATATCTTTATGTATCAAAGATGTACTAGTTAGAAAAATTAAGCACAAAAATTGGAAAGCAATAAATTAGTCTCATAAGGTTAACAAAGCTTTCATCTTTCCTCATTCATATTCACTCTCCTACAGTATTTCCCATCTCTCTTTTTATCACATTTCTCTCAAATGATGATGCCCCTCTTAATTACATACAAATACAATAGAGGCAAAAAATATAACCAGAGATCTATTTCATCCCCCCTTTCTGGTGTCACCTTCCTCCTACATCTGTACCCACATACTGTGCCCTCTCAAGTAGAGTAGAGGATGTGTTCCTCCCTCTAAGAACAACTACTACACCTGTGTAGACCCATCGCTTTCTCACAGGCATGGCTTCTGCGGTTGCCCCCTTGCTCTCCTGCATAAATGTGGTCCTCTCTGCTCCATCATTTCTCTCAGCGGATAATGAGTCCTCCACTGCATCCTTTCATAAAAATATCTACATCTCTATCCAATGAATGCCTCATTCTCTGTTCTCATCAGGACATTTGTGTAAAAGCATCACCTACATTTATTCTTTCTATTTACTAACTTGCAGTCCTTGCTCAGTTTCCTCTCACTGGGATTTGGTCTTCTCCATGCTTATAGTATCCCCTGTAGCCCATGCCAGTGCTCATAACTTACCAATAAAGATTACATATTTTATCTTTTAAGCATTTAATAAGGAAAAATAAATTATTTCTATAAAGTTACATAAAATAAGTCAAATTGATTATACAGAGGACAATAAAAGTATTTTTGCTTATAATTACATGATTGATATGACAGAGTTCCACGAATCTAGCATAGTAACTTGCTCTGAATTCCGCCATGCATGGTATCAAGCTGAATAAGCCTTTTCTTTTCCTTCTTTCCTTCCTTTCATCCTGACTTCCATCTTTCTCTTTTTCTCATCAACTATCTTCAGTCCCTTTTTTGTTTGTTTGTTTTAGAAATAGAGTATATTTTCTTTAAGAAATTAAAAACTGAGAAAAAATGCCACTCACCATCATTGGTATGTCAGTTTAGGTCAGCAGGAAAACACTGTGATATGCTTGTCTCTTTGATACCAAGAAGATATTCTAGTCCAAGCTTTAATACGCTTTCCATGTTTTTTTACTAGATGCTTCTTTTCTACTGCTTTTCATCCTTTTCCATACATCATATCAGAGGATTGGTTCATCCTTTAAAACTTCAATAACAGGAACAAATCCAGGATCCACATATTTCTTCTCAAAGGGCCTCTAACCCATCAGATAGCCCGGCAGGTTCATTCTCATGAATACTCTAGCCTTGAAAAAACTCAGTAGGACTCTGGCGAATCCAATGGATAGGAGAAGAAATCTACTGAGTTTTGGAATGTTTGGAGCCTTGCGTCAGTCTAGCATTATGAAACCTAAACCTGCCATTGTAAACAGGAAGCTGGATGCAAGTCCTTCCATAATATGTTACCCATTTACTCTGTAGGCCGAGAAAGCTACTGGTCTCTGATGCCCACGTTCATCAGCCATAGAGCCAACACTTGGAGGTTCGAAAATAACATCATAAATTATTCCTCCAGTGATGAGAATGTAAGGCACCACTAGAGTGTACCCCATCATGGCCGAGGGTGTATGCACCCAGGGTGGCTTCTTCAGCTTCAGGCCAGGGCATTCCAGCACTGAAAATGGGGCTCAGTACCAAGTCTCCATGTCGGGGGTGGCAAGGACAGCTCTCAGTGTCTCTTCAGATCTGACTTAGACAGAACTGAGTGAAGTCAGTAAGACTTAAATGACAGTAGAATTGTGCCTCAAAATAGTAGCATTGTATTAATCTCTTAAATTATTTTTAGTTGCATAGAAGATAAATTATATGTGATTTACAAAGAACCTTTGTCAAGCTCTAGCAAACTAGCTTAATTATGAAAAATTAAATTTTCTGTAATGATCTTCTCTTTTGAGTGTTTAATATAAAATTACATTTGCTCAGTCTTGAAACTCGGTTCTTAGACTTTTCAAGTGGTTTTTAGAATTGTAAGTTATTATGTATACATGTAATTTTAGTCTTTCTTTAGTTTTTAGCATCTAAATCACTTAAAATTCAAAATTAACACTTAATTTGTAGTTTTTCTAATTAAAAAAACAAAGATAATGGATTTTCTCCCTAAAATCTGAAGACATATTACTGCATTGTGGTACTGATACATATACAGAATAAATCAGTTTTGTAAATAGCAGACTAAAATGCTAAGTCTCCTGTTTTAACATTTCAATAATATGACCTAACAGTGTAGTTATTATTCAAATATTGTCACATCATAATATGAATAAAAATAAAGTATTTCTTATTCTTCTTTTTCTTTAAAGTCATACTAGTATTTCCAAGGAAATGTGGAAACTGTAAGAGAAAATATGTGCAGGGCTCCGAAACAACAGCTTAGCGTTGTGTGAGCCTCTGGGACCTGTCAGTAGCTCCGCCCCTTAGGTCCCACTTCCCTGTGGGAGAGGCACAGAAAAGGTGGGGCTGGCATACAAAAGGCAAAACCCACAAGTTGCCCATAAAGGATGGAATGAAGAGTTTCGATTTAAAATTTTCTTTCTATTATTTAAGTAGAATTTTTTCTTTATTGAAAGATGAACTCAAAATTCAGCTTTTGGTGATAATGAAATATTAATTTATGCAAGTTATTTAAAAAGAAAAATTGCTGTTTATTATAATTTTGTTATCAAAATAAGCCTAATAACAACAGATAATTGAATGTTACCACTGATAAATCTTTTACCTACATTAATAAAATGGAAAAATAAAAAGTCTACAAAAATTAATTTGTCATTCTATTGATTAAAAAAATAAACACTGATTTCTAGATTGGTACTGACTCTAAACAGAAAGAGTAAAATATCTTTTAAATTTTGAAAAAATTCAAATTAAAGTCTATATAAAATTCGTGTAAATGTTTTTTCTCAACTTTAAATAAATATAGAGCCAGTATTTATGGGTCACATTTAAGCTTAGAAATCTCATTGTCTTTTTTTGATAAAACCTGATAGTTTTAAGGACTGCCTATTTTATTTCAGGCTTCATGCATGTGGAGGTTTCTATTCATTTATGCTTTTACTGGGTTTGATGTTTATGCTCTCCTTAATTTGAATGGCATACCTTATATATCTGTCAAAGAGTGGAGGAAAAAATGGGACCCATGCATAGACAGGGAATGAGAGTGCTCTGTTAGGAAAAAAATGAAAATATAATAGAAGAAATATGCCTTAAGTATTGCAGAATATATGCTGGTATAGAAAAGATAGTAAAAATTTAAAGGATGGTATGGAAAAAATATAAAGCAGATCTAAGTTTGTGTAAAAAAGTAGTGCAACCAAAATCTGAGATGTGAAAATGATGGGAAAGTATGTTTTCTTAGAATTTATTGATAACATTAATCTGGGTCTATTAGGCATCTTTCAGTAAGTAAAGCCATATTTCCAAGTGACCTCAAAACCTCAGAGGCTTACAGTATCAGTGGCAAAAATTCTTGCTCCTATGCTAGGGTCAACTGTGGCTCTGTTCTATATATCCTCTCATTCTGGACTGGCTGCAGGAACAGCTCCTGTTCTAGCATCTGTTTTTGTTTGTTTGCTTGCTTGTTTGTTTGTTTGTTTTTTAAATATACTGTATTGATTATGCTATTACAGTTGTCCCATTCTCCCCCTTTATTCCCCTCCACCCTGCATCCCACCTCCAAAATGCATCCCCCCCTTAGTTCATGTCATACATACAAGTTTTTTCGCTTCTGCATTTCCTATGCTATTCTTAACCACCGCCTGTCTATTTTGTACCTACTATTTATGCTTCTTATTCCCTGTACCTTTTCCACTATTCTCCCCACTCCCGCTCCTCATTGGTAACCCTCCATGTGATCTCCATTTCTGTGATTCTGTTCCTGTTCTAGTTGTTTGCTCAGTTTGTGTTTGTTTGTTTAGGTTCAGGTGTTGGTAGGTGTGAGTTTGTTGTCATTTTACTGTTCAAAGTTGTTGATCTTCTTTTTCTTAGATAAGTCCCTTTAACATTGCACATCATAAGGGCTTGGTGAGGATGAACTCCTTTAACTTGACCTTATCTGGGAAGCACTTTATCTTCCCTTCCATTCTAAATGATGGCTTTGCTGGATAGAGTAATCTTAGATGTAGGTCCTTGCCTTTCATGACTTCAAATACTTCTTTCCAGCCCCTTCTTGCCTGCAAGGTTTCTTTTGAGAAATCAGCTGCTAGTCTTGTGGGAACTCCTTGGTAGGTAACTGTCTCCTTTTCTCTTGCTGCTTCTAAGATTCTCATTATCTTTCATCCTGGGTAATGTAATTATGTTGTCCCTTGATGTATGCTTCCTTGGGTCCAACTTCTTTGGGACTCCCTGAGCTTTTTGGACTTCCTGGAAATCTACTTCCTTTGCCAGGTTGGGGAAGTTCTCCATTATGTTTTCAAATAAGTGTTCAATTTCTTGCTTTTCATCTTCTCCTTCTGGCACCCCTATGATTCAGATGTTGGAATGTTTAAAGTTGTCGCGGAGGTTCGTAAGCCTCTTCTCATTTTTCTGAATTCTTGTTTCTTCATTCTGTTCTGGTTGAATGTTTATTTCTTCCTTCTGCTCCAAACCATTGATTTGAGTCCTGGTTTCTTTCTCATCACTGTTGATTCCCTGTGCATTTTCCTTTAATTCACTTTTCATAGCCTTCCCTCTTTCCTCTATTTTATTACGATACTCAACCATTTCTGTGAGTATCCTGATTACCAGAGTTTTGAACTATACATCTGGTAGGTTGCCTATCTCTTCATCACTTAGTGGTATTTTTTTCTAGAGCTTTGATCTGTTCTTTCATTTCAACCATTTTTTTTTGTCTCGTGCACCTGTTACGTGTAAGGGGAGGAGCCTTATGTATTCTCCAGGACAGGGCAACCCACATCCTGCATTGTGATGCTGTATGTGGGGGAGGGGTCCAAGAAGGAATAATGCCAATTGCTGGGCTCTGGGTCAGCTTTCAGCCACTTCCCCCACTGCCCACAAGCAAATTGGGCCTCTCTGGTGCTGAACCCTGGGTGGATGGGTTTGTGTATGTTCTAGGACACTGTGGATCTCCCCAACCAACTCTCCTGTGATGCTGGGATTTTCTTCCACCACTGCAACCCCCACAGGTTTTTTCAGTCAGAGGTTTTTTCAAAGGCTGTAATTTCCCGTGCTAGAACCCTGAGTTACATGGCTTGTCTTGCTCCCCAGTAGTTCCTCTCAGTTTATCTGCATGCCAGTGTGGGACCACCAGGTCCACCAGCACCCCCTCACCTGGTCCCACCCCATTACCCACCCCAGTCCTCCAGCTGCTGCGTTGCCATGTGTCATCTCTGCCCTGGCTGCCTGTCTTCTACCAGTCTGGATGAATGTTTCTTCTTTAGCTCCCTGGTTGTTGGACTTCCAGTTCGATTTTCTGGCAGTTCTGGTTATATTTTTTTCTTAAATTTGTTCTTGTCCTTTTGGTTGTGCCAGGAGGCACAGTGTATCTACCTATGTGTCCATCTTGGCCAGAAGTTTTGTTTGTTTGTTTTTAATGCAGAGGAGAAAAGCAAGAAATCCACATGGTGGTTTGTATACAGCTTCTTACTGCCACTCACATGTCAATGGCAAAAGCAAGTCATAAGACCAATAATGATATCATGGAACTGAAGTCATGTGGCTATAGAGAGGAACATATGACCCTTTTGTTAGAGAGAGTGGAAAAATATTTGGAAAAATTCATACAATCTACTATAAATGTCACATATCAATAGTGTCTTCCATGAAACTATAGGTAAGTCTTCAAAAGTTAAAACAAATGCATGTCAGACATCAAATACTCACTTAACAGTAATAGGCTAGAGTCTTCATTAGCACTGAAATCTCTGGCTTTTGCCATTGAAATTAGCACAGAATAAGATGGCTACAAAAATAAAACTAATTTTAAAAAGGAACATGAATTCTGAAGCATAGGTAGAACTATGATATACAGCAGTAAAAATGCATAGAATGGGCTATAAATATATTGTCATAAAGTTCTTAAATTGTTCATTAAATAATGGGATAATTTAAAGATGCATATTGTAATTCCTAAAACAATCACCAAAATAGTAACACAAAGTAATAACCCCAAAATTAACTACCATAAAGTAAATGGACTAAATGCCCTGACAATCACTAACATATTCAGACTGAATTTAAAAAGCAAGATCTAACTACATGTTTCCAAGAAACACATAAACACACTTTATTTTTTTTTCAATTATAATCATATACTTTACAAAGTGTTCGCGTGATATTTCCTGTACCTACCTGGCACCATACATAGTTATGGCAATATTACCGACTATATTCCCTATGCTGTTATGTACATCCCCATGACTATTTAGTAGCTACTAATTTGTATTTCTTAATCCCTTCTGGCAACCATCAGTCTGTTCTCTGTATCTTTGAGTCTGTCAAGGAACACACTTTATTTTTTTTAATTTTTTTTAATTCGTTACTGTTGTTCAAGTACAGCTGTCTTTATTTTCACCCCACCTCGACCCTTTCACCCCACCCATCCCTGCCTCTCACCCTCGAACCTACCCCGTTTGGCTTTGTCCATGTGTCCTTTATACATGTAAGGAACACACTTTAAACACATTAATGAACAGGTTGGGGGTAAAAGAATAGAAACAATAAGCAAAAGAAAACTGGGGGCTCTATGAATGTCAGAACAAAGTAGACTTCAAGATGACAGTATTACTAGAGATTAAAAGTGTACATTTTATAATGAGCTAAGGGTCACTTATTTAAGAAGACATAAGACAAGATGGCTAAATGTTCCTACGCCCAGTATCAAAGCTCCCAAATACAAGACAAAACAAAAGAGAACTGGAAACAATGTTACTGTAACTAGTAGAGATTTTAGCACTCCTTTCTCAGTAGTAGAACAATTTAAAAATCCGTACAGTTATGGATGATGTGAACAATACAAACCGTCTACTTAAACTTACTAACGTTTATAGGGAATTACTCCCCACATGAGGTTACAACTTAATGCACGTGAATTATTCAAGGGAGTAGACAATATTCTCAGTCATAAAGCAAGTTTCAATAAATTTCAAAAGATTTCAACAGAATATATTCTCTAATCATGATAGAGTTAAATTAAAGATGAATGAAATAATATAACTTTAAAGACCCTCAAATGTTTGGAAGTTAAAAAACACACTACATAATCCATGGATTAGAGAAGAAATCTCCAACTATGTTACTAATATATATATTTTAACAAAAATGCATAAAAGCACAATATCCATATTTGTGGGATATAGCTAAAGCACTCTTTATAAGGAAATTTGTGGATTTAAGTATATATATTGGAAAATAAGAAAGGTATAAAATCAAGTACTTCTAACATTTTAAGAAACTATAAAAATAATAAATTAAACCCTGGGTGAATAACACAAAGGAAATAATAAATAATAGCAGAAATCGATAAAATAGAAAATTTAAATAGCTTTCATGAAGAAATCAAATAATAATACTGTCATACCCAAACTCTTATAAAATAGAGGAAGTGGGAATGCTTTCTAAGTCATTATGGTAATATTTAAGTGATATATTATAGTCCACTACATGTATTATAGTGTGTATGTATAATGTGCACTATATATAACTATTATATATGCTATGCATGTAAATTATTATAATAAATACCACTATTATATATTATTTTAAATTATATAGTATCATCTATAACATAGTTTATATTGTGTGCATACTAATGTGTATAATTGTGAGTTGGCACAACTTACCCCCTGGGTTACTCCCAGTAGATCCCTAACCAAGGATCTCAACTGCAAAAGACAAGGGCCTGCCCCTAAGTGGCTGTAACTGTTCATTAAGGACCTTCCCATTGCACGTTAGTGTTTCCTGAGTGATGGGAAGTTTTAGTCTGGAAGCTGCTAATCTTGCTAACACTAAAAGGCTCTCTCCCATTAGCAGCTTCTGTGTTGCATTAATAATAAGAAAGCAATAAAGAGAAAATCTCAGCTGTTCAGTCTCCCCTGAGGTGGGACCCCAGCTTCCTTCTTATCCCCATAGTCCATTCTAATGGTCTTGCCTTGTACTAAAGTAATAGAGAGGATAATAAGTGTTGTCTATTTTATCAGAGTTCAAAATCCTTTCTTTCTAGGGACAACTCTTTTTTTTAAGACTTCCAAATTTAAAACCCTATCATGAATACTTTTGCAATTGAAGTTAATCTGTTTAATTCATAACTTTTTAAATGTAAGTGCGAATAATCAAGTACAGGGGAAAATGAGCTTTAGAAAAAAATAATAAATCTACCTTTTCTGGAAAAACTATAAAACAGAGTACTCTCAGAGATGTCTTCTTGTCCTTTTTTAAAAAAATTAAATCACTTATCTGTACAGCAGTAAGTCACAGAAAATCACAAAATAAAGACCTTTGCTTTTGTAAATGTTAAAAACTCTTGTTTGTAAACAAAGAAGAAATGATGAGAAAATACCTTATTAAAAGAAAATAAGTAAGGTTGGATTTGTTAAGTTCAGGGTATATGTTAATAAATTATGTTTTTGTTCAAATTTTATCTTATTAGGGTTCATAAAGATAGAAGCCAATGCCATACATAATTGCTTGTACTCTTTTTCTGTTGAAAATGCATGACCTTTAGCAGAAGTGCACTTTTTAAAGATCTTAAATTAAACATTTGTTTCTACGTGTATGATCTGTTCATGTAATAAAATTATCTATGCAGTAGTTAGGTTGTTGCAATTTTTCATTTACAAGAAAAACGATTTTTGCTTTCAATACTTTTTTTAATTGGATAAACAATAATTCATCATCTCAAAAGTGTTTCTGAGATTTTTATTATTTGGACTCAAAATGCTAGAAAGTTTTTCTTCATTTACACTACTGTGTCCTGATTCTAAGAGGTTAGTTTTATAACTAGGGTACACATTGCATATTGTTATACTTGTAATTTTTGAGAAAAAAGAAGACTAATATCAATAATCATCAGCAATGACTATTTTTTTAATTAAATATGTGTTTGTAATTCTCAGAAAAGAAATCCCTGTGATGGGCTCTGTGACATATTTATGTGAGATTCAAGAACTTACTGTACAAACCAATTAAAAGCTGTTTTCTAAAAATTTATAATCAATATTTTATTTCTTATCAGTACTTAACATATTAAGGAGAAAAAAGAAGATATATCTAATAGGTTAAAGCCACCCATCTAAGTTTTATTTTTAATTATGTATAAAAGCCTGTGAATGAAAAATATGTAATTTAGAAACAAGAAAATGCTAAGTATTTTTTAAAATAAATTATACTCTAGGTTTTTTCTTCTAGGCAAGAAAAAAATCTAAATCCCTTTTCATAAAATAACTTTCAGTTTGTTTATTTATAAGCTGAACAATTTTGATAAATCCAGTAAACTCTCATTAGTTTCATTTTGCTTATAAAGAGCTGAAGTGTCCACTACATACCAGTGGGTGGCACATTAATATTATTGTTAGAGTCGTCCTTGAATTGGGAGGAAAAAGGAGTTGAGGATGACATTCTCATGAAGCCCTAATAGCAAGTGGGTCCACTGGAAAAGTAGCAGCTTTAATGTAGTGTTAGAGTTGTTGATACTACGCACACTCATCTGAATTATTTTTGTTTCCTTTGTCTGTCCCTACAGTCCATGAAGGCTCAGGAGAAACCAGTCAAAAGGAGACATCCACCTGCGATATTTGCCAGTTCGGTGCAGAATGTGACGAAGATGCCGAGGATGTCTGGTAACATGCTTCTATTTATTTTTTTAAACAAAATAATAATAATTTATTTTTACTTCTTTAAGCATTTCCTAAAGAAGACACTCTCGGCATTTACTTTTCTTATCTAGTTCCTAAGGGGGGAAATATGAGGGCTATAATAACAGCAAGGAATTTCTGAAACTGAATTAGGAGTTGGGCCAGCCAAGCAGCTGCCCAGCTGCACCACTTCATTTGGTAACATATAAAAAGACGTCACTGAGACTCCAAAATACTGTCAATGTTAAGAGATGGAGAGAATAATCACATTTACCAGAACATCTCTGAAGAGTAACGGTCAAGAAACAGTGGACGCTTACTAGTCAGCCTTCCAAGATGGCGGATCTGGGTAGCCACAGAGATTTTATTTGAGGGTATGCCCATGCATGCCTGCGGCTGCACTGGGAATATGGGGAAGCAAATAAAGATCTCTGAGCCACCCTCCAGGCTCAGCTTTTCCCTTCATCCAAGCAATACTCAGCTTCTCCTTTAAAGATATGCTGAACAAATTATGAATAATATTTATTATTTTGAATGAGTCCCAAAATGTTAGGCTTCTAGGTCGTGGACTTGTGTTTGGTACAGCCTTGACCACACCCAAAGTGAATGACTCAGAAGTCAGAGGTCCGTGTGGCATGATAGAGAATGAAGTTCTCTGTCTCTCTGTCTCCTTCTCCTTCTTTCTCTCCCTCCCTCCCTCCCTACCTCCCTCCCTCCTCCTTCCTCTCTCTTCCCTCTCCTCTCTTCCTTCTTCCTCTCTCACTCATTGGCTCTTACCCATACCTTTCAGGTATGGGGTCCTTTGTTTTCTTCAAAATACAGGCTGTGCTTACCTAAAGCTCTGAACACTCATTTTGATCAAAGTGGGTGAGTAAATCTTAAATGTTCTCACCACCAAATAGAGTGGTATATGACCTGATGGAGGTATCAGCTGACGTGATAGTGGTAATCATATTGCAATATATAAGTGTATCAAGTCAGCATGTTGTACATCTTAAATTTACACAATCTTATACATCAATTATATCTGAATTTAAATAAAACAATCATTTTGAGCAAACTGTTGTGGGTGGAGGGGACAATTCATCAAAGGGACAAGAAGAAACAAATTAAGGCAACATCATTTTGGCAAGAGTGAAACAGTCTACACTTAAAACATTTTAAAATATTTTCAAGTGCAGATTAAGTTGACTCCAATTGAGCAAATTGGGTGGGGTTCTTAAGGCAAATTAATGAATCATTTCAGAAAAGTGGGACTTAGAATTTTACTTATATAAAATTCCCCAAACAATCACAAAATACTGCTCTGAAATAAATGACTGACTCAAAGAATCTTTCTTCACCTTAAATGCTTTAGGGCTCCATATATTAGGACACATTTACAGAAAATAGACATTTAAAATATCTCATTTTTAATGCTTTTTGATAATTGCTTCTATAATTCAACATTATTTTTAAAGCTGATAAATATCTTGCTGTCATTTTACTTTTAAAAAATTGACATTGGTCCTTTAGTTTCTCATCTCATGAATGATCATCATTAAGTGACATAGTTCCACTTTACAAGTGCAAAGATTTAAGCAGTGAGATAATAATAGTAAGTGAAGATTACTAATTGCTTATTTAGGCTTGGTCCATTTGTATGCATTTTTTCCGGTTATCTTCAAAATAACCAAGGAGCATATTTCATTATGATCTCACTTTACAAAGAGGGCACTGAGTTTTAAAGTGTGTAGGTGGCAGGGCCATATGAAGAAATGAGGTGGAAGCACCAAGATGGTGTTAGCATAGCAGTTCAACCAAAGATGCAATTCAGATATTTCTTCCCTGTCATGTCTGGGATAATGAGGTGGCCAGATTGCAGGCAGCTCAGATTCTGTGATTCACAACCTACAGGGTTAGAGCTGGTGACAAGAGAGACGGCTGCAGCAGGCAGGGAAAATGTCCAGACAGTCAGTGTCACTCCTGGTCTCCTAGTAAAGGATCAGATCCATGGTGTGAAGTCCGTCAGTACAAGGAGATATGGGCAAGTCCAGGGCCATCAGAGAGATTCACCACCCACGGCAACTGCAGTTAGAAAAAGAAACTGGGTTACAAAGGAAACAGAGAGAAGGCCGGGGTGGAACTTCAGTCAGTGAGAAGGTATCAATTAGGAAAAGTAATCAGAGACAGATGCAGGAGAGACTGGAGAGATACCCACTTGCCAGAACTGGTGTAGAAAAAAGCCAAGCCTCGGTTACAGGGGGCTGGGGCCAGCACCTGGATCTCAGAAATAAATCACAAGGTCAAATTCAATAAGGCTGACTGGATACTGAATCACTTAGCTTCTGGCTAAGGATTTCTTGTACAACCCCAGCCTAGAGACAAGATTAGTTCCAAAATGCGGAAAAAGGCTGAACCTCCAGATGGGGCTAAGTGGCTGTAGCTGTGAAGATTAGAGGGCTGCAGGGGGGCAGGGAGCCAAGAAGATCATTACACTTTCTGGGCAAGAATGAAGACTTGTTAGTGTTTAAATAAAATGTACTTAAAATGTCCAATGTAAGCAATAAGGAATGGCGCTGAAATGATAAGCGTATTGATTTTCATTTACATAAATACCTTTGGATGTTAATATATTATATTTAGTTTAGCCATGAAGGACAAATTGGAAAGACTTAAAGGACACAGAAATAAAGCAATAAATGAAATTAAATAGGCATGGCATGAAAGACACTAGAAAGTAAAATAGGAAGCAGTAGGGGAGTTATCTGACTCTTGTACCATCCGCGGATTCAGGGGAGCTTTGACGTGCCATGGATTTTGGATGAAACCGTGGCCAGGTCCCCTCGCAAATGTAAACACTGCCTATGTTGTGTGGCAACAAAGAGTATCACTCAGTGGTTTGTATTGTTTTCCTTCTTCAACACAAACTCCAGCTTTATGCGTACACATTTCCTCAACCTTATAATGTGAAGTAATAGCAAGATGTGAGGAAATACTACTGAGAAATAATGTTATTGTATCTGCAATTTTAGAACAAAGGTGAAAAATTAACTGTTGCTCTTTCTTTAACTTTGGCCTAAGAAATTAATGTCTTCCATTTCACCACAAGCACTCGGTCTAGTTATTCAAAGGTGCTCAGGTACTTTCTAGATAATGATAAATCTTTATTAGAATCAATAAGCCAGTACACAATAAGTTTACCTTGTTTTCATAGTTATTTAGATGAGTTTTTGACTTAAGAACCAAGTCACACTGAACATGGGAAAGAAAAAATAAATAAAAGGGAGAGAATGAGGAAAGTAAAAGAATAGGAGAAAAAATACTTAGTAGAGGATGACATTAATAAACCATGTACTGATATTTTACTAACATTTTAATGCCTTTGTTTTGAGAAAACATGATTTATAAACTCACATAAACCTCTCACTTATGTTCCATGATTTTGTTTCAAGTTTTTTTCCTTGTCCCTTTCTTCATATGGAGTATATTAAGGCAGTAAAATCAGAAAATGGTCAGGCATTTTCAGTAATGAAGACCATTGCTACAGAAAATTCTTCAGTTATAGATATTTACCTAAGTGTAGGAAAGAATTAAGCTCTCAAAATACAGAATTAAAAAGTCCCCAGGGTAAGTGATCCATACCACATATATGGCCACTCTCATATCCAGGCATCTCGTTATTTAGGATGGACTTCAAAATAATTGCAATAGCTGTGCAAAGGGATGCGTCGCCTGTGTGGGGGCAGGGGGAAAAAAGAAGTGAAAAGAAGGGCTTAAAAGATTGTTTCTCTTTATATCTAGACTGAAAAAAAAAAGTCAAAACTGATACAGCTATACATCAAAGAGACTCTCAAATACATTCTGTCGAATATAATTTATAAAGAAAAAGAATGGCTGATAAGTCAAACATAATAAAATTGACTCATTGCAAAGTAATAAAGTCCCAGCTGATAGCACTGGGAATACCAACTTATGATTTCAGCAAATATGTCTGATACTTGGTTGATTTTAGAAACAGCTTTATATTCTCTTAATTATGTTACCAGATAAATTATTTCAGTAAGTCCAAAGTAGGTCAGCAGTAACACTTTGTGCGAGGAACTAATCCTAAGAAGTAATTAGTCTAGAACTTTCTGTTGGTCCTGTCAGTCAGAAATAGTTCAGAGCCCTGGGGTTGATTCTTGATTTAATGTACGAATAAAGCAAGTCGGTAGCTCGGTGTGATCATAGGAATGGCTGGGTATGGGACTGGATGCATGCCTGGCGTTGTCAGGGTTTCAGGACAGAGCAAGGAGCACAGGTGTAAGAGCAGATGCGGCTGGGTGGCGAATGACATAAAGGGACAACTTAAATTATTATGTGTATCTGCTTCTCATGTATGCTTTGTAGCTCTTACTTCCATTTTAACTTTACTCTTGTATTATTATCTACATGCCATTCAGGCTCCATTAGCAAAATTATATTGGCTTAAATGCTATTACTTCCTCAGTAGTCATTTTATGTTTGAAACATTAATAATGTTTTCCAGTTTTAGTGCAAAACATCCTTTTTGGACTGCAGCGATGAGAAAGGAGAAAAACAAAGTAGTTGCAGTGAAATGAGCTCAGAAGAGTAAATGAATGAGAGTCTGGTTTTTTGTTTATTTCATTGATGTTTCCTATCTGAAACTGGGTGTGGGATTTGGCACTCCTTTTGTGAGTATCTCTTACAAAAACAGTTTAGTCTGAAGTCTTTCCCACCGTGCTCCTGTGATGTGAGAAGGCTCCTTGTCGCTAGGAAGACTATGTGTTGCTGGCATCGTTCCCACCTTTAATGCATTGCGGACTGTGGAGAATCATGAATATTTGAAGCCAGGCAATGGCTGTGGATGATCCTTGCACTAGATTTCACCATACATATAAGCAAATTAGGCATTAGGTCCTGCTGACTTGAGTACATTTGGATTATGAGTTTGATAGGGAAAATGAAGGCACCTCTGAGGAAAATATAGAAACTGATTTCTTTTAAACTACTACTGGCTGATGATTGAACGAAAAGATCGTGTTGCAGTTGGAAAGGTTCCAGTTGGTTTCTATTAAGTAAAAAGATCGCTCAGAGTTGTACGGGATATCTAAAGAAGAGGCTGCTGACAAGTCACAAACTTTTGTGAACTAAGAGTTTATTCAGTCTTCCCTCAGGGTGGTTCCGTCTTATTGATTTCCTTTGCTCTCTCGCCTTAGAACTGTAACTGTGGTCACCTGTAATTGGGACTAATTTCTACCATGAGTTTACTCATGGAGAGAATGAAAAACAAAATAAAATAAAACAGAAAATAGGTCTCATCTAGAAAATCCAAGGTTTTTGTTGGATGTAAGGCTTCAAGGGAACACCGTTTCCATGCCAAGATTCCCGTGGTTGAGGTACTGCCTCCCAGGAACTGCCTCTTCTCCCGCACCTTAAAGACAACGCTCTCAGGGCTGAAAATTGCTACACACGTTATTTTCTGTTTGTATAGATGCATGGGGTCTGAAAAAAAAAAAAAAACACACCTCTCTTTCCTTCCATGTTTCCGTTTCCCCAGAAAATTTTTGCAGAGACAGAGGGGAATATACAGCTCCTGATTTTGGGAAATACACCTTTTCCATTCCAATGATTTTAAGGGAAAATGTTGACATTTTTAAGCAAATCTGTGTCCAAACGTCAAAGTTCGATTTTGATTTTGTAATTCCTTCTTTTATGTTTTTCTTCACCTATCTTAAACCATAATTTGTACTTTTTTAAAAAATTTACACAGTGAAACAAAATTTAGAAGTTCAATTATAGTTACACAGGACCAGTATCTTCTGTAACAGGGTCTGTCCAACGATCTGCACTGAAAAATGCCGCGTCTGTGACCCAGACTTCCCTCTGCCAATGGCTTCCAGTAAACAGTCAAATCTATAAACCGAATCTAAGCACTTTAAGTGACACTTAGAAGAGAGGTGAGTAATAATGCCTCTTGAATTCCACAACAGGCAATCCCCACCCTCCCCCTGCAAAAAAGCCACAATTAACCCATCTTCCAAAAAAGCAAGCATATGCTTTGTGGAAGGTAAAACTTAAAAAGTGAACCCAAAATTTGAAAATAAACCCTGGTCCTTAAAACAAAAGCTTACCTCAGGTCTACTGTGGTACTGGGCTACTTCAAAATGAATTGAATTTTCACCTAAGTTCTGAAGAGTTTTTGAATTTTTCTCAGAGACTATGCCCCAATAGTGCTGTTGCACAGTAATTAAACTTGATTAAAATGTGATAAATACAAACATAGATCTACTGTAGAGTACCAAGAAATACAGAAATAAAGTATTCTAAATATTAACGTGTTTTATCTGTTTTTATAATTTTTATTTAGCTCATGTTGCATGAATCATGTAATTTCCATTTTATATAAAAATAATGAAATACTATATGCAGGCAGAAGAGAAAAACAAAACTACTAAGTATGGATTGTACTTCTACCACTTACTTACCTGTTTTCATTAATTGTTTCTCTTTTTACTTGCTTTTTTTCATTCCCAATGTTTTTTGTTTATGCTATTACAAATGTCCCATTTTCCCCCTTCATCTCCCTCTACCCAGCCCACCCCCTGCTTCCATAGTCAATCTTCACACCCTTGTCCATGTCTAGAGGTCCTTCATGTATGTTCTCTGACTTATTCCTTCTCCTTCTTTCTATCAGTCGCCACCTCCTCCCTCCGCTCTTACAGCTGTCAGTCTGTTCCGTGTTTCCGTGCCTCTGGTTCTGTTGTGCTCATTAGTTTATTTTGTTCATTAATTCCTCTTATAGGTGAGATTATATGGTATTTGTCTTTCACTAACTGACTTATTTTACTTAGCATAATAGTCTCCAGTTCCATCCGTGCTGTTGCAAAAGGCGGGAATTCCTTTCTCTTACTGCTGCGTAGTATTCCATTATATAAATATACCAGTTTTTTGATCCACTCATCTACTTTGGGGCACTTAGGCTGTTTCTAGCACTTGGCTATTGTAAATAGTGCTGCTGTGAACACAGGGGTGCATAGGTTCTTTTGAATTGGTGTTTTGTGATTCTTAGGGTATAGTTCCAGCACTGGAATCACTGGGTCAAAAAGCAATTCCATTTTTAATTTTTTAAGGAAACTTCATACTGTTTTCCACAATGTACACCAGCCTGCATTCCCACCAACAGTGCACTAGGGCTCCTTTTTCTCCACATCCTCTCCAGCACTAGTTTGTTGATTGATTAATGACAGCTGTTTTGGTTTACTTGCTTTTTAAAAAATATCTTGCTCTAGGCTTACTTTTCTAGTGCTTACTCACCAAACTCCTCTTGATTTCCTCTGGCGTTTTCTGAATCTCAGTCTCTGGTATATTCTGAGTAACACATTCCTTCCCCTTAGAATTAGGGAGCATATGCTCCATGTTCTAGCATCCCAATATAACATCTCAGCCTCAGAGATAAAAATATATATCTCATTGTAGTTATTGAAATATGAGAGAACCTCCAAAAGCATGTTTCCCACGCGGTAGGCACCACTGTGATGCCATTGAATCATCCCAATAATCTTATGAAGTTAGATACACTAATAGTTCCCATTTTACACAAAAAGGAAACCACGAGGGTGAGCAAACCGACAAAGCCAGACAGTAAGTGGAAGAGCTAGGACTTTGCATACATACGCACGAAAACTGAAGATAATTTAATATGTTAAATGCATTCACTTAGGAACTCACTGTATTTGTTGAAACAGAATATAAAAACAAAGAATTCAACTGCCACTTTATGATGAAATTCACCCCTAGTAGGATCAGATTGTCTGTGATGCGCTTGAAGTGTAGTCTTCCCGTTAGGTGAATACACCTTATTTTTTGAAGGCTGTTTGGTTTTTATTTGTTTTTTAAGACATACTGAATTATTATCTATGGAAACACCCTCATTACAACTATGTGTGTGCCAGTTACACTGAAAAGGTTTTTAGCCCTAAGGTTGCAGAGAACAGATGTATCTTCACCAACATCTGGTTATTTTGACCTGCCTCAACTTCAGTTTGCTTGTTCTGAAATGGCAATAGCAACCTTGATAATGGACAAGGGTGGACATAACTTATATGTTATAACTAGTGATAGTTTTCATATTTGTTCCTTAAAAGATGCGTATAACACAGCTTTTCGAGATGGGCATTGTAACACCCCCCCTACCTGTAATACGAGTGTGTTGTCATCATCATATTTCAGAGGGGTGTGCAAAAGGCAGAGCGTCGAGGAACCCAGAAGTTCAGGGGCACTGCTCTCAGTAAGCCATTTGCCAAGCAAGGTGGGATTCATTCTTTACTACCATTGGGACTAATTGATGGGCTACATGCCCCTTTCCAAGTGGTGAAGGTTGCTGTATTAGAAATGCAAGAATAGAAATTATGAGATATATAGAAAGAAGTCAGACTCACCGAATTAAATGGCACATGAATATCACCCATATGCCAGTGGATTTTAATCCTTATCTTAGTGGCAATGCTATATCTTTTTATTTAGATATAGATGTCAAGCTTCTTCTTATTTCCCAGTCCATATTTTTGATGGTTACACTGAAGCCGAATTTGTTACGGCTTCTCTGATTATAAAAGTTATACATGTTTGTCATAGAAATTTGAAAAGATTAGAAATATGAAAACTATTAAAATGTCATCTCACCATTCCAAGATAACCCCTGTATATTTTCCTTCCATGTATGTTTACATGTGTGTGCATGTGTGTGTATGATTTCTAGTAAGTCTAATATTTTACACCTCAACAAAGTCCTTTTCTTAATTTTTTTTACTTAATCTGGAGGTTGAGTTTGGAGGTTGTTATAATGCTAAATAAATGTAACAATATATTTATATTTGAACATAACTTCTGTGGCCCAAATTCTAATGATTCTTCCTAAATTTTTGTGTTTCTCAAGACAAATGAATCTGAGAGTACTGTCCTCACATTTGTGATCTAAAAAAATTCACCGAAACCTAAATCCCCTCTAACTCTACGTTAGACATTTTTCTTGGTTAGCTCCAAGAAACTACACAGTATATATGTGGAAAACATTTCCATTGTCTGTATCCAGAGCATTCATAATAAATAGCTTTCTGAGGTACAAGCATTATTTACTGAGAACTGACCTCCCAAAGGTGTTTTAAATTGGGTAGAAACTGTTTCTGGTCAGTGGTTTACTTCCCAATAGTAATACATTGTATGTGTCGGTTCACCTAAAGAACAGATCAGTGAACCATCTTCGGCAGCCCACATCAGTCTATTCCAGACACATTTCCCTAACAAAGAGGATGTGCAATATCTAATAAGTGATTAAACAAATTGTAGGATTATATGCAACACCCACTCAAAAACTCAGTACTGCTGAAAGTCTCAGTGCTGTTTTTAGTAAAAAAATGAAATAAAATAAAACAAATATCTGATTTTCCTAGTCCTCCCAATGCAAAGTTAAATTGGGCCCATTCATTCTTTTCTCAAGACCCTATGAATGAAACTTAAGAAACCAGTACGATGCCCTGGGGGTAGATGATCTTCTAAAGGTTGTTTACAAGAGCTCCTTTCTATTCATTGCGGTCTTTTCTGTGGCTTTGACATAGCAGTTTACCCTGTTCTCTGAGCTCCTCCTAAAATGAGCTTTCTACAATCAAAATAGCATTATTCAGGGTACTACAAGTAACTCTAGATACCAACTTGCCATAAGCGCCTAGAATCAGCAGATATTAAGAGATGTATATCAGGGAGAAGTGCATAACAATTGGGGAAAAAAACAAAAGTAAAAGATGAAATAAAATATTAGGTTCACATTAGCAAAAAGTAATGTACTATTTATGTAACATACATAGATATCATTAATGTGATATTTTAAGGCATTCATATATGAAATCAATTATCAATTATGACAATGAAATAAAATTAATATATTTAATGGATGGATATAATTTAATTGAATCGAATATATTTTTTCTTCTCCAGCAAATTTGTTGATTCGAGAAGAAAATGTAACAAAGCTGTTTTCATTATAACAACAGTGGACAGTCAGATTTAAAGGGGAAAAGAGAAGCCTTGTATCAAAAAAACAATACCTCCACGTCTGACATTTTGGGGTAAAGTTACTACATGCTTAGGGGATATATTATGAAAAGTTTTATACCTGAATTCATAAGTTTAAAGATTGTCTTTTTGCAACTATGTTAGAGAAAGTATTTCCCTTTTGAGCTGTGCATGGCATGATGGGACAGCCAGAGGAAGAGGAAAAACTTCTACTATATTAAAAACCTTACACTTCTCAGAGTCTTTCTCCTCTCTGTGGTTCTTTGATATCTCTACAATGTAGGTCAGGCAGGTAAAGGCAGATAATGTTATCCTCATTTCTCGGATAAATGTAGAAGTCCCCCAAAACTGAAGCATGATCTTCACGTAGCAAAGAAGGGTCAAGTAACACATGCCACTACCTCAACAAAGCTACTAAGGAGAGATTGGGAGATATTCGAGAGATTGAGGGGGGGGGCAGGGGCCTTGTTCTTATCTGGGATAAAATCACATCGTTTCCCTTGGCCCCTGTTTTTTTTAAATAGATAGATTAGATTACATAGACATATAGATCAATAGTCATATTATAATTCACATAAAACTCACTGATTTAAAGTATTCAATGTTTTTAACATATTCACCAAATTTTGCAACCATAAACACAATCCATTTTATAATATTTTCATCTCTCCAGAAATAAACTTGTAGCATTAGCAGCCCCTCACCATTTACCCCCAGGTTTCCCTGCCCCATTCCTAGGTACCAACTAGTCTACTTTATATCTCCATAGATTTTTTTATTCTCACATTTCATATAAATGGAATCATTCAGCATGACTGGCTTCTTTCACTTAGCATGGTGTTTTCAAGGTTCATCTATATTGTAGCATTTATCAGGATTTTGTTCTTTCGAATGGTGGAAAATATTCCATTATATAGATATACTAAATTTTGTTCATTCATTTAGCAGTTGATGAACATTTGTGTCGTTTCCAATTTGGGCTATGATGAACGATGTGGTAATGAACATATGTGCACAAATTTGTGTATGTGTGTACAGGTTTTAATCTGGGTATATGGTTTAACTTGGGTATGTTCCTAAGTGTTGAAGTGCTGAGTCAGATGATAACCTTATGATATGATTAATTTGGGGATCTTCAGACTGTTTTCCAAAGTGGCTTCCTCATTTTGTATTTCCACAAACAGTAGGCAAGGATTCAAATTTCTCCACACCCTTGCCCATACTTGTTATTACTACCTTTTTTGAGTATTATACTCCAAGTAGGTGTAAAGTGGCATTTAACTGTGGTTTTGATTTGCGTTTTCCAGATGGCTAATCATGTTAATACTCACCCAAGGATATGTTCATCAATTTTTAGAGTGAGAGGAAGGGAGAGAAAGAGAGAAAGACATCAATGTGAGAGAGAAACATTAATTGGTCACGTCCTGTATGCGCTCCGACTAGGGATCAAACCCTCAACCCTTTTGGTGTATGGGATGATGCTCCAACCTGCTGAGACACCTGACTAGGGCACCAATGAGGCATTTTTAAGTTAGATGAGGTGGTCTGTTGTATATAGAAGGTAGCATTTACTACTCTGTACTTTAACCTTCATACCAAAATTAACAAATTTTTTTTTATATTGGCTAGTCATCTCTTTAGAAAGCACAGAAAAATGGTTTCTTTAAAGTATTTAAAGCAGCAGTGGTAAAAGATAAAAATACAATGAAGCTATTTAAATAAGATGAAACATTCAAGAGTTGAATAATAAAACTATGTTGAGGAGAAAGAAGAGGAAAAGTAAGATAAAAAATAATTGTAAAGAAAAATCGAACTAAGAAAAGTTGCTACAGTTAATCAAAAACCCTATCTCTGAGTAACCTGGAATTCAAAGGAAGGAAGAAAAGAATAATTCTTATGGTGGAATTAGAAAAGACAACTAATTTATCAAGACATAGTTTAACAAATTCTGAACTCCACAAGAATTAATACTGTATGACTTTAATAACATTTTGAATGAAATAAAAGACCATTTCCCTGGTAACTAGCTTATAAATTATATAAAATTATTTATATTGGATCTTAATGTAATGTATTGATGATAAAATTCTAAAGTTCTAAAATTGTAAGTCTGCAGAGGTGATTTTCTCTGAGACCTGAATTATATCCAAATACGTCATTCCTATGCTATCTAAGTTGGTACAGGGAATAGTTTTTTCTTAATTACAGTTATCTCAACTGGAAATTAGGCAGAACCCCTAAAATATTTTATAAAGTCTTTAGGATTATAATTCCCTTCTACAGATATAAAAACTCAGCAGCTGTTGAGAGATAGAATTTGTTGATGCAGCAGAGTAAGGATGGGCACCACGGGTTGAGATGGTCCTGGAACGGAAAAGATGTGGTTGTTATGTAAGTTTGTGCAAAATGGGAAAGCCCCGATTACATTGTTAAGGCAAATATCTTTGATTTGATTACAACTGGTTAAATGATTAAAAAGTATGCATGAAAAGCAAAGGTAAAAACATGCAAACCAATAGATCATAACCCGACTATGATTATGGTTTTAGAATGCAAGATGTAACTGTGAGATATATTTACTGATAAGTCTTTCTACTATCCATTCTGCTCTTTCTATTTTGGCTAGATCATCAATCAATCAATAACCAACAATTTGATGCATGCATTTGACTATATGTTTTTTTTAAAATCCTCATAATGAGATTGGTAGTCCTTTGTTAGTGTAAGCAAGCTTCTGTAAAATTTAACCCACGTATTCACCTATTGCATCCGCCCCAAGTTTTGTTTGTTCCAACCCAAAGTGCAGGTGCACACTTATTTATTTATGTATATTTTTTTAATTTTTTAAGTTATAGTTGATATATGATATTAATTTCAGGTGTACAACATAGTTGTTATACTTTTATATAACTCACAAAGGGATCCCCCCAATGAGTCTAATGCCCACCTGACCCCATACATAGATATCAGAATAGTATTAACTATACTTCCTGTGCTGCATTTTACATCTCTACGACTATTTTAATAACTGGCAAGATGCACTTCTTAATCCCTTTCACCCATCCCCCCAACCTTCCTCCTATCTGATGACCACCAATTTGCTCTCTGTATCTATGAGTTTGTTTTTGTTTTGTTTGAATTAAAGGGGGAAGAAATTTTAGCATTAGGGACCAGACAACACATGGTAATAAAGTAGAGTGCATGAGGGCAGTAACCTTGCATTTTTAAAAATGTAATTTAGTTTAATTCCAATTTTCCTGTTGATAACAATGGCTAGAAGGGTTGGTGTAGAACACTGTGGATATTAAAAACTGTAGCCTGCAAAGTTATTCATTAAGAAGTCTTTCTTTTTAACAGGAAATAAGATGATACAATAGACACATGTATCTTAAGCATAGAGAAGGGCAGTGTCAGCGTGAACTGGATGACTAGGTTTGACAAGTTGGAGAGAATTATTTTAAAATAACAACTAAGCAATAGTGAGCACTAACTTTGTCCTGCACTCCCCTGAGGGCTTTGCATCTATTAATTAATTTAATCCTCATCAAAACACACAAGTTAGGTATTATTATTATGTTAGTTTTGAGTATGATGAAATTGAGGCACAAAGGTGTTAAGTAACTTCTCTGAGTTTACTTGGCTGTTCAGGGTCACAATCAGTTTGAACTCCGAGGTCACACTCTTACCAATTTTGTAAAGGTTGTGCTACAGGAAAGTTGGGGCACAGGGGAGAACTTGCAGGACCCAGAGGAGTTGCAGGTGTAGAGAAGGGAGAGAAGTTTCCTCCGGGAAACAAAGAAAGAAACGTATGTTTAATTAGCATGTAAGTCAAATGTACCATCTATGGAAGTCCAATGCACCATCTCATTTAATCTTGTGCAACTGTGTGGTGAGTTAGGTATTATTTTCCTACATTTATACAAAAGAAGAAGCTACGTTTCAGGGAGATAAATAACATACAAAATGCATGTTGATAGGAAGGGGCAGTTTTTGATTTCAACTTCAGGTTTTTCTAAGATAATTCTAAGGTCCCTGCCCTTTTCATTGTGTAATGCTAGAGGGTAGATGTTAAAGTAGAATTATGTAAGTTAAAGAGATTCTCCCTTCAGATGAAAGGATAGCTTATGACCAAGAATGTATGTAATACCTGAAGAATTAAAAAAGTACCTGGAGCCAAATGATGGAAGACTTAGTCGTCAAGTATATTAGTTATGATAAGTCACCCTAAATGTTATAACAGAGAAGTACCAAATTCTCTGTTATTTCACACACACACACACACACACACACACACACACACATTTATTTCTTCTCTCATCACAGATCAAGGCAAGTGTTCCCATCAGGTAGTTTCACACATGATCTTTTAGGAACTATGTCCATTTCCTTATCATGGACCTGCCCTTCTCTAAATCATTGATATCCCACTCATTCATTTAATAGAAAGCAAAAGAGAAGAAAAGATCCCACATGGGAGATTTTATTGGCCAGTCTTGGAGGTGGCTTTCCTCACTTCCACATACATCACTCTGGCCAGAACATCTGTTACATAGTACAAGTTACATAAAAGAGAAGGAACCCAGTCACAGAGTTTGGTAATGGTCCCTGAAGGAGAGAGAAATTGGAGTTAGGGAAGCTGTACAGGAGGAGTAGATATTTACTTAATGCATATGATGGATCACGTTCTGTCTGAACCATGGCAACGCAGTGTGTAATGCAGACAAAGTTCACAGCTGGGAAGAGTTTCCACTCTGGAGACCCTCTGGTCCGAGATGGTGACATAGACATCCTGAGAAGAGGAAAGACGGGGGGGGGGGGGGCGGGGAGGTGGTAAAGAAATAAACAAGTAAGTAGGCAAGATGATTGCAGGTAAATTTTTAAAGAAGAAAATAAGAGTTCTAAAAAACAGGGTCCTGGGAGACGGGGATGCTATTTATTTAAGATTGCGTATTTAGGGAATGTCTCTCTGTGGATTGTCATTTCAGTCAAATAGCAAGAAAGAGCCAGCATCTCAAAGATCTGTAGAAACAGAATTCTGAGCAAAGAGATCCTCTGGTTCAAAGACATGGAATGCAGATGATCTGTCTTCCTGAAACTGGAGCCCAGAAAATAAAAGAAGTCTTACATGAACTTGCAAAGGGGCCTGATCATGAAGGTTCTAGGAGGCCTTAATGAAGAGTGTTGATTTTATTCTAAGCATGCTGAGATATCCTCCAATGTTTTAATCTGGAAGTGATACGATTTAGTGATCCCCACCCTCACTTCCTCGTGAAGCCTTACCAGACCACTTCAGAACATCCTCATTGCCCCTTTCTCCCATATCCCACAGCATTTCCCCTTGTTCCAACCCTATGAGTACTTAGTTTCCTGGAAGCACGCATGTGTGATTTTTCTCATATGGAATGTAACCTCCTGGAGAGCAGAAACTTATATTTGTGGCTCCCTCAGAACAAGCACAGTTCCAAGAAAGCACTTAGGTCTTGATTAAGTGCATGGTAAATGAATGATGAATAAATAAATGAAGGAAGGAATAAAAAAGAGTTAAAGAAATAGAGAACAATATCTCTCTGTGTTGGAGTCTGTGGCGCGCTTTTGACTTGCACTGGGTCTTTTCATCCCTGTGAGCACCCTGGGAGCACAGGGAAGAGTTTGGTAACTGCTCTATCATGAGAAGCAAGAGATTAGAGAAAGAGGCAAAGAGAAATGAAGATTTTGATGCTGAGTGCTGGGAGGAATAATGGAACAACTTTGGAAATAGGGATCAGGAGGTAGAGTTAATTTGGAGTAGGGGAGGGAGGTGGTGAGAGAAAGTTATGTTCTGATTCAGCTGATAAAAGGCAGAACCAAGTGGAATGCCCAGTAGGCAAGTAATTAAAGGTTAACTTGTGTGGTGCAGACAGAAAGAGCTGCAGGAGTTCAGAGATACCTAATAAAGAAAATGGATTTGGGGCTGAGGAATAAGAATAGACACTATGCTAGCCAAAAGTTAGACTGCTGGGGAAAAGGACACAAAATATTTACTGAAAATAATGTGATACTGCAAAGAAAGGGCAAACTAAGTAATGGGAAATAGAAAGATATCAGGATATATTAATTAAGAGGCGAGAGATGAGAAATCAACCGAAGAAGAAAAAAACATAAGGAGTTGCTATCCTCCACTTGTTTAATTAAAAGATAAAATCACTGTCCTGCTGCTCACTGAATATTTCTGATTTCCCGCCTCCAGAGTAGGGGAGATAGGACTGTTTACAGGGCTGTACTTCCTGGTTCCCTTGAGGTTGGGGAACCTCATGTGTCTGGTTCAAGGCTTTGACTGAGCTGGTGATTGCCAGTGCAAGTCTCTGCAGAGCTCTTTCTTTTCTCTGGAATAGTAACTAGCGGTGTTCAAGTAAGGCGACTGCTTCATCATCCTGGGTCCTTGGGTGACAGATGACATGAGCAAAAAATAGATCTTTGTTGTTTTAAGCCACTGAGATGTTTAAGTTGTTTATTACTGCAGCATAATATCTTATCCTGATTGATGAACTCAATATCAATCAGAAAAGGTAAATGTGGAGTGAGATTGACTGGAGATAGCAGACAGTGATTAAATAAAGCAGATAGGAGACAGTTGTTAAAGAAAGCGGGGACATGGATTTGGTAAATGACACGGACTGCTACAGTCTGAATGTTTGTGTATCCCCCCTAAACTCATATGTTTAAACATAACCCCTAAGGAAATAGTATTAGGAAGTGGTCCTGTGATTAGATCATAAGGGTGGAGTCCTCATGAATGTGATTTAGTGTCCTTACAAAAGAGACCCCAAAGAGCTAGCATGTCCCTTTCCACCACATGACATTGTAGCAAAAAGACAGCCATCTATGAAGAAGCAGGCACTGACCAGATATCAAATCTGCTGGTCCATGGTCTTGGATTCCCCAACCTCCAGAACAATGAAAAATAATTTTTTGGTTTATAAGCCACCCAACTTACAGTATTTTTGTTACAGCAACCTAAATGAACTAAGATTCTCCACAAAGGCCTTGCAGTGGGGTGACCCTAGTCCCTTAACCACAGACACATTCACTTCTCCACCCAAGCTCCACCTAGTGGAAGGTAGGATGAGCCATTTCCTTCCCGGAGACAGAGAACTCCTCCAGCTGGCTGGCTGTCACACTCCCCAACCCCTCCCCCAGCTATCATCAATTAGACCAACTTGCCTAAGGATCTGGAAGTTGAGAAGACAGTTAGCGGTGCTTCCAGATCGCCAGCACCGCACTGCTAATGATAAAAGAAAGAAGAGCACCAGTTAATCAGAACCAAAATCATAAAATAGGACAACAATTTATAAATGGGGAGAGCAAAGTGCTTGAGTGGCTTCTGACAAGAAGGATATATTTAGGAAGATAAATCCAAGCTTACAAGAATAAAACAAATTGATTTTTCATATAAGTCCTACCAATATAGAGGCTAGTAAAAAGAAGAGAACAAAAATGAGGTAAACCCATTTTTGTTCCTACAGCGTACAAAGTATCCGTGAATTGTTTTCCCATAGAAGGTGATGAGGAGGCTGGAAGGGAAAGGAAGTGAGTATCTTTTTTAGCTCAATATTTCACAACGTGTAGTGACCTAATTTCAAATTTAAGAAATTATACTTAAAGCTATATTTGAGATATTTTCAATGGAATGGATATTTAATATTTTAAATGGAATTCCAAGAATCATTGTGAATTTTAAATGGGAACCAATCTAGTTTTATTATTTTTGAAACTCAAAATCATGCTTTAAACGGGGAAAACTTTTTCCTTTCTAAAGGAAGAAAGAGAAACAACCTAGTAAAACTCATTCTGTTCAGAAATTTCTTTCACAAAAGAGAATTCTCGCTGCCTAAGAAAAAGGCCCCACCAAGGCAAATCTCAATTTGCCGTTGAGCTGTACCTCAGTCACAGGTGTGTGATGATTGCATTGTATCAAAGTCAAGTCTAACAGATCTTTCCCACTTACTCATTGGCCACAAACCAAGAGCTCAAATCCTGATTATTGTAATAGACAAAGACATGCTTTGATGAGTGGATGGATGGATGGATTGGTAAATGGATGAATGGACAGATGAGCATATGGACACGATTTATGTGATGAGGCAGCTTGGTGTTTCAGAGGGCATACAGCTGAACAAAGGGCTCCTGTGCTAAAAAAGCAGTCTAATTAAGAGCTCAAATGCTGAGGTCAGACTGCCTAAGCTTAAATTTCGGTACTGCTACTTACTTCTGTGTAGCCTTAGGCAAGTTCCTTAACCTTCCTGAGTCTCCACATTTTCATCCATATAAAGAGAATATGGACATCTATTATACGAGGGTGTTAGGAGAGTACATAATGACCATTATCATTAACCTTAGTTGCCCTTGGGTTTCTTATACAAAAACATCTCAAAGGTGTTCCTCTTTGTGTATATCATGATAATTTATTGTTCAGATTATAATTTGGAAGAACAGCACTCATTCTCTCGTGATCGGTAGCCTCCAGAACGGCGTCCTAGCTTATCTCAGAAATTCTTCGGAAGTCTCCAAAGCATCCATTTGAATAGGCTTTGAATCTTAACACTTGTTCTACTGAGCTGAGGGCACGGGAGGGAGTGAAGACAATCAAATCAATTGCTTGGAATTTTATAAATGAAATTAATGCTTTGGCTTATTTTATACTTTGAATAATAGTGTACGTAGTAAATAGGTTAAAAAGTTTAAAGCAGCAAAATAAAAATCCATGCCATCCTGAATTCTTAGGAAATTTCTTGTTGTTGTTGTTAAAGGGGAAAAAGGGTATAATTTAAAATATAAAGTAAATAGTAATTGTTCACAATACTGTTTATTGGTTTTTTACTAAATCCAATGCCAGTTAGTTTATGACAATGATTATATTTAATACTGAAAAAGTATTAAAGAGTCCCTAAGAGTCTTACAATCCTCATTTTGCCAAACAGTAAGCTGAGGCTTAAAGAGTTACAAGGTACCTTATGTCATATCATATGGCTAATAATAAGTGAAGTGAAGCAGGATCTAAGGGGAGGCAGTCTGGTTCCAGAGCCCAGGCTCCTTACCGCTGCACTAAATTGCCTCTCAAATAATCATAGTGTGTTAAATCCATCTGGATGGGGCCTTGGAGATCATATAATCCTGTCTCTTTGTATTACTGCTTGTAAATGTAAAGCAGAGAGAAGTTAAATGGTCTGCACAAGGTTATATACTTCCATCTTTTCCTCAACATAATAACACATTCTTGTTCAAAAATCATTTCTAGGATTTACACAAACTAATGGGGGAAGTCATGACACTTGTTAATTTGAATGCCCAATAAAAAATTCATTTTCATCTTGTTTTTCTAGCTCATGTTCATGAACGAAATGCAAAAAATGTGTTGCAAAACCGAAGGAGCCCCAATCTTCACTGATAACTTGCTTTTTCATAGAAGGAGAAAAACCATCCTTAGGCCAACTCTGTTTTAAATGACATAAGTGCATGGTCATTTTCTTTGTGGAAAACATCGCTGAGCATTAAAGAGAAAAGATGTCACGACTGACCTTCTAAGTCATATAACTTTAGCTCATGACCAACACATGACTTTAAGAAAGTATAACCTTTCCTACACTGCCAGTGTTATATTTTATAAGGTCCTCCAGTTCACTTCACTACAGTTCCAGAGAGAAAACCAACAGGGCTAAAAGGGCTCTCGTCTTTTCTACAGGCCAATTGATTTTATTGTTAACTGTTAATTTGGTTTGTTTGATCAATCTTTATTGTCACTTTATTAAGATCTTAGGAGAGATGTTTATATGTATGCATTGTTATCCGAATATTCTTCTGAGTTGAAAGTCAGGAATTATTTTTTTAAAAAGCTTAAGAAGGGATCAGTTCTACTTTTTACAAGTTCAAAAAGCAAGAAAAATTCTGGATCACTTTCCTGGAAAACTAGGTACCATTGCAGAACACAATTTAAAATTTTATGTTAGATAAAACGTCTATTAAAGGTCAACATAAGAGCTTATTTTGGTCTTTTGCATAAAAGCCCAGCTCCCTCACTAACTTTGCAACTTCAGTTGAGTTACCTAACCTCTCTGAACCTCACCTTCTCTACTTGAAAAGTGGGAGAGATAACTATCTACCCACAGCAGTTGTATAAGCACTAAATGCTAAGATGTGTGTAGCGTGCTTAGGAAAATCCTTGTTAATAAATATCTGATGCTGTCTCTTTGAGTTCAGTATCCAATCTCAATACATTCACCTAGTCCTGAAGCTTCAATTGCTGCCCTTAGACGTATGATTGACAAGTAATTTCGCAGTCCTGACTTTCATGCTCTGAGTATTTATATATGCATATTTATTGAATATTTACTAAGTGTCAAGCATTGGCCCAGGTGCTACAGTTACAGAAGTGAACAAAACAGCTAAAAATTTTATTTTTAGTCTTACTTTTTATTAGACAAACATGATAAATAAGTAGACATTTATGTAGCGTATGATAGATAAGTACTTGGTTTTAAAAATAGCACAAGACTTATTAAGACGTATTGAGCAAGGGTGAGCAAGACAGACTTGCCTGAAAAGCAACATTTTAGTAAAGTGCACAGGATATGAAGGAGCAAATCCTTAGGGTAACAGATATAGGACCACACATGGACATTTTTTAGCACTAACTATGTACCAGGTATTTTAGGTATGTCTTTGACTCCATGTGTCCAAATTTAATCCATCATCTTCCCTCCCAAACCTAATACATCTACAGTGTCTGAGGCACCACTGTTCTTTGAATCACCCGAGCAGGCAATTGATTATGTCATCGCTGATGCTTCCCTTCCATCCCCCTGTCTGTACACACTAATGATCATCTGCTCAGCTGCCACGTCCTACCAGTTTTACTTCCACAGTTCTTTCATGTCTATTCTATTCTTTTGTGTGTGTTTGTTGATAGCACAGTATCTCAGACCCCTGTTACCTTTACTTTGACTACTTTAATAACCACCTCGCTGGTGCCACAAAGTTCAATCCATGGCAGTCAGTTCAATCTTCATAGACATTAATCAGTTTGTCAATTCACATTTCAAAACTCTTCAACAATTCAGCGGCTCAACAGTATCTAGGCTCTGGGTCAGCTCCCTCAGATCCCCTTGTCCTTCTCAGCATTGAATCAGAATGGTACAGGGTTGCAGCAAGCATGTGTAGGAGGTGCAGCAATACATCATACTCTTACAGCACAGCATCCAAGGGCACAAAGGAACAAGCCTGTGTCTCAGCGAAAACTTAGACCTGGCCAGCGCCACCCACAACAGCAGACTTCTTTATATGACCATGGCTATGTCCCATATTTGTGCTTATAAACATCAAGGAAAAGAGGAAGACCAGCATGCACCCCCTCAACACACAAGCTTTCAATATCTGAACAGAATCATGAATTTTTTAGCAAGGGAGGAAAGAAGGAATGGCTTTTGGATTGACAACAAATAATTTCTGCCAAACCCTCTCCTAATATTACTGAGTATGATATTCAAGCCCTCTGAGATCAACCTTCCTGATTTTTCCTCGTGCAGCGTGCTTTAGCCAATATGTGCTCTGAACTCCCCTATCCCCATGGCTTAGATGAGTTGTGCTCAATGTGTGGTCCAGGAACTAGGATATTCTATTTGCTTTTTTCATTCTCATTCTTACACAAACGCACAGTAGAGTTGTCCAGAGCTACTTGATATGTGCTATTCAACAGCTTCAATTCAGAAGCGGGTATTGGAATGTAGCTTTCTTCAATGAAGGCAAGTATTAAAAGAATTTTCAAAAATGTACACATTGCCATTCTTCTCACTAAATTTATTTTTAGAAAATATACTCATTTTTATAACAATATGTAATGTCAACATGTAATACATATATTATTGGTTTTAAATGAATTAATAAGTTCACTTTTTTAAATGCCTTACTTTAATGTTTTCTGTGGTAAATATCAATAGATATAAAGCACATAAATAAAAGCTCTTTGAGATCCTCAATGTTTTTTTAAGATTAGGAATGGAGTCATGAGATCAAAGTTTTGAGAGGGGTGGCCCTAGTTAAATTACACAGTTTCCTCTACCCGCAATGCCATATCCCTCATCACTAAGTGCTATTGTAAACAATGGCAAAGGGTCTCCTGCAGTCCTTAGAAGTAAGCTCTAATTCTACTGCATCCCAATGCATTAGTTTTCTATTGCTGGAAAGCAAATTATCTGAAAATGTGTCCACTTAAAATAATATTTATTACCTCACAGCTTGCGTGGGTCAAGACTCTGGGTGTGGCTTAACCATGTGCTTCTGACTCAGGGCCCCTCCCCAGCCTGCAATCTGGACATCATGAAGGGCTGAAGTCATTTCAAGGCTCAGCTGTGGAAGATCACCTCCAGGCTCATTGAGGTGGCTGTTGATAAGACACAGGTCCTTCCTGGCCCTTGGCCAAGGTCTCCTCACAAAAGGGTGGCTGGCTCTCTACCTCTGCTATCAAAGAGTTCGGACTGAGGGAGTGAGGGAGGCAGGGAGAGAGGGATTTATTGAAGCCAGTGTATTTTTAACCTAACCTAAAAGTGACATTTCATCATCACGGTCTGCTGTTTGTGGGACCCAGTGCAAAAGGAAAATGTGAAGTCTCTAGTTTAAAAAACATGGAAAAAGTTCTATTAAAGGCTTTTTTCCTCTTTTCTGTTAGTTTCTCTTTCTGGAGTTGTCATGGTGATTTTTATTTGCTATGTCATTCTGAATAGAGAAAGATGAACATTTTTAATTATTAGTATGAATTTTACTGCTAATTTTTATATTATATAAAGTTAAGTTTAAATGCAAATAAAAGAACATTTAATGTGTCTATAGAAATGCTAAAATTACACAATTGTATTTTGTAGCTCATACGTGCATGTACATTTCATTCTTATTAGAACAGTAGAAACTACTGCACAAAACTAATTCAACTAGTTTTGTTTCCTTTCTTGCTACCCCTACTTTCTGCCAACTCTCTCTACCTTTGGTTTACTCATAAGGAAGGGCTAAAAGGAAAAAGAACTACAGGTTGTTCTTTTGCTTTCCTACTAAGTCATGAGTTTTAGCACAAATGGTTGGCTAGTCCATGGAAGTAACATGAGAAAAAAAATTTACGTGATAAGAGTATCTGGGTCATTTGGGCTTCTTAGGATGCCATTGACTTCTCCCTGTGCTCTAAGCAAGTGCTGGTTTAAATGGAAAGGATATCTTCTCAGGCTGTCGGTGCCCCATTTACTTAATTGTAGAAGTAACCTCCTTCCTTGAGAAGAGAATTAATGATGCAAGGGACAGCTGGAGCATATCCTGAGCACCTCTTGTATTGGCATTTACATTTTTATTTTGGACCAAATCAAAATGGCAGGGGAGCTACACCCTTATAATAGTTTGCACATGTGGTCAGGCATTGTGTGAGCAAATAATGCTTCCCCACGCTTGCACTGAATTTTCAGAAAAAAGAAAATAAAAACGAGCAGAATCCTTTGTAGATCTTAGCATTTTCTTCAGTTTTCTTCACCAGTCTATCCCACAATGCATAAGCTTTTACTTCCAGATCTGTTTCAAGGGTTGTTTTTGGTGTTTGTTTTTTTTTTTATAATGACAGAAGCTAAGTCTTTGTTTCCAAGGAGCAGAATACAAAATGCACCTGTGTGCCATTTAAGAAAAAACGTTTTGTCTGCCTTGTTTATGCATTCAAGATAATACTGTGTTTTAAAAATAAGACCGAACCCAGGCTCTGCCTGTTTGTTCAATATAAACAGAAGCGTCCCTTTTGACATTGTAAGGACAGGATGTGTGCTAATGTCACCAACTAAAAGCCACTGTACTTGGCCATATAAATACTTGTCTAGAGCAGCCTGGCTGCTTAGAATATTGAGAAAGTGCACATAAAGGATAATATGATGATGCACATCAAATATTAATGTGCATTGACACATAGTCATCTATTACCGCAGCGAAGTGCCCACACTCAGCCGCAGTAGGGTACTGCCTCCCTTCACCTTTGTCGTCACACGTCAGCTCTCCCTCCTCCCACCAGGCCTAAACAAAAAGCACTCTGTACCTAACCAGCAACTCCAGGGAAGTTCTGGCAGCACAGCGACTGATGTCCTCCTAGTGGCCTATTTACTTAAAACAGAGACCCTTATTGGCTAATGTGAGACCAAGAGAGGGATGGAATTTATTGTTTCAGATTTATGATACTTTGCACTGAACAAAAGCCAGAGCCACCCGGAGGCCCGGGGTGGGGGAGGAGCAGAAGTTCACAAGCACTAGATATTTATTTCTTTACCGATTTCTTACCAGCATTTTAGCGATAAATGCAGTGTCTTTTTCATGTTTCATGGAAGAATACATGAGTAACCCAGCAACAATTCAACCCTGCAGTATAGAAATAAATGTGTTGGTTAAATAGTTCAGTCAACTATGTATTTTTCTCTGTAACAAGCTGCAAAAAACAGTTGTGCTGCAGCGGTGCGCTGCACTCAGACACTCCACCGCCTGCCTGGGGGCTGTGGATGGCCGCCCTCGGGCAGGCACTCGCCACACCCTGCTTCATTGGAGACTCGGGCCACCCCCAGAGAGGAAGGAGGCACTAGGAGTCCGTTTATGCATTTCTGAATCTGCCATTTTCAAAAGACGTAGGCCAAAAATCCTGTACTGCTTCCAGACAGTTTTCTGTCACCGTAGCACATATTCAGATCTCATCCCCCAGAAAACTCAAGAACTGAATTTTACCCCCATGATAATATGCTAAAGCAGAAATTTTGCTTTTCCTTACACAGAAAAGCATTTCTACCCTTTATAAAGTGTGCCTAAGTGAGAGTTTCACCAACTTCTTCGGTTTGAACTGTGCTGTTTTCCATGTCTTTCCCATCAGCCTGTTTTTTTCTTTTCAGCAAAAAACCTATATTACAATGAAAAGCATTCTTGTATGCTGGATTTCTTCCTCAGTTAAGACCTTACCTAGCACCAGCTAAACCAGTAACTTCACACTTAATCGTAGTCCCATTCCTCATCATCCCCTGCTCGGTAATTCAAAAACTCAATACAATGCTTTAAATTGAAGTTGAACCGCCATTAACAGTCATAGAAAAGATGGCTTCATTCAAGTAAAACAATCACAGGTAGTCTCTCGATCATCAACGTGGTGCCTGGTAGAGCTTGACATCTGTGTTTCTCATTGACTGCCAATGCATTTTCTGCAGATCAGTTATTCAGGCCTGAGTCAACTTCTGATCACCTCCTTCATCTGAACATTAATCTATTTCTCTTACATTAGGCATCGGTATACCTCATTCCTTCCCTCTTTGTTCAGGTCCTCTCTGCTTCTCATTAATTTTCTTCTGGTCAACCAGCCAGCTCTGGCCCCCTGTGGTTATAGGAAATTATCCATGCAATGAACTCCATTTAGGAAACTCTGCTGCATAAAGAGGTGGCGGCATCATTCTTCTCAGAGACCCATCTATGTTTACCTTTATGCTAAGCCTCTCAGTGGCCACCAACATAGAAGCAGACACTGAACTGAAAATGTTTTGGCAGGAGCCATTGGACAACTGTTAAACAAAGCTGAGCATAGACTCTAAACTGAGCGCTTACGCAAAGTAAAACTCTGGCATCCATCTTCCTCACCCTTAACATGGAAAACCTCACGGGGCACACTGGTCCTACTCTGAAAGTGTGGACTTCAAAACTCACATTTGCAGTAGAAAATAGGTCTGCTCTGCACAATTTACAATAGGTACATGCTAACTCAAACTTTGAAATTTTAGTGTACAATAACTGTTTTAAATTCCATGTAAGAACCACCAACATTCCCTACTTGCCTGACTCAGTTCTATGGTATACAGTGCTAACATAGAGAAACGTTCCATGTAATCTGATAAATGTCTTGGCTTTTCTTTGATTTCACTTATAAAAAAACAAGAACCCATTATATATTTTTTAATTTTTTAAAATATTCAAGGGCACTCAAGAATTTTCTACAAACTACAATATTATGCTGTATTTAAATTGAAATACGTTGGTTAATATAGTGTGTATTGACTTAATGCAACTTATAGCAAATTTAAAAGCAGGAGGCATTCATAAAACAAAATTCCATTTTAGTATTTATGATAAATCAACTATAGAAAGCCCTCGGGTATGGGAAGTACATTCAAAATTATCCCGTGAATAAAAGACATGGGAATGTCGTGCTGTAGCAGAAATAAACACATGCACAAGAGCTGTTTGACCGTCACGACGGGTACTGTGGGGTGGCCGTGCTCTGATCGCAGAGCTGTCCCCTCCGCAGTGTTCTTTCACGGGAAACACTCTACTCGCTGTTAATCTCTTTTTAATGTGCTTTTTAATCACTTTGAATCAATGAGGCTAAACCTCTCCAGTAAGTATAGTCTGTCCCAAATTCAGGTAATCTAGGGATAATAGGAACATCACTAAAAAGATGATTATAGATGTGGTGGAGAGAAAGAGCTCCCAGTTTAATATTCTATCTGGCTAGCAAACCTAATGAAACTTTTCCCTCCTAATAAAATAACTAGAAATATGGATAGATAGTGATAGACAGAAAGATAAATAGATATTTAAGAATTACCAAAACCTGCAGATATTTTACTACCTACAAGGCCAGTAAATCTATTTAAAAATGCAGTCGACACCCACCAATCCTTTGCCTGCAGTAACAAAGACTGCAGCTGCTGACCCCACCTTCAGCCTCTTGAAAAACATAAGGACCAACCAATAAGAAAACTGGGCAGTCTTTCCTATTAAATCAAAGCTGCTTTTGGAGAAAGCCAGAATGCTGTCATCCCCACCCCCCCACCACCTTTTTTTTCCCATCACTACCTCTCTTTCTCAAAGTGCAGATAGAAACTACAGTTCCTAGAACATAATTAGGCAAGAAGTAGGAAGTACCTGGTGTTGGAATAGTTAGGTAAGAAAAAAAACACTACACGCAGAAGAGGTAGGGGATAGAGAGAGAGTTGTGGACGCTGAGCATATGTATGATTTTCAATTTTCGAATACTCAGTGTTTTCAAAGTCTTTTAGAGGAAAGATGAGAGGATTGTCATTTTAAATGAAAGTTTAGGCACTGGAGACTGAGCTGGAAAGTGTAGCCATCAACCTATCACTCAGATATAGATGTAAAGAAAGGAGTATGAAGACCAAAAAAGGCAGGGAACAAAATAAATCATAATTCATATACCTTGCATATAGGCAGACTAGGGTTAGACTCACTCAAAGATGGATAAGTAAACCAACAAACCAACCCAAAAAACTCCCCAGCATTCTCTCTTACTTTGTAATATAGGGAAATCCAACATAATACTTAATAAGCTCATTGGGCGATATCTACCTTATAGGGTTATCGTAATGAGACAAGGAATGTAATGTATCTAAAACATTTAGCTCCCAGCTAGTAGTATATATCCAATAGAGATCATTACTATTGATAAACAAGTAATACTAAAGAGATCCTCAAAAACTACTCTCCTGAGTGTAACAAAGAAAAAAAAAAAACCTCTAAGTGCAGCATAAAAGAAAAAAATTCCTAGGCAAAAATCAATGAGTTAATGAATAGATGCCCACTCTAAGACATCCTAGAAAATGTTTTTACTCATAAAGATAAAGGGGGGAAAAACCTGGCAGACCTCTGGGTAGGAAAAAACCAAGTTACCTATTCTTTCAAAACCAGTTCAGTCAGGGAATGAGCACCACCGTGACTGTGACGGGATGAGCGTTTGTAGGGGGGCAGACCATTGCACATGTGTGGGGGCTGCTGAAGGAATATGTGAAAGACCACTGCCTCTGTATCTGATGTCGCTGTCAGTCACCAGGACCAGCAGTCAGGAAGGAAAATGGATATGACACAAAGCAAACCGGTAGGACAAACTGGATCTCTCAGGGATCAAGTGCAACACACATCTGACTCCCACAGTCTCCAACCTCAATGCTGCAGGTGACCTGCCAAAACTGACCCCTATAATGTTGAGCTGCACACCCCCCACAGTTCAGGACTCACAGAGGCTGACAGAGGAAATCTAGTGGTAGCTTGAGATGCTGCAGGCCAACCTGCTGCCTCACAACAATGAAACCAGGTACCAACCAATCAGCAGCAGTCAGTGTGGCCTGCAGCTGTGCTTGTTGCCCTGGATGGACTTTCAGAGTAACGTGGCTACTGTTTTACCTCCAGCTAATTCTCCTGTGGCCCAAAACCACGCAGGAAAGGGGTTGGTGGAAAATGTAGTTCCAGTTTATATACCTAGAAAGAACTAAAATAAGAATGGCCTCAGACTTCTCCTCTGCAAAATTCCGGAAGACAGTGACATAATAGCAACTGAATTATGAGAGAACTAAGCAATGACCTAAGGATTTAGTACTGTTATTAATTACTTTTTTGTATTTGAAGACATCTGTCCTCTTCAGCTCACTTCATATTTTAAAAATATTTTTAGGCTTCCCACACCTCCTCTTCCACTGCTCTTTCTCTGTTGAAATCCTTCTCCATAACTTAATGTTACCATATACAGGGTCTGGAACAAATAATGCCTCTTTTTTATTACAAAATCTTTTATTATAAAATCATAAGCAAGTAATTCTGTAACTTAACAATATCACAGTCAAGCATACCATATGACATTTTAGATGAAATGTTCAAATTAAAACCGTAAATTATTACACCCATATTATGACCCTACCAACCATAGTCAAGCAGGCGTTACTTCTGTCAGACCCTGTATTAAGATGTTCCCAGGGCAGTGTTACAGATTCCATACTTTTGTTTGCATTTTGTCATTGTTAATAATAGCATTGAATCTTAGCCTATTCAACTTCATGTTTCTATTCCTTCTCTTTATTTCTTATCCTTATCTTTATTAAAGGATGACTAGGCCCAGCCATAGTCATCCTTTAAATTGGACTCTGGTATACCATAGCTCTTTAATCAGGGGCTCAGGTTCGCCACAAAATTGATACCTAAATGAGCGTGTAGGTTATCTGAGCCTTGTTCCTTAACACAACTCCAGGCTGTCTGGGGTAACTGCCCCTTTGATCCCAATTCCTGCCATGCTTTTCTTCATGTGATTTGTTTCTAGTTTCAGTCAGGAAATTTACCACACACATTATAAATACTCTCCAGTACACGTTTGGTTTGCTTTTGTTTTTATCCTCCCTACATCAATTAACTTAGTGTATAAGTTAAATACTGAATTGTAAGGGGAAAAAATAAGCACTTTCATTCCCTGTTAATTAAAATGAATGGCATACATAGGCAAGATACAGATAACACTAATTAAATATTCTCTTTCTTAAAAACAACAAAAATGGGATTTACAGTATAAATCAATCTGTATGATGTTTGTTTGTAATATAAATGTTTATTTGTATAATACTAGTGCTTAGCTCTTCCTCTGGATGTCATCTGAGAGCTGTTTGAAAGCTCTTTGCACCAAGATTCGAGTAATTCAGAATGTCTAGTGGTAATAAGCAAATGAAAAATTCAGTTTCATTTTCTACATTATAAGTTAATTTTTTTTTAATTTCCTAAAATATTTACATCCTCCAGGCAAACTGTCTGAGCCCTTTGGAGTTCCTGTTCCTTATACTGTCACTTCCACTGGGCCTAGAAAGTCACCAGGAAAGGAATTCACTCTCCATAACTCCGCTTATTTGGGGCAGACTTTCGGGAGGTCCCTACCTAACCCTCTTTGTAGACCAGACTTTGAGAAACACTCCAAGTGATAAAATAAAAGGGAATTGAGTGTACAACTGTTCCAATCCCAGAGTAGCATTAGTGTGATAATTTAAAAAGAAATACAACACTTGTGTTTGGAAAGATACAGCCTTTCTTTAAGATGGGAATGAGGAATATATATTTTCAAGCTTTTAAATGACACTTTCCTAGTATTCAAAATAATTAGAAAATAAGAAAAACAAATGCTTAAAAATACTATTTAATAGATAAAGTACCATTGGGTATTACACATTTGAGTGGTCACTTTACAATGGAATGAAAGTTAAAAAGTAAAACAAAACATTTACTTTGCCCTTAAAGTGTTAGCATACAATTCAGTATTCTGTTGAAAGCACAGGCAAGTCAAATGAAGGTTATATTATAATTGATACTCTGAATTGTTAAGGAGAAGCAAAGGTGAAATGAAATGTTTTCATTATTTTTTTTGTTGAAATCTTATTAAAAAACTTTTAATGGAATACAAACTAGAGATTGTCCGAGGTCTCAAGTTAGATTAGATGTGCAGCCATTAATAGTATGTATCACTTAACATAAAGCTTTTTGAAAATTACTTTCCCAGCACAGACAAGGGCTAATGTGTTTTCTAACTTCTTTGTATTTTCTTTGCTATTTCAGAAAAAGTCTTGAACTCAAACAATATAAAGTATAATCATCATACTTAATTCTGATTATGAAATATAGCTGAAAATCTCTGGATTACAGTTTCTACTTAAAAAATAAGAACTAGCCCTGGCTGGTGTGGCTCAGTGGATTGAGCACCAGCCTGCAAACCCAAGGGTCTCTGGTTCAATTCCCAGTCAGGGCACATGCCTGAGTTGTGGGCCAAGGCCCCAGTAGGGGGCACATGAGAGGCAACCACACATTAATGTATCTCTCCCTCTCTTTCTCCTTCCTTTCCCCTCTCTAAAAATTAATAAATAAAATCTTTAAAAAAATAAGAACTATTAAAAATTAGCATTTTAATTCAGTGGTTCTTAGTCATGTTTAAGTGCACAAGCACATGAAAATTATAGAATTTTTTGCAAATTTCCCTGAAATAACTACATTTTAAGTGAATTGAAGGAACTAGGAAGACATCCATCTGCTGAAATATGACTGATCTTATATGTATGCAAGTCTCTACAAATAAAAATAATTATTCATACTATATTTGAGAATTAACATGTACAAGCTTTGTCTCTTTTCTTAGGTTCTCTTAGTTCATTCATTTTGTCACCTTATAGCAGCACCTGCCAGTAGACAAATTGAAAAACCAACGAAACTAAAAAAGGGGGGCAGGAGAGAAAATTTTACACATCAGGAAAATTTCTTAACCGTTTTTCTCAGGGAATTGGAACAAAAAGCTGTTATTATTTTATTTTTGTAGCAGAACATCTTGGTTGAGCTCTCAACAGAATTGTTTCCTAGAAGCATAGTATGAAACCTACTATTTTAGTGTGTATTGCTCAGACATATTTGCAGAAGAGAAACATTTTCTCCATATGAGCAAATAAAAATAGTATACTTACACTAAGTTTCTTCATGTTATGAAAGCTAAAGGCCTTTAAAATCATTCTCATTGTGCAAAACCAATTCTGCATGTAATGTTCTGATAATTTTGAGCATAGTTTATGTATTATTTTAATTATTTGACTAACCTTGTCTGTCTTACTGAATCACCATCCAGCAACTTCTCAATGATTTTTATTCTTAGTTTAAAAAAAAGTGCAATGATATATATATATATCATTGTGAAAAGCCAGTGCAAAATACAAGGATCCTGAAGAGAAAAAAAGACAATATAAATGCAATATTTTGTGCATGTTATAATCATCATTTCAGAGGAAGGAAGCAATTCTGAAAACAAACTTTCAAAGCTATTTTTACCCTAACATTATTTTTTTTAATGTGCACCCATTATGGTAGAGCTCTCTTTTCCTTCCTTAAGCTCAGAATAGTCAAAGTTAATTTCCTGGCGTGCAATGTGCTATTATTTGTTACTTAAATTTTTTTGCCAAACTTAGATCAATTTATTTATACATTTGAGGGCTCTGTAAGCTGAAAAGACAAATTCTGTATAAAGTATCTAGGTAAAAATACTCCTAATGCTTATCAAGAATGACTCTTATCAAGATGTGCTTAGTAATTTATTAATATCTTTTATGCTTTAAGGCTTCTAATAATAAAGAAATATTAGCATAAACATTTCACCAGTTTTTTCTTCCAGAGGAATTATTCCCAAGAATGTTTTGCTTCTAAATAAATACTAAGTATTACAGTAGATGTTGTGCAAGAGTGTGTAATACAGACTAATAATATTATGTAAAAATATTGCTGTTCTTGCGGTTAGAAAAATTGAGTTGGTCACATATTTGCAGTGAATTAAGAATAGGATCTGAGCATATTCTGGCTATGCCATGTATGTAGCAAAGTTAATTTTGCTACCTTGAAAAACACCACAAAATATCAATTTGTCTAAGTTTATGGAAAAACTGTAATTTTGCCAGTTATGATTTTTTCAAATTTATGACTTTGAAGTGTTTAAATAATTATACTTTTACTACATGAAAATATATTAAATCAAAGATTCACAGAGAAAACATCAGGGGACTTCACTGGGAAGGGCTGGAGAGAGAAAGGAATAAAAGATCTCACACCATTCCCAGCCTATCCCCATCTGGCATTGCCAAGCTGCAATATGCCACTTCAGTGGGACAAAGTGAATCAAATTCTCTTTAAAATAACGACCGGCTGAAATAAAATGAGAGGAAGAAAGACAAGTGCAGCAGATTAAATACTCAAAGATCAGTGTGAATAAGAGGAAAATGTTTACGAAGCTAAGAAGGAAGGAGATTCAAGAAGTGGATATTTGTGCCGTCTTCATGTGTAAGGGTAAAAAGAAACTAGGTATCATAAGGATAACCACTTCTAACTTTTTGCTGAATAAAAAGTTTCATACAATTATATAGAATTTTTTCTCTGGCTATCTCTAAAGTCTGTACCAATTAGAAAGAATATATGTTTATTGACAGAGAATGAAAATCTGAGGCTCAGAGAAACTGAAACTGCAAGACATTCTAACACGTCTTGCATTTTTCTAGACGTTGGGAGAGCTTACCGTCCTCATAGAATCAAATGGTAGAAATCCCCATGCCTCGACTTCCCCCTAGTTCCTTGCTCTCACTCTGTCAACAAGCCAGAAGCTTTTTATCTCAAATGAACTTGTTATCTTAGGTATCAGTGAGAAAAATGAGGAGCAGATTTGGTGAAAAATTGGAGGTAGGACAGAGGAAGCATCAACCCTCACATCTGTGGTTTCTGGCTCGCCCACTTGGTTGATGTAGTTGCCAATTTTTTGCCGAGGTGGGGAAAATGAAGTAGAAGGAAATTTCTGGGAAAAGAACAAGAGTTTAACTTTTAATGTTATAGTGCTTATGAGATACCCATGTGGGTATGTTAAATAGGCAGTTGGATTCCAGTGGTTAGATTACAGTGGATTCTGTGCTGAAAAAATAAATAAATTTTATACTGTAAGACTGAACAGAAGAGATTGCTAGGCAAAGACTGTAAAGAGAGGAAAAAGGAGAAACTAGGACTGAGCTTGAAGAACACCAATCTGTAGAGTGTGAGAGAAAAAAGATATTAAACAAGGTGAGAGGGGGTAGCCAGAGAAGTAGAAGATAAATCAGGAAAGAGTTCTAACACAGAGAGTAAAAAGAAAAAAAGAATGGTCATCTAAGGGGAATGCTCCTCACCGGTGTAATCACATCATTTGGGCCTCATCAGTTCTCTTCTTACTGATACATGGCCTTGGCACTGGTCTCTCTGCTTCCAGTCCCAGTCTCTCCAGTCCATTCCCATTATTCTTTGCTTCCATTCTTCAAAGCTCCCCAAACCTTCACAGGAAAGTCCAAAGTCCTTAGCTGGTCACAGATCTACCTTGTGATCCAGCCTTCCCTACATCTTCAGCCTGACTCTACTTATTTCCTGCCACACAGGGACCTCTCTATCCACCAAGTCATCTGCAGCTCCTTGGAAAAGGACTTCATGCATCTGTGCTCGGACACAAGCTCTCCCCTGTAGTTTGAAGATTTGTCTCCCACTTCTGTGCCCAACCAAGTCTTTTTCAACTTGAGTTACCCGTCTAAGGAGCCTTGACACTCCACCACACCCAACTTCAGTTACTCTGTCAGCCTTGCCCATGCTTCTAAACCAAAACTTCGCCATTGCTTTTATGTCCCTTCTTTTAACTTTAGGTAGTGTCATATTCACCTCTGTATCCAAAAAGCAGCGCTGCCACATGTTAAATGTTCAGCACAGATCTACTGAGTAAATAATCAAATAAATGAGTGTACCAAATTTCTGCCATTTGTCATTTTTCATTTACAGCTTTCTGTCATGCTGGTCTTCCACAGTTTTTATTGTATTTTTTCCATTACCATTTATAGCCCTTCAATCATCACACTGTTGTCTGTGTCCATGAGTTTTCTATTTTGTTTTTGCTTGGTATTTTGTTTTCTATTTTGCTTGATATTTTGCTTTCTATTTTGTTTCACATGGCACCCCACCCTCAGAACTATCAGCTTGTTCCCTATCTACGTATCTGTCTCTGTTTTGTTACTTAGTTCAGTTTGTTCACTAGATTCCACATATGAGTGAAATCATACACAGGGACCTGTGTGTATTTATCTGTCTCTGACTGGCTTCATTCACTTAGCATAATGTTCTCCATGCTGTTCTATTATTAGTCAGAAGATATAAAGTTAAAGGAAATAGAACTTAGTTTTTATTTTCTCCTTCCAGGCAAGAAAAGCACCTTTGAGACTCTGAGTCTTATTCATTGGCTGAAATACAGAAATATCCAATGCCACTGAACTTCTAATAACTAGCTGGTAAAAGAACATGTATGAAAGTGTGAGAGGCTGTGTGATTGGCCCATGGGCCCCTAGCTATAGTTCACCAATTGACAGCAGGGTCTGAAGCCAGGTGGGAGTATTAGTGTTTCATAGTTCATGTGTCAGTTGATGAGGCATGGGATTAATATGATACTAGTTATTTAACTGAGTGCCTTATGCAAATAGTTACCAAAGAGTTCTGGGTTACCATGATCAAACTGCAGTGTTCAAAAAAGATTCTAAGAGCAAATGATCCTTGACCAATCTAATCTAATTATGAATTGTTAACAAGCAAAGGTAGATATGTATTCACTAGTTAAGTAGATTCTGCTGAATGGAAGTGGAAATCATCCCATATAATTAAAAAGTTACTTATGAGATGATCAGCATTGTCTCCTACATATATAGTTCTTTTAAAAATATAGTGCCCCTTTTATTTAGTGTAGGTTGTTTAAATAACATTCCCTTGCAGTGTATTAATTAGGCTTGTGCTTTCTGCTCTTTTAAAACATTATCAAAAGATAATCATCTTTTAGCCTATAAAAACAATAGACTATAAATTGTGCAAGTGAGCCACAACTTCAGTTTTTAATCATAAATTCTTTCAAAGGGACGCACATAATGCAGAATATGTAGCCCAATAGAACAAGTTCAAAATTAGGATCTAAAACCCTTTAACCATTTTAGGCCTGACCAACCTGGCAAACAGGGTTTTGTGACAGCCTCCAGAATGCCACTCAACCATTTTAACCTTCCCTCTGTCAACAAAAATATTCCAATGACAAATAACAGCTATATTTTTTATTGTATATGTTTTATTTTTTAGCTTAATCAGCTATTTTTATTTTTAAAAAGTACAGTGTGGGGTTTTTGCTAATAGTTGATAAATTACATTTGTGTGATTAACTAAACTTCTGGGTCAATTATAAGGTGTATTCTTTGGAGTACATCTTGATTCTCATTTTTTATTTTATCACTGATGAAAACTGTCAGCTTATACTACATTTATTTTTTAATATATTTTCATGATTATGCTATTACAGGTGTCCTGTAATTTTTCCCCTTTGTGCCCCCTCCACCCAGCATCCCCACTCCCTCAGGCAATCCCCCCACCATTGTTCATGTCCATGGGCCATGCGTGTAAGTTCTTTGGCTGCTCCATTTCCTATACTGTACTTTACATCCTCATGACTATTCTGTAACTACCTGTTTGTACTTCTTAATCCCTTCACCTCTTCACCCATTCTGCCCCACCCCAACTCCCATCTGGCAACCATCAAAATGCTCTCTCTATCCATGATTTTGTCTCTTTTCTTCTTGTTTGCTTAGTTTGTTTTTTAGATTCAGTTGTTGGTAGATTTGTACTTATTGCCATTTTATTGTTCATAGTTCTGATCTTCTTTTTCTTAAATAAGTACCTTTAACATTCATATAATAATGGTTTGTTGATGATGATCTCCTTTTTTCTGATCTGAGAAGCTCTTTATCTGCCCTTTGATTGGAAATGATAACTTTGCTGGGTAGAGCAATCTTGGCTGTAGGTCCCTGCTTTTCATGACTTTGAATATTTCTTGCCAATCCACTTTAGCCTGCAAAGTTTCTTTTGAGAAATCAGCTGACAGTCTTATGGGAACTCCCCTGTAGGTAACTAACTGCTTTTCTCTTGCTGCTTTTAAAATTCTCTCTTTATGTTTAACCTTTGACATTTTAATTATGATGTGTTTTGGAGTGGGCCTCTTTGCATCCATCTTGTTTGTAATTATCCGTGCTTCTTGGGCTTGCATGTCTGTTTCCTTCAACAAATTAAAGAATTTTTCTTTCACTATTTCTCCAAATAAATTTCCAATTTCTTGCTCTTTCTCTTCTCCTGGCACCCCCATGATGCAAATGTTGGGTCTCTTGAAGTTGTCCCTGGGGCTCACTGAGCCCAGTTGTTGCTTGTTTGATAGGATTTAGGAAGTGAAATCATACGATATCTTGGCCCACTTGAGCCAAGACCAGCCATTCATTTGGAAAAGCAGCTTAGGTGGGCTTGTAAGTTGGGTGGGGCAGAGTCTCTGAGGATCTCCAAGGTGGGTCAAGCAGTGTTAGCCAGGTTGATGGAGTCTCAGATATGGCACCAGCTTGTCGGCTCTGTGGGAGGAGGGTTTGGAAAAGGGACAATGGCCTCTGCTCACCTTGATTCCAGACACTTCATTTTCTCCCTTTGTGCCACTGGCACCTTTCAAGCTGTTACCCTGGTACTGGAGCTCAAAGGAAGTGAGTGTAAGTAAGTGAGTCCATGTATGGGTTCTTTAAGAGGAAATTCCTGGGGCTCCAGAACTTTCTTCCACAGACTCAATCCCTGCTGGTTTTAGCAGCCAGAAGTTGTGGGGACTTTTCTTCCTGTTCTTCGTTCGAAGCCTGGACTTGGAGCCTGGTGTGGGGTTGGTGCTCCTCACTCCCAAGATATCCCTCCTGAATTTTTATCCACCACATGTGGGTAGGGGATCAGCCCATTTTCTGTCTCCATCCTTTTTACCAATCTGGATGGAGGTGTTTTCTTTAATTCCGTAGTAGTCGGACTTCCGTTCAACTTGATTTCTAGTGGTCTGAGTGATGGTTGTTCTATATTTTAGCTCTAATTTTGATGTGGTTGTGTGATGAGGCAAGCCATGTCTGCCTATGCTGCCATCTTGACTGGAAGTCTCACAGCTATAATTTTTAGATTTTATTTCTATAAATCATTTTTATAGATAAAGCTTTATATAGAAACATGTACTCCAATCCCTAACATGAACTAAACACCACCTTATCAGCATGCTATCTGCCCAGGCACAGAATATGTATCAAAAAGAAAAAAGACCATCTTTGCCTAAGAAATCTTGTTAAGCAGAAGGAGATGTTACCGTCTCTGAGTTTGCTTGCTTTATTAGCCATATTTACTGCATAAAATATCCTATGCCTAGTAGTCTTCAATTCAAAAACTCAAAATCTTTCACTGCAAAATATTTGTGTAATATTTAACATGCCTCCTGATTTTAATTCATGATTTAGTAATATTTCATGTAATATAAGCAATAAATTCATATACATTTTCCCCTTGTTTTTAAATTTTGAAATTACGGGAAGCACTTTCCGCCAGTACAGGCCCAAGTTTATTTCATTTTCAGTAACTGTTGCTCCATGTTTAAAATGAAATAGGTCTGTTGATACAAGTATAATTGGAAGTCAGATCAGAATGATTAAATGATCAAATTTCTTAAATTAGACACTTACTAAATTGCCTAAAGATGAAGAACCTGCTTGATTGGCAAAGGCCTACAGCAGACGGGAACCTTCAATCATTTTCTACCTCTGCAGTAAACACTGACTCACACTCTGAAGGGTAAATGATCTTAAGGATAACAGTAACAAAGGTTGGCACAAATTTAATAATCATTAAAAGAAACAAGGCTGACTGAGTTCTAGCTCTGAATAAAAAGATACTGACTGGTGGGGAGTCTAAACCATTTTGAACATCACAATGAAAAAAAGTAAAATTATGTAATATGTTTGTTCATTTTTAAATTAAATTTATGGGGGTAACAGTGGTTAATAAAATTTTATAAGTTTCAAGTATACAATTCGATGACACAAGGGGCCCCAAAATAACCAGAATTTATTTATAAAAAAATTGTGTATTTATTCTTACATGTTTAAACTTCAGTCACCTATAAAGTACTCTCCATCTGATGTAATACACCTATCAATATTTTTTTTCACTCTCAAAACAGGTTTTGAATTTGTTGATTTTGATGACTTTTAGGGTGTCTGCCATTTTTTGTTTGTTTGTTTCAGCTCTTCCACATCAGCAAAATGTTTCCCATTGTGGACTTTTTTCTTCTGGATAAACAAAAAAAAGTCACTCAGGGTGAGAACATGTGAACAGGGAGGGTGGGGCATGGGGGTCATGCCGTTTTTGGTCAAAACTGCTGAGCACTCAGTGAAGTGCGGGTAGGTGCGCTTGTAAATCACCCCTCATGAAATGGGCAAACACACTGACAGGATCTTCAAAAAAAATTCACTGAAGCTGAATGCAACCTCTCACAACAACGCCAACTGGTACACTGATATAGATGGGTTCCCAGAACACTCACTCAGTGAGGGAAGCCTGTACTATTAGGGGCCCACCATCCAAAAGATAATTCCAGTTTTGGGGCGTCTCTACCTCATACATGCACACCAAAAGTCAGATCTTCTTCTATCACCATAATTGGCCCTTTTTACCCTTTACTATCTTACCATCCCCTTCCCTCTGGTAACCACCAAACGATGTGGGTTTTTTGTTTGTTTTTCTTGTTTGTTCATTTGTTGCTTTCAGTTTTATATCTCACATATGAGTGAAATTCTATGGTTCTTACTGTTTTCTATCTGACTTATTTCGCTTAGCAGAATACTGGATCTTGAGAATAATATAATATGGCATCTACTGAAGTGGAGAAAACAGACAATTATCACACCTGGCTGGTGTGGCTCAGTGGATTGAGTGCCGGCCTGTGAACCAAAGGGTCACCAGTTAGATTCCCAGTCAGGGAACATACCTGGGTTGCAGGCCAGGTCCCCAGTAGGGGGCGCATGAGAGGCAACCACACATTGATGTTTCTTCCCCTCTTCTCCCTCCCTTCCTCTCTCTCTAAAAATAAATAAATACAATCTTTTAATACAAAATAAAAATCAAGTATGTCTGTGGCCAGGTAGCTCAGTTGGTTAGTGTCATTCCCACACGCCAAAGTTGCAAATTTGATCGTAAGTCAGGCAACATAAAAGAATCAATCAGTAAATGCATAAGTAAGTGGAACACCAAATCAATGTTTCTTTCTCTCTCTCTCCTCCCCTCTCTTTAAAATCAATAAAAATATTTTAAAAAGTTAAAAATCAAGTGTGTAATACAATGTCAGGATTCAAACATGGACATGTGTTAATTTTGATAGGGTAGTCAGGGAGTGCTTCTCTGAAAATGTCACCTTTGAGCAGTGCAAATATCTGGTGTGAGAACATTACAGGAAGAGAAAATAGCAAGTGAAAAATCCTGGCGGCAGAGGAATATAGGGTGTGTCCAGAGAGCAGTTAAAAAAGCTCAGTAATTTTGGGTCATGGAAAGAGTGGAGAAAATTGATGAAGAAATGAAACTGGAGAGGTCACCATAGGCCAGGTCATGTAGGTCCTTACACCCCATTGTAAAAACTGTAGATTTTATTCTCAGGTCCATGGGAAGACTTTGCTGGGTTTTGAGCAAGGGGATGATTTGGTCTTGTTTGCATTTTAAAATCATCACTCTAGCTGTGCTATGAACTGACCCTAGGGAGGAAGAATCAGAACAGGAGAAACAATTCAGAGGCTCTTTCATTTCCCTGGTAATTTATAGAAAAAAATATATATGTATGTTTATCTTTAGGTGATTTTTGATTCCTAGCATTTTAGTGTCCTAATTCTGAATTAGCCTCTACATTTTCTTTCATCTATGTAGAGAAGAGAATTTTCAATTGTATACACCTTTACTAATTTTTCTATTCTTGTCATTCCAATTTTCTCCTAAGTGCAATATTTGCAATCTCTTATGATCCAAAATACTCTCTGATCTGTGAGCATGAAGAGAAAGCTAAAGTCATCCCAATTCTTTCTAGATAAAAATATACAGGGGTGTGGCAAAAGTAGGTTTATAGGTGTGAGTATGCAAAACACAGCATTTAATCTTGTATTATTATTTAATTGTTGTATTATTTTCCATACAAAAAACTGTAAACCTCCTTTTGCTCCACCCTGTATTTGTAATTATATTGTTACTTTTGATTAGAATTTTACATTTAAAAAGTATTTTTTCATATTAGAAAAATGCCAAATCATAGAACAGACGAACCATGTATTTAGGACTAGCATGTTCTCAGGGTAAATGTGAGCGTAATTTCCAGTGCATGCTGAAGGGGCCCTGACTGATGCAACATCTGGGTGAGCAATGGAAGCATCCTGTGTGGGTTTGGACATCGGTCCCGTTGGTTTCTTGATATGTGTATGACAGAGATCTCAGCAAGCGGCAAGTCTGCCGGCCTGAGAACTGTCAGACCTTGGTAGAGCATATATGAATCAGAAAGGTGTGGAGCACCTGCTATTCAGAGGCACAAATGAAAGTTTTTACCCATTGATTTTTAAATTGCAATCAATTATAGCAGGGGTATCAAACTCATTTTCACCGGGGGCCACATCAGCCTCACAGTTGCCTTCAAAGGGCCAAATGTAATTTTAGGACTGTATAAATGTAACTACTTCTTAACAGTTAAGCAAGAGCTCAGCGCTGCTGCTGGATAGAACAAGGTGCTGGGCCAGATAAAACAAGGTGGAGGGCTGGATTTGGCCCGCGGGCCTTGTGTTTGCCACCTGTGAACTATAGGCTGATTTATTTAAACAGAATTTACTTATTTTTTATGTGCCCATTGATAGTGTGGCACTTAAAGTTAACTATTTTGAAAAAAAGATAAGATATGATAAGAAATATTCTTTTGAATTCAAAGAATTTATAATTTCGTTTGCTTAAGATAGAAGACTGACAATTTATGAAATAGATGATTAGTATTGGTGAGGATAAATCAAATTACTAGTATGAACTATATATAATATATAGTCTTAAGAAAGTTAAAATAATAAAAATATTGCCAAGTTTCAGGTAATAATTTAGGATAACTCTAGTGTTTGTTATAGCCAATAGCTTATTGGTTTTAATAAAAAAAAATTTTCTTTTACAAGTAACTCAGAACAGTCTTTTAAAAAACATACTGTGTTCCTGTGGTGGTCACTTACAATGGCTGAAAGAAAAGCCTGTGTTTGATTATGCAGCTGGGAAAGCCTTCTGAGATGAGGCCAAGAGCAGCACTATTTTGCACAGCCATGCTTAAGAATAGAAATGTAGACATTTTAATTAAAATAAAAAGAATAGCACCATTAACAAACAACTCTAGCATGAAAAATTAAAGGAGAACAAAAAGAATCCAAAGTGACTTTATGCATATGCTATGGATATTCATCTAAAATCTATAAATTCCCTTTGTTTCTACTATGTTCGAAAGTACGAGTAGGTTTATCTCTCACTTCATTTATATTGTCTCTGCATTTAAATACATTTATATCATCTTTATAGGCAATATATTAATTTTTTCTACATTATTATCAACAATTTTGATTCTTTCTATTTTCTAAATGGTAAGCTTCTATGCCAAGAGCTCCATAAACAGCAAGGAAATTTTTTCCTACGTACTTAGAATGTATATTGACTTAAATATTTGGAGACATAGAAGGTAGTAAAGAAAGAAAGAAACATGAGGAAGTGAAAGACAAAGATGCAAGGGCTAAGAAAAATGTAGGCATGAAACAAACTCATTTTTCACATTTTTCAGTACAATGATATTCTCAGATTTTGTAAGATTTTGTAATATTTCTGGAAAACCAGATAAGTAACAAATGACTTTTATATTTTGAAAGTTACACAGAATAAAATGTAGTAAAACATGTATTTCAATACCAAATATCTCATCTTAAAAATAGAATACACTGAAGATGTTATCTTTTGACAGTTTCTTTCTTTCTTATCCAAAAAAATTGAGAGACATTAGTCTTCTTATACTTCAAAACATGGAAGAAAAAAACTCAATTTATAGATTTTAGATAAATATACATGACAAATAGTTCTTTTATCTACATTGAGTCAGAGCTTATTTGCAGTTGATCAATTAGGTGAAGGTGGGAAGGTAATATAGTTATGTCCAACCAGAAATGGACAAGACCAATTTAGTACAAGATGAAGAATAAACTCCATGAGCAAGGGAAACAAGAGAACCTGCTCATCAAATATTACTTGAAGTTGTTTCCATTTGTTCTTTACTTATACCCTCAGATAACCTTTTGAGGTAAGAGTCATTTTCTACATTTTATAGTTGCATCAAGTAACTTGCAAAATTAGATTGTAACTCTGCTCTATCATTCATTCAAATAAGCATTTATTAGGTATAGATAATGTGCTGAGGCCCTAATTACAAGATCTACAGGTCCATGTTGTTCCTGCTAAACTCGAGACAGGTGACACAGGACAGAATGAAAAACAAGTGAGTAGGTCTACAGATGAAAAAACAGCAAGCGACCTAGTAGGAGTGGAGGGAGCATCAGTCCCAGGAAGGAAGCGTTCTCAGATGACAAAGAGCATGATCGGAGCTCTGGATCACTGGGAATCAATGAGTAATTCAGCGATTGGAAGGACACTAAGGGAATGTTGAAAAATCTAGCACAATTCTCATTCATCCATTCGTTCATTCGACTATTATATGTAAAAAGTCTACTGTGTGCAAAGCACTGTGCCTAGGGTCACGGAGGGGAGGGGAGCTTCCCAAACTCATTTAGTGGAGGGGCTTTAGCAGAGAAGGTGCAACAAAAATTGTAAGGATGGTAGGAAGACAAGGATGTGCTGGATAAATAGAAATAATTAGTAACATGAGTTTAAGGAAACAAAATGTCAGAAATTTAGAGCTGACCACTCTAGACATCTCATTGGGGCAGCCTGTCCATCCATAGGTCTAGCAGCCAGAGAGGGAGAGTTCCCACACCAGCCCCGAGTCCTGTCTCCTGGCACAGGGTTCTTTCAATGGCGTAGCTGACTTCTAGGAGCCTCTATGGCTCTGCATCCCAAACAGGACACATATGATGTCATTTCTAACATGAAACACTAGACAAGAGATTTTGAGTTATTACATATTTTTAAATGAACACACAGGAGAGAAATCAATAGGGGAAAGAGAATAAGAAATGATATTGCTTAGGGAGCTCTCTTCAGTGGAGTAAAGGATTCAGAAATCTCTTGGTACAAGTCACCACAGAAACCACCTACTAGAATTCTACTTCTCCTTAAATGCTAGTTCACACATCACATCCTTTGTGAATCCTTTCTAGACTTTGCAGGCAGAAGCCAGTATTGCTCCTCACTGCTCCCAAAACATACTGGGTCCATTGACATGGGTCCATGCCAACAGAACCCATCTCTGATGACGCTGCTTTATGGATACTTGTTTTTCT